>NC_037541.1:9973806-10001140 GCF_001531365.2 Cynara cardunculus var. scolymus
GTACACCTCTCCTTGATATGCCACCCTTATTTCCTCATCAAAAACATTTCACAAAACAATTTCATTTAGACCGCAGTCAATGGAATTACCAGTTCAATATAATCTTTATCAAAATTCCCATTTATAAATAAAAACAAGTCAAAATTCAAATCCTGCCAAAATAAACTTGGCCGGACTTCATCTCCGGTCAAGTCTTGGCCGATTTACCAAATCCAGACAACATATCGTCCAAGGCTTGTCCGATTTAACACTTAAGGGAATTTCAACACTTTTGTCCGGATAACAAATCCAAACAATACATCGCCCAAGGCTTGTCCGATTTAAAATAATCCGGTCAACACATGGTCGTATTCATAAATCGCTCAATGCTTGACCGGTTTAAAACTAAACCGCTTAACACTTGTCCGGTTTAGGGCTTAAATCGCCCAACCCTTGTCCGGTTTAAGACTTAAACCGCTCAACACCTATCCAGTTTTAAGACTAATCCGGACAACACTCCTATGATTTAAACTTCCAACCATACGAAAAGATTTTATACAACTAATTATGCATTCCAAAGAAAAGTTAAGCATTTAAAACCACTCACCTTAAATCTTTTTGAAACCACACACTTGAAATCAATTTGATCTTCAATCCCAGGAATAATTCAGTCAAGTCTCTCTCTCTTTAAATCGCTCAATAAAGGTCTCAAAATAGCAAGAAGAGTGCAATGGAGGCTTAACCTCCCTTTTATACCCTTCCTAAACAGGAAGGCGGCTACTTCATGTGTATCCAACTTCTCATGCATGCATACAATCATACATATATATGCATAATCATGCACATAACTAATTATGCACATACACACATATTTTTCAATTATATGCTTTTCATCTTATGCATATAATTTCACATACTAGCATGATCAAGTATAACAATTTATCATGCTGTCACATAAATATTCAACAAATAATCACAAGTTAATTACCTCGGGTGATAACTAGGATCTAGTTATCACATTATCCACCCCTAAAAAGAATTACGTCCTAGAATTCCTTTAATCAAAAAGCCAAAGGTACTCTGGTCTCATCTTTGACTCCAATTCCCATGTTGCTTCTGGTCCTTTGTGAAACTTCCACTGAATCTTAACCAGGCTTATCTCTTTGTTTTTCAACATCCTGATCTTTTGATCAATAACGGCTTCCGGTGTTTCCACAATGTTCAGTTTACTGTCTAATTTAATCTCTGGCATCGGTATAGCTAGATTCGGATCAGCCAAACATTTCCGCAGATTCGATACATGAAAAGTGTTGTGAATCAGACTCAGCTCTTCTGGCAGCTCTAACTGATATGCTACTTGCTCAATTCGCTTACATATTCTGAACGACCCCGCATACCTCGGACTGAGCTTACCTTTCTTCCCAAACCTGACGACGCCCTTCCATGGCGAAACTTTTAACATCACAAAATCACCTATACCAAATTCAATCGGCTTTCGGCGATTATCAGCATAACTTTTCTGGCGATCTTGTGTTGTTTTGATTCTTTCGCAGATCTGTTCGATATTCTCAGAAGTTTCTTGGAAAATTTCAGGACCCGTTAAATTACTATGCACTAAAAGCAAAATCAAGTAGACAATTAAATTCTTAACCTCGTCAAATACCTTCATCATGTGAATCAACTAAACGTACAACTTGTTTCTGATTGCTGAATAGAGGTTTGTAAAGTAAACACTTTTTTATTGGTTAACAAAAGAACTTCCCCCTATATACAGGGGAGGTTTATTTTACAAAGCCATTAATTCCAACAAACTATGCAAACAACATCTTAGCCGTTCATCTAGTCTAATAAATATATGATTCTATGTTGTTTCCTTATTTAAAATCATGATCATAATGAATTTATCATCTTCCATATATATCTTAATCATAATTAATGAATTATGATAATTGTCCATTAATATCTCAATTTTTTTCTAATATAAACATTGATTATGGTTTGTAAAGTTACAAGGTTTGTATTTGAAACCACCCATATATAAGGGGAGGGATCAAATGCAAACGAAACCATTTGTACAAACCGTACTATCGATTTTGTTGTTTAATTTAAAGAAAATTGTTTCATATAATTTTGTTTCTGTGTGAAAATGAAATTGTTTCATATATTTCTCATTTTGATGAAATTTGTTTTCTAATATTAATATAATGAATAGGATAATGTCCACAATTAACGTCCTCCATAATAAAAATAACTATTTTTATAATTAAAAGGTTAAAAAGAAAAGAAAATGACTGTTAATTTTTATCAAATATCAATTTTTGTTAATCATATGTGATTATGTATATTTATAATTATAAATCTTTTCGTGATATAAATATTATCACATTTGATAATAAGTTACTTATATTTAGACGCATATTATCAAATGTGATATGCACAAAAATTTATATAGTGGATCATATGTGGTACGTAAAAGGTTATATGTAAAACGAAGCTAATCACACATGATTTGAAATGTAGATCTACAAAATAGAGAAAAAACATAATAAATTGATTGTGGATATCAGATGTGATATTTGAAGAAAATTGTGATTTTTTTATCAAAAGTGTATCTGGGAAAAATATTATGAAACTTGATAAAAAAAATTATGAATAAAGTAAAATTAAAAAATAAATAAATCTAAAGGATATAATTAGATTTCTAAAGATTCATTTTTTACTTCTTGCATGTTACTCCTCCTATCCCCACCCCCTCTCTCTGTATATATATTATATATATAGAGAGAGGGAGAGAGAAAAAAAAGAGAAAGAAAGAAAGAGAGAGATGTAGGATCTTTTATCAACCAATTAAAATGTGTTAACTTTACAAACCTTAATGAACCAATAAGAAACAAGATATACTTTTGGTTAATGCACATATTGAATTTATTTAATAAGGGTAAAAATGTAATTTCGTATTTAGTCTTTATTTTAATGCAAATTAATTACCAGTTACGTTTCTTAATTATTCCATGATTATTGCCACTATTATTATTAGGTGATAGATGAAAATACACTTCATCAAATTAAGAATTTTGGTAGGGTTCCACGACCATTAGTAATCAAGCTCACAGAAGGTGATAATATAACAATGTTCTAGAATATGTTCTCATACATAAGTAAACAATTATTTATAGCTAAACTGTCTCATTTCAATATTTAAAAAAAGTGTCGTGTTCATATGTGAACCAGATTAGCATATACACGTAATGCAAACTAGGTATGTATAGATTACCAATTGTTTTGGAAAAAAAATGAACAATGTTAAAAAATAAACACATATAAGCACAACTTCACGTTTGTTCATAGGTGAACTAGGTACTGTAACAACCCAACAAAACTAAATGCCAAATCCATGCTATAACATATAACATGTTCCAATATATACAAATAGATCAGTTATATCCATACATATTAGCAAAAGTTTGATCTCAAAAAAACCTCTCTAACAAAAAAAAAAAAACTAATCCAACATCCAGTTAGATCTTTCCTTTGCCTTTATTCTCCAACCTGAGTTCACCTGCAAAAATACATTTTACAACAACTGAGGGTTGACCGAAAGGTCTAATGAGTGATTTCCCTCGTACAAAAATCTGCCATAAAATAATAATAAATTCAGTCCATATTTCAACTGTTAAAATTGTCGCAGCTGCCTCGCCATCCATCGTGGTTGCCCTGCCATTTATCGCGGTTAAACCTGCCAACTATTGCTGCTCCATGCAATCTATCGCGGTTAAACACACCAACTATTGCTGCTGCTCCGCCATCTTTTGCGGTTATCCCGCCAATTATCACTTAACAACATTTAAATGATGCACAAACACAATAGTCAAAGTTTAGAATGCCCTCATAGAACAATACTTAAGAGATGAACACCCTCATCGGATAACACTTGGGCAATGAACACTCTATCCAGACAACACTTGCGTGATGAACACCCTATTCGGACAAAGTTTTGGGCGATGAACACCCTATCCAGACAAAGCTTTAGGCGATGAAGACTTATAACAGACTTAATATATTTATCGGAATACTTCGATACGTTAGATTGAATCAAATACATTACATACTTTCATGTATCAAAGTAAATCACGTAAAACGTAATAACTCATATTTTACCAATGCTTTGTAGAAACTCACCTCGTCTGAAATTAACCGAGACCTCACCAAAACTCTCTTTGATTCTTTCTCTCTATGAATAAAGTTACCACCAGCCTCCCCCCATAAAATTTTCAAACTATATACACACAATTCTAAGGAGAGGCGGGTGAAGTGGTGCATGGGCATCCAACCCCCCCCCCCCTTTGAAAACCAAAGTCCAAATTCATTTATTAGACCAAACATTTCTAAATACAAGCAAGTGCCTATTTTCATCTTTGGTCCCTCAACTTCCAGCAACTATAAGATTTTACCCCTACACTTTCCTTCGCTATTTATTTCAAAACCCGACTAACTCATAATTTAAAATCGAACATTACAATATCCTCTTCTTAGAAGAATTATGTCCCAGAATTCCACTAAGTAAACAAATGAGAATATTTTACTCTTATGGCCCCTTATGATATTGCCACTGAATCTTCACTAACTTAATCTCTTTATTTCACAACACTTTTACTTTGAAGTCTGATATGCACTGATGTTCCTAAATCATACAAAATCAGAATTAATCTTCAAGATCAAGTACAAGATTGAGTAGAGAGAGATTTTCACCAAATATTCTATTTGATTTCTTGAGAGAGAATTACAAATGATTAATAGCAGTAATCAGATTAACAACTGAACTAATGATAATTAGAGAACTATATCCTATTTATACTAAGAAAAATAGTAAAGTCTAACTATTACAAAAACATTACAAAGGGAGAACTTGAAAACAACTTTAAAGCACATTCTTGAACCCAACAATCTCCCCATTTGGATTCAAGATCGACACCTTGTAAATCTGGTCTTTCTGAGTCTGAGCAGTGTCTCTAGCCTCCTCAGTGCATTCCGATACTGCAATTTATCATCAAGCAGATCCAAGGCATTAATCAACAAATACCTATCCTTTGGACTCATCCTCTCCGACTCTACAGCTCTATCATTATCAGCTTTCCTCGTTTCAAGCACCTGTCTCACCATCCGTATAGTGCCATCAGAAAATTTATTCAGCTCACCGAATCTCATGAACTTCTTTATCCGACCCTTGTCATTGTATATCACCCCGAACTCCAGTTCTTCAAGAATTATATATAACGGATAACCTTCTATATCTTCTAGCTCTTGATCAGGTCTCTTCAAATTAATGATTCTCTGATTGTCTTCAAGATCCATTTGGACATCAAGAACCATAGACACTTTGACATGACTCCGCATAAACCTTTTGATCGCATTAAGAGCCATAATTACTCCATCTCTTCTGACCGTCATATTTCGGATTTCGTGGTACATGTGCTTTAGATCTTCTAAATGCAAGTTGGAGAAATCAGCTTCGCTAAACACCCAGACATTTCCATCTTGTCGTGTAACTCTGAATACAGGATACCAGACTCTAAGAAGTCTTTGAGCATTAATTTTTTTGATTGAAACGACTCGATGTTTGGTCCGAACTTGGCTGATCAGGAGACGCTTAGCTTTGAGGAAGTGCTTGTACTCTAAACGATAGTCTCAGGTTTCTTTATGAATCCCAAGAATCTTATTAGCACTGAGAGCTTTGCGATGCCGGAGGAAGATGCCAAAATAAACGTCTTCAAGATAAGGCTCTCTGATTCTTTCTCTGTCATAGCCTGGAAAGTTCGCACGAATTGCAAACGGCACATAGTTTTTTGTAAATATCTTAGTCGGATCAAATACCGCTCTAGGAGTTTCGGACGTACCAACTTCAACTGTAGTGGAGGGTTCAGGCAAAGTCTGATGATCACCCTGGAATAGGAAGACATGATCTTCATCATTAATATCTGCTTCAAAGTCGAAATACACTCCAGTTGATTCATCAATGTTATCAATATCTTCTCCAAAATCCTACTCTCCACCCAGTTCTCTAGCAAAAGCTTCATTAAAACCAACATTGGCCGACAAATCCAATAGCAGCCTTGTTCCTACTGTGGAGTCCGCCGGTTTTTCAACCATTGGCTCGATCGCTGGATTTGTCTCCAAAATTGCATCATCTTCCACAATTATTGGCTCAGTAGTCCTTTCCCTTGTAGATTCAGGAACAAAACTTTGGACTTTAACTGCTTGACAAGTTGATTCTCTTTCAACACTTTGAGCACGAGCAGACGACTCAGCCAGCCTCTATCTCTTTCTCTCCTCCTCATGATGATCAGGATCATCCAGATCATCATGTCTTCATTTCAGTATAGTGGCTTGAGTTCGACAAGTCTCTTCTAGGATAGATACCCATTCGGAGAGGGCATCAATTGAACTTTCAAGGGCTTGAGTGCTTGATGTGATTAACTTACTAAATTTTGAGAAGTTAGAAGCATTCACATCCTGAAAGGCCAAAAACTCTGAGGCTCTAACTGTGGGATCAGTATCAATAAGCTGTCGGAGGAGCCCAACCAGATCTGCATCTTTCGTATCAGGGTTTTTTGTTGACATCAGCATGGCGTACAACAAAGATTTAAGCTCATCCACCGTTTGCTCTTGTAGCCTCAGAGGCTTAGGTACAGGCGGTGGTGACGGTACAGACGGTACAGACGGTTGATCTTCTACTACTGGCTCCTTCCCCTTCAACAACCTTTTGAGACTTGAAATATGTGCTTCCATGTTATCTTGAACAGCCTTTAGGGCACCGTCCAAATATTCCCTTGACACAAAGTCGGTTAAGATCACTCCTGGATCACTTAGATTACCAGTTGAGACAACAGTTGAATAAACTGTTGTGCCTACGTTCAGTGTTGGCAAAATAGTAGCATTGGTAGGACTTCCAACCGGTCCTTGTGGTAGGTCAATAGACACCACTCTGGTCGTTCCGACGAGTTCACTAATAACTGCAATGGGAGCAACAAATGCTCTAGACTCTTGTGTACCTAAGTGTATAGGCTCTAAACTTGAGGTGCACAAAATCGAAGTCGTAGGCTGGGGCAGCGGTCTACTTATTTCAATATCTACATTCTCCGAGTGAGAAGTAGATAGAATATGTGCTATATCCCCGTGATGAATTGAAAAAACTGGTTCTTGAGAACCAGTTGAGTGGTCGGCATGGGTGTGCAAGTGCATAGCTGGGCTAGCTATGTCTTCTTCAATACCAACATTCAACGGATGAATGTCGATAGCAGATGTGGGTGCCCGACTAACTGTATTAGCTGGGATAGGAGCTTGTTCTTCATTTTGTGCTCCACTCTCACACTCACCATCTTTTTCTTCGTCCTTTGCACTCAACCTCTCAACATTTTTGACTTGAGCTCCCTCATCACTTTCTTCTATTGGAATATCTGAAATATCTTCAGCATGCGATCATAGTCATCATATTTGTCACCAAAATCATCAACATTGAACGATAGTGATTGTAGACTTGGACAAGTCTGTGGTGCTTCAAATTCTGGAAAAATATCGTCAATGTTCTCAATCACTGCTCCAAGTTGAATATTCTGAGAAAGCATCGGTTGAGCAGGATTGTCAACATCATCATTATCATCATCATCATTATCATCACCCTGTGCTGCCTGGTTATCGGATATTGTATCTTCCGAACTTGAAGAAAGTACTATGCTGATCAGAGGCTCCCCGTTCCTCATCACCTATCTCATTTTCATTTTCTCTCAACGCACAACCCTGTTCGGGTAACCCTTGTTTTTGAATACTCTCATCTACAACTATACCCTCTCTCTCACTATGGCATGGGGTGATCTCGGGACAAGTTCAACCGGTTCTGGTTGAACTATAGGATCTATCAGTCTCCTACAGTCTACTACACACTGAGCCCTCTGATCAGCGAAGGCAAAAAGCTCGGGTGGTATTTCCATAATGGAATCCAAATCTTCAACTTCAGTGTGTTGCCGAATACGCGTCATGATGAATGATGGCCCAACTTTACTATTTGCCCTGGCCGGAATGTCATCGTTTGAGTTCATCATGGCGTTAATGAATAGTTGCAGAAATCATTGAAATGGCATGAACTTCCTTGCTTTAGACAAAAACCGTTTAGCGTTGACGAGTTCGACTAGTTCATTCCATATTATCAGTGCATAATCGTACTTGTGTTAAATACAATCCTATGGAAGAACTTCAGAAACGAACTGCTGCAAGTGTCGATTCCGACAATCGTTGATGGTAAAATCGCCGTTTGAATTGCGATAGATGAGTCAACTCTTGCGAGTATCCTAACCGTTTGATATCACGGCAGAGTTCGTCTTCGGTGACTAACGCTTCAAATCCTGTCGAGCCCGGTCCCGGAAGGCGTAGTATTCTTTGGAGTCGTTTTAGAGTCAAACGACTGACATATTCGTCTACGCTTCCTTCGAAGTAGTATGTGTCACCGTCTTTGGCAAGTATTAATGTATTCCAAAACTGCTGAAGGTAAATCATTGTGACTGGTGAATGGGCAGAAAGGGAATATGAAATTGAATGTCCGTGAAGGATTTATGGTATAATCTGGTATTCAGCAGGCATGTCGAAGTTGAATGAATGGTTATTTGGTTTAATTTCAAGAAACTGTCTTTGAGGAAGAAAATTTCTTCGGGAGTGGGATTATTTGTGGGTTTGTTTGGCTTATTGATATTATCAGATCTGACCGAAGGAATATGAGATTCCCCGTCAGACTGATGTTGTTGGTCAGCCATATGTACGTGTAAAAAATCCCAAAATATTAGATCTCGATTAAAGAAACAAAGCTAGTAACTCAAAATCAAAATTTTTGAAAAGAAATTAATTTTTTTTAAATTTTAAAAATGTAAAAAAATAACACTAAAAAAAATATCCACTAAAAAGAATAACAAAACACATAATACAAAAAAAATCTAAACACACAAAACAAACAACAACAAAAAATTTTAATTCTAAAAAAAATTTATTATTAAAAAACACTATTTAAAAAAATTATTTAAAAAAAATTTATTCTAATTTTTTTTCTCTAAAACTAAAAACTAAAAACTAAAAAAACAAAGAACTTTAAAAAAAAATTAAAAAAAAATCATCCGGATTAGATATCCGGACGAAGAAAAAACAAAAATAAAACCTACTTCTAAACAATCTAAATCGGACAACTCAACCGGATTAAGGTTGATCGGAGTAAACTCCAGTCACCTTCTTCGGTGAACAATCCGGTCAAAAACTCAAAAATACTAAATCGACCAAAAAACAACACTTAATCTAAACCAAAAAAATTAAATCGGTCAACAAACAGATTTATTAGATTCGATATTTGATTATATATGTATCTGTTATTATTATTAAATCCAAAACCAAGATTTTAACGATTATGATTCATGTTTAAATTTCAATACGAATTAAATCCATTATGTGTAACAGTCCAATAATAGTTCAATAAAATGATAGGGTAGAAACCTTTGAAGAAGAACAATGATGAAATAAGAATCGATTGAACTAAGTTTGAAGAACTTGAGCGATGTAACTGTCGATACAGATGATCGGAGACGACAATGAACAGTAGCAAACGACATATGGTAAAAGTAAAAAAGAGAAGTGTAAAAATCGATCGCATATATATAGTCAAAGTCAAAAACTGTTCAAATTCTAAACCGCTCAAGGCATATCCGGATTAGGATAAATCGGACAAGAGGTGTCCGATGTAGAGAATATGGAAATAACTAAGAGTTAATCCGGATGATAAATCGCTCAAGACACAAGCGATTTAGAAGAACACCGCTCAAGGGTCGATCGATTTAAGATTAAACCGCTCAAGAGTCATCCGATTTACCAATAAATCGCTCAAAGGATAAGCGATAAAAGATTTAAATCGCTCAAGGAACGAGCGATTTAGACACTTGGAACACACAAAGAAATCAAGCGGTTTAGAAATCCGCTCAATATGACCAAGCGATTTAGAACATCGCACAACTCCTTGGGAAACATATTTAATCTTATCCGGATAAGAGTTTATCGTATAGCCTTTTGTTCGGATTAGCCTAAATCGGACACTACTATGTTCGGAGATGTATTAAATCAGACAAAGTGTTGTCCGGATTAGTCTAAATCGGCCAAACACTTATATTTTTAAACTCTAAATCTTTCAAAAATTAGATAATGTTTAATAACCTGTAAGAAAAATTTAAACCAGCTAGTTCATACAGATAAATTCACTCCCCATCAAATTATGAATCAGATAAACAGATAAAATTTCACACACCTCCTCAAATATAGATTTCCGCGATCAAAAAATTTAAAATCAGATGAAAAAATGAAACACTGATTTGTATTAAAAAAATACAGATATTTTGACCAAATGAATTTGAATTAAATACAGTTCAATAAATTGAATTGTTTTTAATAAAAATTCAAATTTTCAAATTAAGCATACCTAACTTAGATACGAGAAATCTAAAGCGTTTTTCATCTAAAGCTTTCGTAAATAAGTCGGCTAACTGAAATTATGTATTTACAAAATACAGCTCAATAGTTTCTTTTTCTACATGATCTTTAATAAAGTGATATCGGATAATTGTATGCTTGTCTTTGTGTGTTGAACAAGATTACAAGATAATGGCAATTGCACTTTTAGAATCACAATAAATGGGAATTTTATTAAAATAAAACCCGTAGTCTCTGAGCTGTGTCTGCATCCATAAAACTTGAGAACAACAGCTAGCAGCAGCTACGTATTCTGCTTCAGTAGTAGATATGGACACACAATTTTGTTTCTTTGACGCCCAGCTGCCTAATTTGTCTCCCATAAATTGTAGATGTCCCAAAGTACTTTTCCTGTCCAACATACAACCTGCATAGTCTGCATCTGAGTAAGCTGTTAGTTCAAAAGTACCCTTGGGACACCAGAGTCCAAGATTAGCAGTCCCTTTTAGATAACAAATGATCTTAACGACACTTAAATGAGACTCCTTTGGATTAGCCTGATATATGTCACAAAGATGTGTTGAAAACATAATATCCGGTCTACAAGATGTCAAATACATTAAAGAACCAATCATGCCTCTATATGTTTTCTCATCTACAACTTTTCCAGACAGATCAACATGTATTTTCGTTCCATGAGCTATAAGTGTTTTGAAAGATGAACAGTTTTCCAAATTAAATTTCTTCAGGATATCAAAAATATATTTTCTTTGACGGATAATAATTCCCGAAGATAATTGTTTTACTTGAAGACCTAAAAAGAAGTTCATCTCACCCATCATACTCATTTTAAAAAGTGAAACCATTAAGGCAGAAAAGTTATTGCAGTATTTTGGGTTCGTAGATCCGAATATTATGTCGTTACATAAATTTGTATCAAAATAATATCCGACTTCTCCTTTTTGATAAAAAGGGTTGTGTCTTTAAGCCTGACTTTACCAGAAATTCTGATAAAATGTCATACTAGGCTCTCGATGCTTGTTTAAGACCGTATAGGACTCTGTCGAGGATATATACGTGATTCGGCTTTGACTGATCCACAAAACCCTCCGGTTGAGCAACGTAGACTTCTTCCTTGAGAAGACCATACAGGAATGCTGTCTTGACGTCCATCTGGTACACTGTGAAGTTCTTGTGTGCAGCGTATGTCAGAAACATCCTTATTGCTTCGATCCGTGCTACCGGGGCAAAGGTTTCGTCATAGTGAACACCTTCTTATTGATTGTATCCTTTAGCGATTGAGTCGGGCCTTATTTTTGACAACAACGCCATCTTCATCCTTTTTATTCTTGAATACCCATTTTGTACCGATAATCGTCTTATTGTTTGGACGAGGTACCAATCTCCAGACTTTCAGTGCTTCAAACTGGTTCAGCTCCTCTTGCATCGCGAGTATCCAATCCGGATCTACTAAGGCTTCAGATACCTTAGTTGGTTCAATGTTACTCAGAAATATGGAATATAAACACTCATTAGTAGTAGCTGACCAAGTACGAATAGATGTTTATGGATCACCAATAACTTGATGTATTGGATGATTCGTGGTCCACTTCTTGTTATGAGGTAGGGGAATATAGGAACTTTGATCTAATTTTTGATCAGTGTAAGTATTTGGGGAGTTAATCGGAACAGGTTCAGATGAAGGTTCAATATTTGGAAATGGAGTAGGTTGAATATCTGACTGAGGTAAGGTATTTTAATCTTGCACGACCGATACCTCTGGCACATCAGAATTTACACCCTCTTCACGCTGAACTGGACCGTCAGGAGTTTCCATCTCAATTTCTTCATCGACTTGTTCCGCTTCTTCTTCAGTTTCAGTTACTGGAACATCAGGAAATGGACTAGATAACTGTTGTTTGGTATATATATTCCTGGATAAATCATTAGACAAATTAGATTTATTTTCGAAATATTCTTCATAAAAGCTTTCAAACAAAGAATCTAAATCAAAATTTTCAGTATTTGAAGATTCAAGTTTATCAGCTTTCCGCATAGTATAAATTATCAGCCCGGGTCCTGAACCGTTGTTTAGAAGCCACATCAATAACTTTAACAAATGACATGTTCATGCTCTCATTGATGATTTTAGTCCTTTTGTTTTAGACCCTTGGTCGGGCTACTTCTAACACCTCCAGACTAATAAAATTGGGCCACAAAGCAAGTATACAATATGGCTCAATATCGTCTTTCCTAGTAAATAAGTGGTACAAGTACCGGATTATCGTCCACAGAGATTGTAGCAAAAGTCTAATGAAAGTCCAATAAAAGAAAAGATTTCAGATGACGAAAATGAAGACTTCAGGTTGATTCTGAGTTAACACAGATAAAATAACAGAATAATAAAGGTAGCACGGGTGTAAGACTTGGGGTGAAACATAAACACAAAATCCAGCAGACAATGCTGTTGAAGAACTAGTTCCACCATCTATCTTGAAGGCATTTCTCTCGGACTTCACCTTTGCACTATATTATAGCTTAGCACCCATATCTGTATGTGGTGTTTAGACTAGGGATAGTGATAAAAAGGTGTCTTCAAGATATATGACTAAACAAATCTCTTTGTTAAAAATCACTCTTTCGAGCTGATTCCCATATCATTCAAGTTGGCGTGTTCAAGATAGTTCATCTCTAAATCTATCACACTTTGACACTTTTAGAGAGTGACCAACCTGTCGGGAGTTAAGTTTGAAAAACATAAATGACAAGTCTCCTTGTCGGTAAGTTTCTCAAGTCTACTTCTTATATCATTCAAGCTGACGTGCTTATCAATGGCTTATCTCTAAGTCCATGACACTTTAACACTTTCAAAGTGATCAACTCCTTAAGAAGTGTACTTGTTTTATAAAACTTAAATGAAATAATGGAACATTGTTATTGCGAAACAACGTCCACTTTCATTCGGTTTAACATTTCACCCTTTACCCTACACCCGAGCTAATGGAATTAGGTACTCGTTACGGAAAGTAAATGACAAAAGTAAATGACATAAAGTAAAGACATGATTGTAATTAATTGAATGTAAATGACTGGAAATAAATGACAGAAAGTAAAGACGGAAAGTAAATGACAATAAAAGTAAGTAAATAAAAGACTAATAATACTACAACACCTCAAGACGAAGAACAATATTTAAATAAAAACTTAAAAGCTTGCATAATCATAAAACTAAGAAGAAGTTGATAGTGTTTTTGGAACCAAAGATAAAGGATCAGATGGTTTTTGGATGATCTAAAGAGGCACCGATGGCCCTCTTTTATACCCAAAAGTTATACTAAAGACAAAAGTAAAGAAAAGGTGAAGGTACACATGAAAGGACTTGAAAGGAGGCATCATCTCCATCACAAAAGGTTATCCACAAAGTCTTCTCATGTCCTTTTCACCAGATGTTTGAGAGCAAAAATCGATGGTTCCTTCAGCTAAGACTTCCTTCTTGATAATGGCTGAACTATTAAGCACTTCTCCAAAATGCCGAATCGGATCAGGTCAATGCTGTTGTAATGCTGCACATCATAGTGCAATATTTGTGAGTAGAAAATCTCATCTACCCCCAAGTTGTTGTAAAAACAAATCCATCACCATATTTAGCTCCAAACATAATAAATGGAAAATAAGAAAGTAAAAATAACTCAAGGTTGGGATAAACTAGAAGAATCTACCTATTAAACAAAGAAAATGGGTACATTAAGCATGTAATAAACCATGTTTATCACACCCCCAAACTTAAAGTGTTTCTTGTCCCCAAGCAACCAAATGAAAACTAAAAGGACTCAATATAGTACAATATACAAGATTAAGGCAGTAAGTGCACACACAACACAAAGCATATCATTATGAACCTCATAGCCCTTCATAAATTTTTAGCAAACCATTCATAACCTACTTCTTATGTATGACCATATGGTAACACTAGTCTTCTCTTTAATGAACTCAACACACTTTTTTTGATAGGGTCAATAGATCTTTGTTTAAGGTTTTCCTCTCTTTGGCTATTTTCTTTTCTCACTTTGCCTCTTTCATTCTATGCTTTATCATTCAATTTTTTTAAATTTTTGGCCCTTTGTGATCTTTATGATGAAAGCATGCACATTGCCCCTACGGGACATTTTTGTGCTTCAAAACAAATCCGACAAAGGCTTCTTATTAGAGCTTTGCTCTTTTGTATTGAAGTTGTGGCCTTTGTGGTATAACCTCCCCCAAACTTGGAACTTTGACAATGCCCTCATTGGCTATGTTGGGTGGATAGTGTGTATAAGGCTACAAGTGGTTATTTTGAGAGTTATACATGAAGAATGGCCTAAATCATACCCATTTGTGTATTGGTGTGTGAGTGGAATTTTTCTCAAGAAAGGACACATGCTAGTTCTAGCAAGAACACAATTAGTAAGTGAATGGCTATTTACCCTCAAATTTATTTAGGCTATGATATCATAAATTATAAGCAATAATCATGTAATCAAGTATGAAAATAAAACTAAAAGTTAAGAAAACTATCCCAATTCTCAAATAAAAATAAATTTTGGAAGCTAAAGATGAATGAATGAACCTGTCCTACTCCAAGGGAGTAGGCTGTGTAGCATGTGGTTCCATGGCTGCTTCTTTAAGCTGTTGGTTCTTCTTCTTCAGCCTCTTGTTCTCTTTTTTTAGGCTCTTCAGCCTCTTCCCCATCTTCTTAAAATTCTTGCCCACCATCTCCTCTACTTTCTGCTTTATTTCTTTCATTTCTTTTCTCCCCTTCCTCTGCCCTTTTTTAATATGCTTCCTCACCTCAGCTTTTAGCTCATCCATCTTTTCCAAAGACTCAGACCTCTGCTTCAACATGCTGTCTAACAGGTGGCTGTTTTGAGACAGCAGGTCGTGAATCATGCCCATCAAGTCCACATGTCCCATACTTCTGCTTGTCCTCTCCCTCATTCTTGACACAACATTCAAGTCTATGATAGACCTCTCTGCTCCTTCTTTGATGATGACATCCTCTTTGAAAACAGGTACTCCCTCACTTCTCATCAACTTCTCAATGACCCCAGGGAGATACAACTTCCCTTGGGTCCTTGTTAGCACAATACACAATAGCCTTGTGTAATATCTCACCAACATTAATTGTTTTCCCCTTCAAAATGCAATACAACAAGACCATCCTTTCAACATTTAGGGAACTATCATGGGTTGTAGGGTGTAGAGAATGATTGACAAAATTGACCCATACATTAGCATTTGGGGTCAAATTGGCAGCTTTGAAGACCCTAAGAGAAAAGTTTGAATGATGCTCCCATATGGTACCTGGTTTTGCCACTGCTTCACAGATTTGTGAAGCTTGGCCTCAGAAGCAGTGTGTTTTAGGGTCTCAAAATCTGAGTTGAAGTGTGTGGTGAGTCCTAAGACATTGTTCAATGTCTCATCATCAAAGGACAAGCTTACTCCTTAACCTTAATCATACAAGAATTGCTAGCAGCAACTTCATCATAAAACTCTCTAATGAGTGAGAGATTGTAAGAGCTATAAACCTCACAGAAGCTTTGCCATCCCAAGCTATCAATTACCTCTTTGATAAATGGGCATTCCTCCACACTTCTTTGATCAAATCCTTTGTTGGGCCAAGCAGTCTTATTTTTGAATTTCACGAACAGAGCTTTGGCTTTGACAGAGCTGAAACCCTCCAAAGGTAGCATGGACCTTTTCGTGATTGCTGGAGTGGAGGAAGTGACAACAGGATACTGTTTGGATGCTGCAGCATTCTGTGACTATCTTGTGGTTCTTCTAGGAGAGTCTTCCAAGGCTACTATTTTGCCTTTGGCAACAACAGTCACTTTCTTCTTCTTGAGGGCAGGACCAGTAGATTGAGAGGTTTTCTTAGCCGCCTTCTTTCCCAAGCCTTCCTCTTTTTAGAGGGAGGCTCCTTTTGAGTGGGACTAGGAGAGACCAAAGTCTCAACAGCCTCTAATAATGCATCCATAGAGGACTGTTCTTCAGTCCTTTGCTTAGAAGGGTCTACCCCCATTTTAGCCAAGATATCATCAATGACCTCAAAGTCTTTGCTTGGGGGTGTGGCCTCAACATGTTCTTGAATGGGGGCATGAGTGGTCTTATCATTCCAAGGAAGAAATTAGACCCTCCCAACATCCATTGCCTTAGTGGCATCATCCTCTGACTCAGAGGATACATATTCTTCCACAATAACAGTAGGGTTGAATATTACCTCAATGTCATGCTCTTGGTCCATTTCATCAACAGGTGGTTCATTAAGGTCAGTGATTTGAACCCTTCTCTAGCTTGGTTCTTGCACAGGGGCTTCGGCCATGATGGAAGATGAAGGGACAGCCAGCTGTGTAGGAGTAGAAACAACCTTTTTTTCACTTAATGATGGAGATGAACTATTTTCACTAAGCTCCATCAACTTTGGTTCTGCATTTGATGGCCTAACAGCAGCCCTTCGACGGTTGCTTCTTCAAATAGGTGCCCTTGCTGGTGGTCGAACAGCTGTTCTCTTGACTCTAGCCATGGTGGAAAAAGTAAAGGAAAATGGAGAGACAAGATGGAGGGGGGTGGTGGTGTATGACAGCAGGCTACGGTGATGGTGGTTTTAGGCGGTTATGGGAGTTGGTTTCTAAGAGTGGTGGAGAGTCATGGAGGGAAAACTGGGGGTGATTGAAAGGGTGGTTTAAGAAAAAGGTGTTAGTTAATGATGGATTAGAGGCACTTAGTGGGATTAGGAGCAGTTCACCGTCTTTTATTCAAAATCACACTAAACCTTAAATACTTTAAAACATAAACAACCTATGAAATTAAAATTTATTTACAAACAAAGGTGGACTTTTAAAAAGTCCAAGGGGGATTTTGAAAAACTTTTAGTAGGGAGCAGCGCAGCTCTCAGAGTGATGTTCTAAGACTGCTGCCAGATCATGGTACACTTTTACCCTTTGTCCATTTACCTTGAAAATAGAGTTATCTTTCGGGTTTACCAAGTCTAGTGCTCCATAAGGGTACACTTTAAAAACAAGAAAAGGCCCAGACCATCTAGACTTAAGTTTTCCTAGGAATAACTTCAGTCTAGAATTAAGCAAAAGAACATGCTGGCCTTCTCTCAACTCTCTGTGCTGTATTCTCTTGTCATGCCAACTTTTAGTTTTCTCTTTATAGAGCTTGGCATTTTCATGGGACAACAACCTATGTTCATCCAGTTCACAAAGTTGCAGCTTCCTTTTCAAACCAGTATCTTTTAAAGAAAAAATTAATTCTTTTATGGCCCAATATGCTTTATGCTCAAGCTCTAACGGAAGTTGACAAGCCTTGCCATAGACTAGCTTGTATGGGGACATACCAATTGGTGTTTTGAAAGCGGTTCTGTATGCCCATAAAGCATCATCTAGCTTAAATGCCTAATCCTTCCTGTTAAGCTTGACAACCTTTTCCAAAATACTTTTTATTTCTCTGTTGAACAACTCTGCTAAGCCATTTGTTTGTGGGTGATAAGCTGTAGCTATTTTGTGGTTAACATTATACTTTGCAAGAACTCCACTTAACAAATTATTTATAAAGTGGGTACCCTCATCACTTATTAAGGCTCTAGGGGTACCAAACCATGTAAAAATTTTCTTTTGAAGGAACTTAACTACAGTCTTGGCATCATTTGAAACACATGCCACAACTTCTACTCATTTTGAGACATAATCTACAGCAACTAGAATGTTTGGCAGTTATTTGATGGGGGAAAGGACCATAAAATCTATTCCCCAAACATCAAATAACTCAACTTCCAGGATCCCATGTAGTGGCATTTCATTTCGTTTAGAAATGGAACCACTCCTTTGGCATTCATTGCACATTTGTGCAAAGTTATGGGAATCCTTGAAGAGAGTCGGCCAATAGAAACCAGACTGTAGGACCTTGGAAGCAGTTCTCTGTCCTCCGAAATGTCCTCCATAAGGAGCTTGGTGATACTGATACAAAACTTTTGCCACTTCAGACTCTGGTATGCACCTTCTTAAAAGCTGATCTGCACCAAATTTAAACAAAAAGGGGCATCCCAAAAATAAGATTTGACATCATGAAAAAATTTCTTAAGCATGTGGCTTGTGTATTCAGATGGTTTGATGCCACAAGCTAAGAAATTTGTTATATCTGCAAACCAAGGTGCCTTTTGTTGTTGCACCATCAAAATTCTCTCATCTGGGAAGGTCTCTATGATGTCACCTCCCCCTATCTCAGGTTTCTCTAACCCAGATAAATGGTCTGCTACCTGATTCTCCACACCCTTCCTATCACGTATTTCCAAATCAAATTCCTGCAATAACAACACCCACCTTATCAACCTAGGCTTTGCATCCTTCTTTGAAATCAAATATTTGATGGCTGTATGATCAGTATGCGCAATCACTTTGGTTCCCATCAAGTATGATCTAAATCTTTCAAATGCAAATACTACGGCCAATAATTCTTTTTCCGTGGTGGTGTAGTTTATATTTGCTTCATTCAAAATTTTACTTGCGTAATAAATTGAATGAAACACCTTCTCTCTTTTCTGACCTAAAACAGCACCAACCTCCCAATCGCTCACATCACACATAATTTCAAAAGGTTTGTTCCAGTCTGGAGCAACTACCACTGGTGAAGTAATCAGGGCTTTCTTCAAAGTTTTGAATGCATTACTACATTCATCATTAAAATCAAATTTTTGGTCATGTTGTAGGAGTAAACATAAAGGTTTTGAAATTTTTGAAAAATCTTTTATGAACCTTCTGTAAAATCCTGCATGACCCAAAAAACTCCTGATTCCTTTAATAGTGGTAGGTTCTGGTAGTTTTTCAATAACTTCGAGTCTAGCTTTATCTACCTCCACTCCTTTTTTAGAGATTTAATGTCCCAGAACAATTCCTTCCTTAACCATGAAGTGTCATTTCTCCCATTTGAGGACCAAATCAGTTTCCTCACACCTCTCAAGACTCTTTTTTAATTTGTCCAAACAGTTGTCAAAAGATGAACCATATACAGAAAAATCATCCATAATGATTTCAGTGGATTTTTCAAGCATATCAGAAAATATGGACATCATACATCTCTGAAAGGTGGCAGGAGCATTGCACAATCCAAATGGCATTCTTTTGAAAGCAAAAGTTCCTTAAGGACAGGTGAAGGTGGTTTTTTCCTGGTCCTCGAGAGAAATAGCTATTTGATTGTAACTTGAATAGCCATCTAAGAAACAGTAGTACTCTTTACCGGCTAATCTGTCCAACATTTGATCAATGAAAGGTAGTGGAAAATGGTCTTTGTGAGCAGCCTTGTTAGCCTCCTATAGTCCATGCATATTCTCCAACCTGATATAACTCTAGTAGGGATAAGTTCATTTTTTTCATTTATGATGACTGTGAACCCTCCTTTCTTTGGAACACACTGGACTGGGCGAACCCAAGAACTACTGGCTATAGGGAAGATAATTCCTACATCTAACAATTTCAAAATCTCCTTTTTTACTACCTCTTTCATGACAGGATTCAGTCTTCTTTGACGTTCTATGGATGTGAAATTTTTATCCTCTAAGATGATCTTATGATGACAAATTGAGGGACTAATCCCTTTAAGATCAGCAATGGTCCATCCTAAAGCCTTTTTGTGTAATTTCAACATATCCACAAGTTTCTTCTCTTGATGCAAGTCTAGGGTAAATGAGATAATGACAGGCAATTTGCCTTCTTTTCCTAGAAAAAACATATTTCAGATGGGATAGGAGTTGCTTTAACTCCAGGTCAGGTGGTGACACAATGGACGGGGTGAAATCTTTTTGCTCATTATTTTCCAAAAGTTCAAAAGCTGATATCTCTACTGGCACAAAATCATTTCCTACTGCCTCTACTTCCTCAACAATCTCTTCTTCTGATTCCTCTGCACTCTCTTCTTCCAACTTAAGGTTTTCCTGAATTCCTTCCTCAACAACCTCTTCTTCTATTTCAGCAATGCGTAAACACTATTCCAGATAATCAAGATATTTTAAGGAGTTGAAGATATTAAATGTGACCTTTTGATCTTGAAGCCTCATGGTCAACTTTCCTTTCTGGACATATATCAAAGTTCTTCTGGTGGCTAAACAATGTTTCCCTAAAATAATCGGAATGTCCTTATCAGCCTCAAAGTCTAATATGATAAAATCTACTGGAAATATGAACTTATCAACCTGTACTAACACATCTTCTATCTTTTCCTTAGGGTATGCAATGGACTTATTTGCCAACTGGAGTGTGACTATGGTAGGTCTAGCTTCTCCTATGCCTAAGGTGTTAAAGACAGACAAAGGCATGAGGTTAATACTAGCTCCTAAGTCACATAGGGCTTTCCCTATCTTCTTCCCTCCTATTGAACAAAGAATGGTAAAACTCCCTGGATCTTTAAGCTTGGGGGTATGCTATTGGTTAAAAGAGCACTACATCCTTCGGTAAGAGCTACAGTCTCATACTCAATCAACTTTTTCTTCTTGCTTAAGATGTCCTTCAAAAACTTAGCATAACTAGGCATTTGCTCTATTGCCTCAACAAGGGGTATGTTGATGTGCAATTCTTTAAATACATCCAAGAATTTCTTAAAATGCAATTCCTATTTCTGTAACCTTTGGGGGTAAGGAACATAAGGAGGAACTGGTTTTATCACATTCTTGCTTGGAGATGTTGAGCAAGATGGGTTTTGAATGCCCTGAGTCTTTGTGGTGCTCTTTGTGAGTTCAGCAGGAGTCTTAGTGTCAAGCTTAGGGGTCTCTACAACCTCAGTCCCTTCAGACTTCTTCAGAGTTTCCTCTGGAAAAAGTAAAGTGAAGTCTGATCTAGGGGTAACAAGAGTGGTGGTCTCAGATGTTGGCTTTTCTAGAGGTGGGACCGGTCCTTCTTTGAGAGGGACCGATATCGGATCACTAGTTTCTGACAGTCTTGGTGTAATATCTTTATGCACTTTTTCTGTCAACTCCTTCCCACTCCTAAGAGTCATTACTTTCACATGTTCCTTTCCTAGATCTCTAGGTACTTTTGTATTACTAGGCAAGTCCCAAGGGCTTGACTACTCTGGTTAAGCGCAAGTTGACTGACCTGAGTCTCTAAATTCCTGATGGCAGCACTTTGTTGATTAATCAAAGCTTGATTTTGGGCTTGAGCATGTGCTAAAAGCCCTTTAATCATTGCTTCCAAAGAAGATGATGATTCTGCCTGTGGAGGAGGTTTGTTCTGAAAATGTGGCTGAGAATTCTGAAAACTTTGTTGGTGGTTCTGAGAGGTAGAACTGTTTGCATGATGTTGTGGTTAGAAATTAGAAGTTCCTTGTTGTTTATGGACTGGTGAGTTTAAACTGAGACTGTTCCAAGAAAAGTTCGGGTGCTGTCTCCAACTGGCATTATATGTGTTAGAGTAGGGATTAGATATGTTTTGAACATAATTTACTGATTCAGAATTATGGGTACAATGTTCATGTGAATGATCCCCATCACAATACACACATTGCACAGACTGTTGGAACTGATGTGTTAGCAACTTGCTGTACTCCCTGACCAGAAGTTAAAATTTTCAATTAATTGGTCATGGAGGTAAGCTGAGTTGCTAATGCAGTATATGCATCTACCTCATGTATTCCAGCAGTCTTTTTCTATGGCTGGGCACGTGGGTCAGCCCAATACCCATTGTTTGCTGATATCTTTTCTAGGATCTCATATCCCTCATTATAGGTACTGGCTGTAAAGGCTCCACCTGCAGTCGCGTCGAGCATTTGTTTTGCCATGGGACTTAACCCACTGTAGAACGTCTCAAATTGAATACAGTACGGAATGCCATGGTGTGGGCATTTTCTCAATAGCTCTTTAAACCTTTCCCAGACATCAGGAACAGCTTCATCTTCCAGTTGTTTACAAAGACATATTTCGTTTTTGGACTTAGCGTTCCTTGTTGGTGGGAAATATTTTTGCAAAAAAATTTCCGCCATGTTACTCCATGACGACACAAATCCCGGTGTTAAAAAATTAAACCATGCTTTTGCCCGATCCCTTAATGAAAATGGAAATAAAGTAAGTCTGAAAGCGTCATTGGACACTTCTGGGATCAGGAAGACATCTGTGATTTCCATAAAAGACTTTAAATGAGAATGTGGGTCCTCTGAGGGCAGTCCAGCAAATTGGCCATTAGTTTGCAACATCTGAAATATTATCGGTTTTAGTTCGAAATGGAGAGCGGCCATATGTGGTCTAACTATCCCAGAATTTAATTGCTCAAAATCCGGGATAGCATAATCCATGATCCTTCCATTTTTGGAATTTTCCAGATTAATGATGTTCGGAGTTTGTGCCCTTTGTTGCTCATTATGGTCCGATTCAGTGTCCTCATTACCCAGATTATTATCATTATGATTATGTGGGTGTCCTTGTTGAAAATTTGGGAACGGTGGTATTTGCCTAAAAACTAGCGGTTGGTTTTCCAAATGTGGTACTTCCGGAATGATGGGAAGAGGTAACTCCATGTTGGGAGGAAGTAGAGCCTGAAATGCTGTTTGAGCCCTCCTCCTATGGTGTAACACCCCCAAACCACACATTACATGTAACACATATTTCATATAAAAGAAATACATGATATCATCCCATTCAGGTCCCTTAGTACAAGAATCTAATATGACCAAATACAAGATCCAAAAATTCTAATACATCACTTGTACTAATCAATCAAAACTATACATTAAAGCAGATCTTCGAGTAGAAATGCATATAGGAAACTATTAAATCATCCCATTTCCCTTACTGTCCGTACCTCTTGCAACACATAGTTAAAATCACAAAACGAGGGTTAGTCTAAAAGGTCTAGTAAGATACCCTATTTATGTTATTGCAAGGTGAAAATCACCAAAAACCTTTATGGAAAACAATTATTCATATATATAACAAATATATGAACAAATAAGAACTCAATACCAGACTTCTTCCATATTTCAAGCAAAGCTTTCACTTATACAAATCTCATACCTCTGAATCAAACAGGTTTCACATAATGCCACTTCTAAACCTTTTAAGTCAAAACAAGGTTTATAAAGTTTCAGGCCAAACCTGACGTTTTCTCCTCAATAACATCTAGTCTATGATTTCCAATAAGAACTTTGATCTTAAATCTTTAAATCACAAAGAAATAAAGATTCCAGAACACGGTAATCTTAAAGGATATAATAGAAAGAGTTATATCATTCAACACACATGCAAATGCCACCCTTATATCCAAATATACACCTCTCCTTGATATGCCACCCTTATTTCCTCATCAAAATATTTTCACAGAATAATTTCAAATAAACCGCAGCCATTTAAATTATTATTAATACAAAATCATTTCTTTCAAAACTTCCTTTTTATGATAAAATAACATTTTTTATCGAAAACACATCATTACATCAAATCCGGTCAACTATCCAGACAACACACATAATGAACTTTGTCCGATTTATACTTGGAAATAATTCTCAATAACTTTGTTCGGATAACAAGTCCGGTCAATACCCCGCATAAAGCTTGATCGATTTATCACTTAGAATAAAAGTCAACATCTTTGTCCGGATAACAAGTCCGGTCAATACCCCGCTCATTACTTAGCCGATTTAAAATAATTCGGCCACCATTTGGTCGTATTCCTACTTCTCAGTGTAAAAAGATAATCATTCTTACYAATCATAATCCGATCAACACTTAACCGATTTAAGACAATTCGGACAATACATCGATTAACCTTTTTCCGATTTAAAACAATCCGGACAAAACTTGTCCGGTTTAATACCCGGATAAAACACTTAGAACAAAAGACTGATTTCTTTCCAAAATAAACAAGATTCATACAAAACCAATAATAATTTTATGCAAAAGAGTTTTAGAAATTACTCACCTTATCAATCTTTTGAAATCAAACACTTGAAATCAATTTGAATCTTCARCCAAGAATAATCCRGTCAACTCTCTTCTCTTTTTAAWTCGCACAACTTTGCCAAAGCAAGMAGAGAAAATATGGAGGCTCAACCTCCCTTTTATACTTTCCAAATCAGGAAAGTCGGCTAACAACCCCTTTTTCTTATTCACACTATATATACATGCATACACACATGCATGCATACATATATTATGTGTATATATATATATATATATATAACATATGCATTTCATATTATGCACATTTTCACATACCAGCATGATCAAATATAACAATTTATCATGATATCACGAAATCATTTAATCAAATAATCATATATTAATTACCTTAGGTGATAACCAGGATCCGGTTATCACATTATCCACCCCTTAAAAGAATTCCGTCTCGGAATTCTTTTAATCAAAAAACCATGGGTATTCTGATCTCATCTTTGGTTCCAATTCCCATGTTGCTTCTGGCCCTTTGTGAAACTTCCACCGAATTTTAACTAGACTTATTTCTTTGTTTCTCAATACCATGATCTTTCTGTCGATTACAGCTTTCGGTGTTTCCACAAAATTCAGCTTACTGTCTAATTGGATTTCTGGTAACGGTATAACTAAACTTGGATCAACCAAACATTTCCGTAAATTCGACACATGAAAAGTGTTGTGAATCAGACTCAGCTCTTATGGTAGCTCTAACTGATATGCTACTGGCCCAATTCGCTTACATATTCTGAATGGCCCCACATACCTTGGACTGAGCTTTCCTTTCTTTCCAAATTTGATAACACCCTTCCATGGTGAAAATTTTAACATTACAAAATCACCTATATCAAACTCAATTGACTTTCGACGATTATCTGCATAACTTTTCTGGCGATCTTGTGCTGTTTTGATTCTTTCACGGATCTGTTCAATCTTTTCAGAAGTTTCTTGGACAATTTCAGGACTTGTCAGTTGTTTTTTACCCACTTCATTCCAACATAACGACGTGCTGGGTTCAAGTTAGAGCTTTAAAGTTGTATTCAAGTTTCTCCTTAGTGTAATTGTTTTGTAATAGTGTAGCCTTTACTATTTCCTAGTATAAATAGTAATTTTCTTGTAATTGTCATTAACAATCGTCATTAGCAGAATTATCAAGATTAGTGCTGTAATTCTCTCTTTCTCTCAATTAAATCATCTTTTGATAATATTCTTTCTACCCTTTATGTTCATCATGATTGTTGAAGATTACATCATGTTTGTATGATTTTTGGACTTATCAAGGCGTTCGGCATTTGCATCCATATAACACTTCATACGGTGCCGCTTGGATACTGGAATGGTAACTATTGTTATACGCAAACTCTATTAATGGCAAGTGATCTTCCCATGATCCTCCGAAATCAATAATACAACTTCTCAACATATCTTCGAGAGTTTGAATAGTTCTTTCACTCTGCCCATCAGTCTACGGATGATGAGCTGTACTTAATTGGATTTCAGATCCCAAAGCTTTTTGTAATCCTCCCCAGAACTTTGAAGTAAATCGACTATCTCTATTAGAGATAATAGACAAGGGAACACCGTGTCTGGTAACAATTTCTTTGATGTAAATCTGCGCTAGCTTTTCTAAAGAGTATTTCTCTCTTATTGGTAGAAAATGAGCAGATTTAGACAAACGATCCACAATTACCTAAATCGCGTCATACCCCTTTGGAGTTCGAGGTAATTTCATAACAAAATCCATGGTAATGTGATCCCATTTCCATACAGGTATTTCTAAGGATTGAAGGCTTCCATAAGGCTTCTGATGTTCAATCTTGACATGTAAACATGTTAGACACTGTTCCACATACCGAGCTATATCTCTTTTCAATCCTGGCCACCAGTAAAAAGGTTTTAAATCTCGATACATCTTATTGGTGCCTGGATGGATAGAGTATCGGGATTTATGGCTTTCATTTAATATCATACTTCAGATATCTCCAAAATATGGTACCCAAATTCGCCCTTGAAAGCACATTAGTCCTTCATCATTTCGTTCCAAGGTTGAGATCATCTTACCCAACCTTTCTGATTTGATAAGATCTTCTTTCATAGCTTCCTTCTGACATCTCAGAACTTCTTTATGAATATCAGGGATCAAATTCATTCTCATTGCTATTGCTTTAATGGTTCCACTCTTTTCCTTCCTTCTCAAAGCGTCAGCCACCACGTTAGCTTTTCCTGGGTGGTAAAGAATTTCACAATCATAATCATTAACTAACTCAATCCACCGACGTTGCCGCATGTTTAATTCTTTCTGACTAAACAAATGCTGTAAACTCTTATGATCGGTGTAAATTTGGCACTTTGTTCCCAGAAGATAATGCCTCCAGATTTTTAGAGCGAACACTACCTCAGCTAACTCCATATCATGAGTCAGATACTGTTTCTCATGATCTTTTAATTGTCTTGACGCATAAGAAATCACTTTTCCTCTTTGCACCATAATGCATCCTAATCCTAACTTTGAAGCATCGTTGTATACGATAAAGTCTTCGGATCTATCTGGTAAAGTTAACACCAACGCACTACAGAGGTGATCCTTTAACAGTTGGAAAGCTTCTTGTTGTTCTTTTTCCCACTGAAACTTAATATTCTTTCGAGTCAATTTGGTTAATAACACGACTATTTTAGAAAAGTTTTGAATAAACTTCCGATAGTAACCTGCTAAAACCAAAAAGCTACGAACTTCAGACGGATTTTTCGGAGCTTCCCATCTTGCAACTGCTTCTATTTTTACTGGATCTACTTGTACTCCGGCTTCTGAGATAACATGACCCAAAAATTGAACTTCTCTTAACCAGAACTCACACTTAGATAACTTTGCATACAACTTTTCTTTTCTCAACATTTCCAATATCAAACGAAGATGTTTTG
>NC_037541.1:10001443-10005378 GCF_001531365.2 Cynara cardunculus var. scolymus
CTACCAATTGATCAAACAAGTCATCAATCCTCGGTAAAGGATATTTGTTTTTGATTGTCAATTTATTTAACTCACGATAATCTATACACATTCACATAGACCCATCCTTCTTCTTAACGAATAGGACCGGAGCACCCCAAGGCGAAGTGTTGGGCCTAATAAATCCCTTATAAGTTAAATCTTTCAACTGAGCCACCAATTCCTTCAATTCAGATGGAGCTAAATAGTATGGCGCCTTTGCTACTGGTGCAGCCCCTGGTACTAAATCAATTCGGAACTCAATGACTCTGTCCGGTGGTAATCCAGATAAGTCTTCGGCAAAAACTTCTGGATATTCACTAACAATCGGAATCGATTCTTCTTTTTCTTTCTCTTTCTTTAAATCAATTACATATGCCAAATATCCTTGGCACTTTTTTCGAATACTTTTCTGGGCTTTCATTACTGACAAAATACTGGTATGATGAGTCTGACGATCACCATAAATAACAACTATTCTCTGGTCTGGCAGAATAATTCTGATCATTTTCTGATTACAAACAATACTAGCTTAATACTTTGCCAACCAGTCCATACCCACTACTACGTCAAATTTTTTCATTGGCATGAGAAATAACCGGATCGGAAGTTCATAGTCCTCAATAACAATAATACAGTTATTGAACACACTAGTAACAGTTTCCTGACTATTAACAATATCAACTACTAATTTATCATCAAGTAGCACAGAATTCAGACATGCAGTTTGAGCAAACAATGGTGATACAAACGAAAAGTTTGCACCAGAGTCAAATAACACYTTAGCACKTATTGAATTCAGGAGGAATGTACCTGTTACTACATCTGGTGATGCTTCTACCTCGTTTTTAGTCATTTGGAAGGATCGTCCCCGCGCCCCTCCTTGCCCTCCTCTGTTTACAGTAGGCCTTCCCTGAGTACCCGACGCATTACTCCCCATTGTTAACTGCAGAGTTCTTAACAATGGACAATTCGGTCGAGTATGATCTGGAGAATTGCAATTAAAACATCTTCTGTTAGCTGGGCAATTTCTAGATAGATGACCTACTTCACCGCACTTATAACATTTCCTTGAGTCCATCTTACATTCACCCTGATGAATTTGTCGGCACTGTAAGCAGACTTTCTCACTGATCTTCTGCTCAGATCTGTTATCATATCTAACAGTTTTCGGTCCTCGAAAAGATGAAGGCCCCTCCCATTTTTTTCTCAACAACCTTTCCTTCTGATTGTCTATTCTTATTTCGTTCTGTCACCTCAGCTGCATCTACTGTTAATGGAAAGTTATTGGGGTTCATAGCAATAACAAATTCTCTAATTGAAGATTTCAAACCCCAAATATACCTCTCTATCTTCCTGGATTCAGTTGAAAAATAATGTTCAGCAAAACAAGAGTATTCAATAAATCTTTCGGTATACTCCCGACTGTTCCATTTCCTTGCTCTAGTTTCAAGAAATCCTCCTCCATTTGTCTCACTGCTGTGACAATTTGTCACTTTGGGACTTCAGGTTAGTACCTTATTTCAAGATCTTTATTTAGAACTAAGTCTTTCTAGGTTTTAGCTTCGATGATTAGAGATCATGCTGTTTAATTCCCAAGATTAGTTCGTTAGATCATGGCTCGGCGGCTAGCTAACAAAGGTAGTTTATGCAATGCCAAATAGTCTTGAAGTATTTCACATAAAATAAAGTCAATATTTTTAAGTTCCGTTCTCTTTAAAAATTTAAAGAATGGTATTTTAAATTTATTTTGTCAAAAATGTTTTGTTGTATTTATTGGGGGGTCTTTTACTTTGTAATTAAAAGTCTTTTGGGCTTGGGCCTT
Organism: Cynara cardunculus var. scolymus; assembly: GCF_001531365.2. Lineage (NCBI taxonomy): Eukaryota > Viridiplantae > Streptophyta > Magnoliopsida > Asterales > Asteraceae > Cynara > Cynara cardunculus. The sequence continues at coordinate 10,003,287 of NC_037541.1, forward strand.
TAGAGGTCAGCCCATTCTTTTCATTGAATCCACATATAAATACCCCCTTTCCCTTTTGAAAGTTCTTCAATTTCCAGATTCTCAGCCATTTCATCTCTTTCTCTCTCTAATTTCATCACTTATAAGTTAAATCTTTCAACTGAGCCACCAATTCCTTCAATTCAGATGGAGCTAAACGGTATGGCGCCTTTGCTACTGTGCAGCCCCTGGTACTAAATCAATTCGGAACTCAATGACTCTGTCCGGTGGTAATCTAGATAAGTCTTCGGGAAATACTTCTGGATATTCACTAACAATCGGAATCGATTCTTCTTTTCCTTTCTCTTTCTTTAAATCAATTACATACGCCAAATATCCTTGGCACTTCTTTCGAATACTTTTCTGGGCTTTCATTACTGACAAAATATTGGTATGATGATTTTGACGATCACCATAAATAACAACTATTTTCTGGTCTGGCAGAATAATTCTGATCATTTTCTGATTACAAACAATACTAGCCTGATACTTTGCCAACCAGTCCATACCCACTACTACGTCAAATTCTTTAATTGGTATGAGAAATAACCGGATCGGAAGTTCACAGTCCTCAATAACAATAATACATTTATTGAACACACTAGTAACAGTTTCTTGACTATTAGCAATATCAACTACTAATTTATCATCAAGTAGCACATAATTCAGACATGCAGTTTGAGCAAACAATGGTGATACAAACGAAAAGTTTGCACCAGAGTCAAATAACACCTTAGCACGTATTGAATTCAAGAGGAATGTACCTGTTACTACATCTGGTGATGCTTCTGCCTCGTTTTTAGTCATTTGGAAGGATCGTCCCCGCGCCCCTCCTTGCTCTCCTCTGTTTACAGTAGGCCTTCCCTGAGTACCCGATGCATTACTCCCCCTTGTTAACTGCGGAGTTCTTAACAATGGACAATTCGGTCGAATATGATCTGGAGAATTGCAATTAAAACATCTTCTGTTAGCTGGACAATTTCTAGACAGATGACCTGCTTCATCGCACTTATAACATTTCCTTGAGTCCATCTTACATTCACCCTGATGAATTTGTCGGCACTATAAGCAGAGTTTCTCACTGATCTTCTGCTCAGATCTGTTATCATATCTAACAATTTTTGGTCCTCGAAAAGATGAAGGCCCCTCCCATTTTTTTTTCTCAACAACCTTTCCTTCTGTTTGTCTATTCTTATTTTGTTCGGTCACCTCAGTTGCATCTACTGTTAATGGAAAGGTATCGGGGTTCATAGCAATAACAAATTCTCTAATTGAAGATTTCAAACCCCAAATATACCTCTCTATCATCCTGGATTCAGTTGAAACATAATGTTCAGCAAAACGAGAGTATTCAATAAATCTTTCGGTATACTCCCGACTGTTCCATTTCCTTGCTCTAGTTTCAAGAAATCCTCCTCCATTTGTCTCACTGCTGTGACAATTYGTCACTTTGGGACTTCAGGTTAGTACCTTATTTCAAGATCTTTATTTAAAACTAAGTATTTCTAGGTTTTAGCTTCGATGATTAGAGATCATACTGTTTAATTCCCAAGATTAGTTCGTTAGATCATGTCTCGGCGGGTAGCTAACAAAGCTAGTTTATGCAATGCCAAATAGTCTTGAAGTATTTCACATAAAATAAAGTCGATATTTTTAAGTTCCGTTCTCTTTAAAAATTTAAAGTTTCCGAAGTCCCATTTTATATTTATTTGCCAATTAATTTAAAGAATGGTGTTTTAAATTTATTTTGTCAAAAATGTTTTGTTGTATTTATTGGGGGTCTTTTACTTTGTAATTAAAAGTCTTTTTGGCTTGGGCCTTTAGAGGTCAGCCCATTCTTTTCATTGGATCCACATATAAATACCCCCTTCCCTTTTGAAAGTCCTTCACTTTCCAGATTCTCAGCCATTTCATCTATTTCTCTCTCTAATTCCATCACTTTCCAACCGATTCCATCTTCAAGCAAAACTCAAGATTTCCGCTATTCTTGAGATTAATTCGTAGTCAAGAAAAGGTATGTTTAAAGCTATTTACTTCTCTTTTTGATGTCTGAAAGTCTTTATCTTTCTCTCTA
>NC_037541.1:10009028-10010269 GCF_001531365.2 Cynara cardunculus var. scolymus
AAAAATTGCCAAGAAACTCACGAACAATGTTGTGCGATCCGGAGGGTTGGCCAAGGGAAAACGGAAGATAGAAGAGTATGGGGACCGAAGAATTAGAGGGAAATTCGACAGAAGCAGGAGAATAACAAGGAATTTTGGAGCCCAATCACAGGTGGTAAGGCAGGGCGAAGCAGAAAGATGCAAAAAGTGCAAATTTCTACACCGAGGGAATTGTATCATCTGCCAGAGGTGTCGTCTAGGGAGCCACATGGCAAAGGACTGCCGTAAGCGCTTATGCTATGAGTGTGGGAGCCCAGACCATATAAGGAATGATTGCCCAAAGCGGAAAACAAGGGCAAATGTAAACCATAATCGACAAAATAATGCGGGTAATTCAGGAAGTCAGGCTCGAGGGAGAGCTTTTGAATTGGGAGCCAGGGAAGCCAGAGAGGATCCCAATGTAGTTTCAGCTACGTTTCTTTTGAATAATGAATTTGCATCGATTTTATTTGACTCTGGGGCGGACAGAAGTTTTGTGTCACTAGACTTTAAGCAGAGAATTAACTTAAAGCCCCAGAAATTGAGAGAAACCTTCGTAATTGAGTTTGCCAATGGCCAGGAGTTCAAGACTAGAAATGTAATTTTGAATTGCACTCTGAACCTAGCTAATAAGGAGTTTAGTATAGACCTCATACCGATCGAACTAGGAAGTTTTGATGTAATTGTAGGAATGAATTGGCTATCCAAAAATCAAGCTGAGATTGTTTGTTCAGAAAAACTTATTCGAATTCCCCAAGAGGGAATGGAGCCAATTGTGGTCCAGGAAGATAAGTTAGACCGAATGCTTAAGCTGGTATCCTGCATAAAGATGCAGAAGTACTTAAGGAAGAATTACACTGCATACCTGGCTCATGTGATTGACGGAAGGATCAAGGAGAATAAGGTTGAGGACGTACCGGTAGTTCGAGATTTTCCTGATGTTTTCCCTAAGGAAATACCAGGTCTGCCCCCACAGAGACAAGTCGAGTTCGGTATCGACTCAATTCCTGGAGCTGCCCCAGTAGCAAGGGTGCCATATCACTTGGCACCCTCAGAAATGCAAGAGATGTCGACCCAACTCCAGGAGCTGCTAGACAAAGGATTTATTAGACCAAGTTACTCACCCTGGGGAGCACCGGTACTATTCGTCAAAAAGAAGGATGGGTCAATGCGAATGTGCATAGACTATAGAGAGCTCAATAAGCTAACCATCAAGAATAGAT
>NC_037541.1:10014884-10024029 GCF_001531365.2 Cynara cardunculus var. scolymus
TGTGTAAATTCTAACTCTTGTTATGTCGATGAACCGTTTTGTTTTAAAACAACTTGAAATGGTGTTATTTATAAACTGTTGCTATGACCCGCTTGTCTGTTAGCATCCCGTGTTTCCGCTTTAGCGGGGTGTGACAACTGCCGTTTTAGGACAAAATTGATTCTTGAATCTATCCATGAATTCTACCCAAGACAGTGTCTGCAAAATATTTGTTTTGGTAGATGATTCAACCTCCCACCAAAATAAAGCATTTGACTTTAATACAGAAACAGCAAATCGAACTTTATCTGTTTCCGGACACCGAATGGTGTTGAACATAGATTCCATCTCCTTAATCCAGCACATAGTTTTTATGGATCTCTCTCCCCAGAAAAGGTTGGTGGTTTGCATGCCAAAAACATCTTAATATCTTCTTTTTTGATGTGGATGACTGAAGTAGAGGGATGAACTTCCACTCTTTTCGTTTCTACCCTAGCCGGTATTCCCATAATGGATGTCAGAGTTTCCTGCAACTTTCCCATTTCTTCTACCAACATATCCCTGGTTATATATTCAGGATGTGGTACCGACCGTTCCTGAACATTCCCAGAGTGACATTCTTCATGTTCAGAATGTGTTCCAGTCCGACCCCTTCCTTGAGACTGACTTCTTCCTCTACCTCATCCTCTTACTCTTCCCCGACCTCTATTTTCGGATGTACTAGTTGGTAGATTTACGGGTGATCCTTCCCTTTCCTCAGATTCTGGACGACTCATTCTTTTAGATCTTCTAGTTCGGCTAGACATCTGCAAAGTTTAGTGTTAATAATCACGTATTCACATTCCCAATTATAATGAAGTATTCAAGTTCAGATGTGTATCTGTAAATTCATAATTACACTAGCCAGATGTAATTAAAATTTACCTTACACACTGTTCTTTCAACCCATCATATTTATTTCCAATGGAGCTAACTATGTGCGGGACCCTTAACAGGAAATAAAACAGTTTAAGTCTAGGTATCATGCTGTTGAATACCTAAATCCCTTAAACTCAGGCTCTGATACTATTCTGTAACACCCCCAAACCACACATTGCATGTAACACATATTTCATATAAAAGAAATACATGATATCATCCCATTCAGGTCCCTTAATACAAGAATCTAATATGACCAAATACAAGGTCCAAAAATTCTAATACATCACTTGTACTAATCAACCAAAACTATACATTAAAGTAGATCTTCGAGTAGAAATGCATATCGGAAACTATTAAATCTTCCCATTTCCCTTACTGTCCGTACCTCCTGCAACACATAGTTAAAATCACAAAACGAGGGTTAGACTAACAGGTCTAGTGAGATACCATATTTATGTTATTGCAGGGTGAAAATCACCAACAACCTTTATGGAAAACAATTATTCATATATATAACAAATATATGAACAAATAAGATCTCAATACCAGACTTCTTCCATATTTCAATCAAAGCTTTCAATTATACAAATCTCATACCTCTGAATCAAACAGGTTTCACATAATGCCACTTCTAAACCTTTTAAGTCAAAACAAGGTTTATAAAGTTTCAGGCCAAACCTGACGTTTTCCCCTCAATAACATCTAGTCTATGATTTCCAATAAGAACCTTGATCTTAAATCTTTAAATCACAAAGAAACAAAGATTCCAGAACACGGTAATCTTAAAGGATATAATAGAAAGAGTTATATCATTCAACACACATGCAAATGCCACCCTTATATCCAATGTACACCTCTCCTTGATATGCCACCCTTATCCCATGGTACACATCTCCTTGATATACCACCCTTATCCCATGGTACACCTCTCGTTGATATGCCACCCTTATCCCATGATACACCTCTCCTTGATATGCCACCCTTATTTCCTCATCAAAATATTTTCAAATAAACCGCAGCCATTGAAATTATTATGAATACAAAATCATTTCTTTCAAAACTTCCTTTTTATGATAAAATAACATTTTTTTATCGAAAACACATCATTATATCAAATCCGGTCAATGTTGACTTAGCCGGACTTCAAATCCGGTCAACTATCCGGATAACACACAAAATGAACTTTGTCCGATTTACACTTGGAACTAATTCTCAATAACTTTGTCCGGATAACAAGTCCGGTCAATACCCCGCATAAAGCTTTATCGATTTATCACTTAGAATAAAAATCAACATCTTTGTCTAGATAACAAGTCCGGTCAATACCCCGCTCATTACTTAGCCGATTTAAAATAATCCGGCCACCATTTGGTAGTATTCCTACTTCTCAGTGTAAAAAGATAATCATTCTTACCAATCATAATCCGATCAACACTTAACCGATTTAAGACAATTCGGACAATACATCGATTAACCTTTGTCYGATTTAAAACAATCCGGTCAAACCTTGTCCGGTTTAATACCCAGTAAAACACTTAGAACGAAAGACTGATTTCTTTCCAAAATAAACAAGATTCATACAAAACCAATAATAATTTTATGCAAAAGAGTTTAGAAATTACTCACCTTATCAATCTTTTGAAATCAATTTGAATCTTCAGCCAAGAATAATCCAGTCAACTATCTTCACTTTTTAAATCGCATAACTTTGCCAAAGCAAGCAGAGAAAATATGGAGGCTCAACCTCCCTTTTATACTTTCCAAATTAGGAAAGTCGGCTAACAACCCCTTTTTCTTATTCACACTATATATACACTTATGCACACATACATGCATGCATACATATATTATGTATATATATATATATACAACTTATGCATTTCATATTATGCACATTTTCACATACCAGCATGATCAAATATAACAATTTATCATGCTATCACGAAATCATTTAATCGAATAATCACATATTAATTACCTTAGGTGATAACCAGGATCCGGTTATCACATATGGTGAAACATTCTCTCAATATCTGGATCAATTTTGAAAAATTCCTCGCGATGTGTTCTTGGCATATACCACTTTCAGGCTGATTAAAACGGGTACTAGAAAAATCAAATCTTTTACTTTACTCAAAAGAAAACTTTTAGCTTGCCAATCCCTGGCAGCGGCGCAAAAACTTGGTCAGACTATTTCTAACACCTTTAGACTAATAAAATTGGGCCACAAAGCAAGTATACAATRTGGCTCAATATCGTCTTTCCAAGTAATAAAGTGGTACAAGTACCGGATTATCGTCCACGAAGATTGTAGCAAAAGTCTAATGAGAGTCCAATAAATGAAAAGATTTCAGATGACGAAAATGAAGACTTTAGGTTGATTCTGAGTTAACATAGATAAAATAATAGAATAATAAATGTAGCATGGGTGTAAGACTTGGGGTGAAACGTAAACACAAAATCCAGTAGACAACGCTGTAGAAGAACTAGTTCCACTATCTATCTCGAAGGTATTCCTCTCGGACTTCACCTTTGCACTATATTATAGCTTAACACCCATATCTCTATGTGGTGTTCAGACCAGGGATAGTAACAAAAAGGTATCTTCACGATATATGACTAAACAAATCTCTATGTTAAAAATCACTCTTTCGAGCCGATTCCCATATCATTCAAGTTGGTGTGTTCAAGATAGTTCATCTCTGAATCTATCACACTTCAAAACTTTTAGAGAGTGACCAACCTGTCGGGAGTTAAGTTTGAAAAACATAAATGACAAGTCTCCTTGAAGGTAACTTTCTCAAGTCTACCTCTTATATCATTCAAGCCGACGTGCTTATCAATGGCTTATCTCTAACTCCATGGCACTTTAACACTTTCAAAGTGATCTACTCGTCAAGAAGTGTACTTGGTTTTATAAAACTTGAATGAAATAGTGGAACATTGTTATTGCGAAACAATGTTCACTTTCATTCGGTTTAACATTTCACCCTTTACCCTACACCCGAGCTAATGGAATTAGCTACTCATTACGAAAAGTAAATGACATAAGTAAATGACATAAAGTAAAGACATGAATGTAAATAACTGAATGTAAATAACTGGAAATAAATGACAGAAAGTAAAGACGAAAAGTAAATGACGATAAAAGTAAGTAAAGAAAAGACTAATAATGCTACAACACCTCAAGACGAAGAACAATATCTAAATAAAAACTTAAAAGCTTGCATAATCATAAAACTAAGAAGAAGTTGAGAGTGTTTTTGGAACCAAAGATAAAGGATCACATGGTTTTTGGATGATCTAAAGAGGCACCCATGGCCCTCTTTTATACACAAAAGTTATACTAAAGACAAAAGTAATGAAAAGGTGAAGGTACACATGAAAGGACTTGAAAGGATGCATCATCTCCATCACAAAAGGTCATCCACAAAGTCTTCTCATGTCCTTTTCACCAGCTGTTTGAGAGCAAAAATCGACGGTTCCTTCAGCTAAGACTTCCTTCTTGACAATGGCTGAACTATTAAGCACTTCTCCAAAAAGCCGAACCGGATCAGGTCAATGCTGCAGCATATAGTGCAATATTTGTAAGTAAAGAATATCATCTACCCCCAAGTTGTTGTAAAAACAAATCCATCACCATCTTTAGCCCCAAACATAATAAATGGAAAGTAAGAAAGTAAAAATGACTCAAGGTTGGGATAAACCAGAAGAATCTACCTATTAAACAAAGAAAATGGGTACTTTAAGCATGTAATAAACCATGCTTATCAACCCTATATGCAACAGATATTTTTGAATAGCCTACGAAGACAGATTCATTAGCCTTTGCAGTGAACTTTCCTCTGTCCTCTTTGTCATTTAAGATAAAGCACCTGCAACCAAATACTCGAAAGAATTTGATATTAGGTATTCTTTTATCTATTTATTCATAGGGAGTTTTACCAATCCTTTTGTGAACGAGATATCGGTTATGGGTAAAACAAGCAGTCGCCACTTCTTCAACCCATAAGAATAATGGAAGCTTTGAGTAGATAAGTAGTGTACGCGCCGCTTCCACCAACGTTCTGTTTTTACGCTCAACGGCACCATTCTGTTGCGGTGTCCGGGCTGCCGAGAATGTATGTATGATACCAATGTATTCTAGAAATGAGCCGAGAGTATTGTTCTTGAATTCAGTTCTGTTGTCAGTTCTGATTTTCTGAACTGGCGGTTGCAGATTATTTTGAACTGTCTTCAAGAAAGAGATGATTGTCTCAGCCGCTTGATCCTTTGAACTCAGAAAATAAACCTAGGTATATCTCGAGTAGTCGTCAACTATGACCAACACATACTTCTTTCCGTTAATGCTTTGGACTCGCATAGGACCATAGAGAACCATATGGAGTAGATGCAGAGAACATTCGGTATTGAACTATGTCTTTAGCTTATGTGAAGCTTTCTTCAACTTACTCATCTCACGTGCGCTGCACACATGGTCTTTATGAAACTTTAAGTCCGGGATGCCTTTAACTAAGTTGTCACAAACCAACTTGTTCAGATATTTGAAATTAAGATGAGAAAGACGCCGATGCCATAGCAGATTCTGCTTCAAGGATGCCTTGGATATTAAGCAGACATCAGTATTTACTTGTGTGTTGGATAGGTCAATTGTGTAGAGGTTTGATCTTTTAATTCCAGCTAGAAGCTCCTTACCATCAGTAGTACGGATGCTGCACTGGTTAGCTTTAAAACAAACTTCTAAATATTTATCACAAAATATACTGAAAAGATTATGTCCAAGTCCTTCGACATACGCCACTTTCTTTATCATTAAATTTTCTCAGAAATTACGTCACTGTATCCAAGGATAGGCGCGTATTGATCATTTCTGAATCTTACCATACCTCCAAATGATTCAACATAGTTAGATAATAAATCTTTTCTACCAGTCATGTGCTTAGAACATTTAGAGTCTAAGAACCATACATGCCGGTTAACCTGCAAAAATAAATCAATTGGGTTTTGGTACCCATTTTAGATTGGGTCCTTTAAGATCAAATCTTATTGGTGGTATACTGTATGTACCAAACCAACGTTCTTTAAAATGAATATTCTTAGATATAGTAGATAAAGCAGAATGCATGAAATGATAATGCTTAAAAGAAGTAGAAGACTTAAGTAACTCATTCAATCCACACGGAGAACAATTATTTTTATAATTTCTAATATCAAACAATTCATCTATTGAATATCTTTTTATAGAATTATTCAATGTCGAATTATTTAATACAGGATCAGTAAAATTATTCTTCTTCTGTCAAGTTGAAGATTTTTCTTCTTCTTTTACTCTCCAAACCTTCTTAAACTTCAACGGGCTATCTAAAACAGGAAAAATAAAATCATCAGCTTTAATTGAATGATGAATTTTATGTTTATTTTTCTTATTAGCAAGCTTCTTCTGTTTTCTCGAATTCTTTTTAGTTTTATTCTTTTAATAATACCAATTCTCGAAAACAAGTTTTGCATTAAAATTCTTTTCCAAATCTAAAGCTAAGTCAAAAGTCAGTCATTTCATTTTTAACAAGGAAATCTTCATGACTGGGAAGTTTCTTAGAAAAGTCAAATTGATCAATCTCATTATCTAAACAAATTTCTGAATTCAAGATATCTGAAAAATTAATTTCTTCATTTAAAATATTTATTTCTTCTGAATCAGAAGCCTCACTTGAAGATTTAGTGCACGAAAAATACTCATACTCAACTTGTTCCATTTTAAGTTTAGAATTTTGTAAATTTTCAATTTTATTTAAATTTTTTTGCTTTTGTTGATTAAATGAAAGCCTTTCTTCATTTAAAATCTTTTCCAGTTGAACCACTCGTTTTTCTAAAATTAATGTAGGAGTATAAAGCTTTGGTTCAGCAGGTTTAGATTCAAGCTCTGCTTTTGAATAACTATGAAAATAATCAGTTGAAAGTGCAGAGACTTGTCTTTTGTAGCTATCATTTAAGTTTTTATAATCAAACGGAACTTGCATTTTGTCTTTTCTTTGACGGTAAAAATCTTCTTGTTTTTCTACTTCATCAGAAGATTTTGTAAATTTAATTTGAAACTCGGGTCCGCAATCAAGATATTCAAATTTATATAAAGTCGGGGTATAATATAAAACTTTTTCTAAAAAATTTGGATTTTCATACCCCAACCCTTCCTGAGTGTTAAAAAATCTTGTTTCAGAGGGTTTGTTTAGAAAAATTGTTTGATCAGTCTGCCCTCTCTTATATAACTTTTCTTCCTTAGTTTTCAATTTTTCATTTAAATCAATAATCTGTAATTCAAGCTTACTAATTTTAACAATCAGTTCTTCATTTACTAATTCTAACGACTTATATCGTTCCTTTGAATCAGACAGCTCGATTTTTAAGATGTTGGATTTTTTATGAAATGATTTGGATTCAGATAATAAAGATTTTGCCCAATCCAAATTTCCAACATTTTCATCAAAAATTTTGATGTATTTTATGTTTTTGCGTTTCTAATTCTTTTTGAAATTGATTTGAATGCAATTTTTCTGTTTTTAATTGTTGCTGAAAAGATTGGAGTTTAAGCATCATCTTGTGCATCTGATTAATCCATGAATTCTCTAATACCTCTTCTTCCATCTCAGCATTCTCTTCTTCTCCTTCATCTGAAGAGCCAATTTAAGTTTTTCGCCATCAAGCATATTTGAGCCACAGCTTCTGACTCTTCCTCTTCATCGGTTATGTTTAACCAATGGTCATCCTCTTCCATTAATGCTTAGCCCGCATCTCGTTGTTTTAATAAAAGAAATTTGTTCTTGTAGTAGTCGGTATTTGTTGGTCTCGTAAGGGTCTACAAGAAGAGAAACAGTTTGTTAAGGGGGGATGAATACAAACATAGTATTTTCAAATTTAAAATATATATCGATAGAGAAGATCAATACAGATTTTACAAGATTGTTTGCGGAAAGATAAGGTAATAAAAACCTATCTAAACAATCTTTGGTTACACACAAAGCTTTAGCAAATACAAGAAAAGAAGTTGCTATAAGAAAGATCCTTTACTTAAGCTAGAAAATGCTTGAAGTAAGAATTGGGGTTAGAGAAAGATGCGCGCTCTCTGCATGGAGAAGAAACACTTCTATTTATACCCAGTGCATTAAATGTTCATTTAATGCAATAAGGTAGGGTTAGAGAGCATGTCAAGCCTTAAGTGGAGGACTTGTCCTTTGCCACAGTGAATAGTACAAAAGCACTATTCATGAGCAGACATCCTTACCTAAAGTTGGTGGACAAAGAATCGACTAATCGGCTTCATATCGTACTAACTTTCGTAGAGGAAAGGGTTTTATGCTTTGTGTGCGTAAGGACAAGACAACAATAATCGTGCTAAGCAAACTCCTTTGATCGCTGAATGGTGGAATGACCTGAAAATCTCATCATCATTCGCTGAAGTTTGAGCAGTCTTCACACATATGTAGACAGACTTGTAATCACTGAATACCGCTTTAGATCACGTAATCGTCAGTCTCTAATCTTCAGTTTTAGTCTTTGACGGTTGTTGAAGGTTCTTTGGTGTGAGTCTTGTCTTCTTGAAGTATTGTGGTCTCTGATAGATTTACAATGCAAGTTCTTCAACGATCACTGAATGGACTTAGTGAAGATCGCTGGAACTGAAAATACAGAAACATAAATACAACGTATAAGAGAGAAGAAATTATCATCAAATCTCTGAGAGAGAGGATCAACAATGTCTCCCTATTTGATGATATCAAGATAACATAAAGAAGGTTATCTTATCAAATAATAGTAAGAAAAAGTTATATACAAAGTGTATATCCCTTTTTACTATTTTGGTATATTTTTCAGTTGGCCAGTCTCAGCTTAAGAGGTTTTCTTAAGTTATATCTAAGAAAATTACAAGTACGGAAACTGAAACTGAAAGCTTATTCACTGACTTATAGATTGTTAGTAAATGAGAAAAGTAACATTGGAACACATAGACTTGTGTCCCTGTTACTTTTTTCAGGGATCTTTTTCAGTAAAGTACATGAAATACTCATTTTCTTAATCATATGAAATATTACAAGTATTACAATACATGTCCAGAACTTACAGAATATAAGTATAATCACTGAAAGGAGATATAGTACATGAAGTTACAAGGAAAAGTGGATTGTTGTTACAAAGAGAAATTAATCTAGAGTTCTTAGATCTATGTACCCAGGTACACTTTCACCAAGTTTTC
>NC_037541.1:10024529-10027027 GCF_001531365.2 Cynara cardunculus var. scolymus
CTGATGCTGACGCTGATAATTGGGCGGGGACTGAGTCTCTTTTTCAGTTTTGCGTCACTCCATTGCATGTCCTTATCCACTAGCTTTAGCTTCTTCTTGCGTTCAACTTCTGTAATAGAAAAAAGTTTAGCCTGGGCTTGGACAGCATTCACCGTTTTCTTGGACCTTTTTTTGGGAAGGACTATTTCAGCTAGTGACTTAGCCAGCTTCAAGCTGTCTTCAGTCTGTTTTCTTTGAAGTTCTAGCTCTTCTTTAGCCCATAATGCCTCGAGTCTTTCAGCTTCAGATAAGAAGTCAAACTCACTACCACTAGAGGTACGAAGAGGAATTTTTACTCTAGTCTGGTTGAGTGACTCCTTCAGCTGAGTCAGCTGCAGGTCGGTAGGAGCACGAGAAGTGGGTTGATCAGGTACCCGCTCCAGTCGACCACAGGTTGTTGATGGAATATGAAGCTGATAGGTTGAAGTGATCACTAACTAAGAGGTAGAGTCTTCAAACAAAGGTTGTTGAGGAATATTGAACAATATCCTCAAGTTCCCTTCTTCAGCAACCGCCTTGCCTTTCGACTTGGGGTCCTGGTTCCCTGATGGAGTCGATTAACCTTGCCTTTGCTCCCCCTGGGATGCGGAATCCTCGAGAGTAACACCTTTGGTGACTGTTGATGTTTCTGGAACTTGATGGTAAAGTCATCTTCATCATCAGCGTCGTTGCCATCTAGATCATCTCCGGTGTCTGGAATGACAGGTTCATCATCATCTTCATCATCATCTTCATCATCATCATCATCACCAGCAGCAGTGATGGTATGGACATCATCCCTAGGGATGGCTTCGACATCCTCAGCTAGAGCAGCTTTGGTGGTCGTGATTACAGGAGCAGCAACTGCTTCAGCTCCGAGAGCCTCAGCTTCAACTGCAACTGAAGCTAATACTGGACCAACAGCCTGAGAAGCTGTAGGAGCAGCATCATATGATTCACCAGCATTGGACCTCATCTCCCCCTCTCTGGCTAAGACTTGAGAGACTTTGCCGGAGAGTTCGTCCAAGCGCTGATGCTGGAGAACCATAGAATCCTCTAGCCTTTGCAAAGAAATGGTTAGAGTTGTCGTTGCCTCACGTATCTCATGGAGCTGGGCGCGATCATCGGCAAAGAAAGAGGGTGCCATCACTGGAGCTGGTTGACAGATAGCATCCAGGATTTGTTGATGAAGACCAGTCTGCTGATCAGCGATAGCCTGAGCATCGTCAGCCCTGCTATGAAGAACAACAATGGCTTCGGTGTTGGCTTGAACAGCTTCTTGGAGAATCAGGAGATGACTCTGAACTTTTTGAACATCCGCCTGGAGGGTAAGGAAGTTCGCATCAAGATCGTTTTGACGGGGCATCTCTTGGTGAACTTCGTTGATCCTGCAGAGGACGGTATCAACGGCGGGAAGGAGAAGTTTGATGTTTGATGCCATATCATAGTCATCATCGATCTCTTCATCTCCTTCATCATCTTTCTCTATTTCTTCCTCTTCACTTCCTGAGCATCAGGCTGATGCATCGAAGAAGGATCTGAGGGGCCTTCATTGACATCTAAAGGATTGTCACTAGCATGAGCAAAGATGTCCTCGAGAGGATGGACATCCGTATGCTGAGGAGCATCGAGAGGAGAAGCCTCAGGTCCAGTGGTGCGCGTCTCAGTATCAGGAAGGACAGTCGTTGATACATCATCGACATGTGTAAAGACCAAAGAGGAAGGAAAAGAGAAAATGGTCGAGAAGAGACGTGGGTGTTCAGCGGTGGCGGCGCTGATTCAGTGATTTGGGTCACTGAAGTGATTGGTGAAGGTACCACTAATACGACACTGATGGGAGAAATCACTGAAGAGCTGGGGGGTTGAGCAGAAAATGCCTCAGGGGTAAGGCGAGTTTCAATAACTGAAGCCTTTTGAGAGGGCCCAGCTAGAGACGTGGTTGTCCCCTTTTTGGCTTTCTTGGCTCTCTGAGGAGAACCAAGAGTTAGTTGAGAGGGTAGTTTAGTAGGGGTTTTGGTGGCTTGGCTAGACGCGGGGGGGGGGGGGTTGCCCTTGTCATGGCCACCTGAGGAGAAGAGGTAGTGATGAACACAATGAAAGAAAGTGCCACATCATTGTCCCTCAGCTTATGATCTAGAATCCTGGATCCAAGCCTGAAAGCTGGAAGGTTTCCTTCTTTACAGTTTAATGTATTAAGAGAACAAAGTTCTTAATCATATTAAACATATTTCTTGTAACGGTAAAAAGAAAAGAAGATTTTGACCTGTAAGTATTAAGAAGAAAGGTCGGAAAGAGGTTTGAAGATTTAGAGAGTTCTTGCTTTTGAGAAATCTTAGCAGAGGTTTGTCTAAGAATTTTGAAAGCATAAAGAGAAAAGTGGAGAAGAAGTCTCATATTTACAGGTAGGAGGAGAGAGAAGTAATATGAGAGAGAAAAAAGACGACGGTTCGGGAAAGTGGTCATGATGAAAAATATGCCAC
>NC_037541.1:10028632-10030181 GCF_001531365.2 Cynara cardunculus var. scolymus
ATTAGTGGAACCAAAAATAATATCATCGACATAAATTTGGACGAGAATGATGTGACCTTTAATTTTCCTAAGAAATAAGGTCTGGTCAATTTTTTCACGAGAGAATTTCTTAGATATGAGAAAAGAAGAAAGGGTATTATACCAGACACGACGAGTCTGCTTTAACCCATAAAGAGCTTTATCCAACCTATAGACGTGGTTAGGATACTTAGGGTCAAGAAAGCCCGGAGGTTGTACAACATAAACTTCCTCTTGAAGTTTTCCATTAAGGAAAACACTCTTTACATCCAACTGAAAGACCTTGAAGTCTCTATGGGCAGCAAAGGCTAGAAAGAGTCGAATTGCTTCGAGTCTAGCCAMTGGTRYRAAGGTTTYRTSATAGTCGATTCCTTCTTCTTGTCTATAACCCTGAGCAACAAGCCGAGCCTTATTGCAGGTTACCTCACCATCTTCATCTAACTTGTTGCGATAGACTCATTTGGTGCGTATCACTAATATTTCTGATTGACGTGGGACAAGGTACCCGACTTTGTTCCTATCAAACTCAATGAGCTCTTCTTGCATAGCAAGAACCCAACTAGGGTCGGAGATATCATTGATTTTCTTGGGCTCAACCAAAGAAAGAAAGTTGACAAAGAGATAGATATTACCTAGACCTCGACGTGTCTTGATACCTGCATCTATATCACCCAAAATTTGATGAATTGGATGGCTTTTAGTCCATCGCTGAGCCGGTAGAGGAGCTTCATCTGAATAGGAGAGTTCAGGTATGGAAGGTGAGGCTTCAGCAACAGTTTCTTCAGCAATAGGGACTATTGCTAAGTGAGCCTCAGATTCAGCAACTGAAAGAGGTTCAGAAATTGAAGGCATTTCATTTAGTGAAAGAGCTAATGGGCACTGCGGCGATCTCTAAAGAAGATACATTGGAGTGACTAGCTGGAACTGGAATGATGAGTGGATCATCCTCAGCTTCTGGAGATTCAGTGTTGAAAGGAGCACTGTAGGAAGCTTCAGGTTGTTCGTAGTGAGATATCATCTAGTTCTCTAATTCATCCACTACAACCAAATATATGTAAAAAGCTTATAGAGGGCTTTCGTTCATGGAAGAGTTCATAGGTCATCTTCTTGAATCTTTTTACGATCAGCGATCGATTTTGAGTGAAACAAGAAGTGTTGACAACTTCAGCCCAAAATTGAGTCGGGAGATGGGATTCGCTAAGCATTGATGGAGCAGCCTCGATGATTGTTCGACTTCTTCTTTCAGCGACCCCATTCTAATGAGGAGTTCTCACATAGGAGAAGTTGTGAGAAATTCCCTTGTCCTCAAGAAAGTTATCCATAGTACTATTTTTGAATTCAGTACCATGGTCACTTCTGATAGATCATACTTTAACATTGTTTAGTACTTTTATCTTTTTGATGAACGAAATGATTTCTTCAGGTGCTTCRTCCTTGGATCTTAGAAAGAATACCTAAGTATACCTGGCATACTCATCAACAATGACAAGTGTGAACTTCTTTCCAGCTAGGGATTGCACGTTGACTGGAC
>NC_037541.1:10030661-10038435 GCF_001531365.2 Cynara cardunculus var. scolymus
AGAACATGACAAGAATTCTTGGAGAATTTAACTGTATAATCTTTATCACACAGTTGGGTGATGCTAAGAAGATTGTGCTTCAATCCTTCAACGTATGCAACACGTTTGAAAGTTATTGTACCGTTGGATAATATACCAAAGCCTTTAGTATATCATTTTCCATTTCCACCGAAGGTTATGGAAAGTCCTCTTTCTTCCTTGAAGTGAGACAGAAGATATATATCTCCCGTCATATGTCTTGAACATCCATTGTCCAGATACCATATGCCTTTGACATCCTGAACAAGAAAACAAAATAAGAAATGCTATTGGTACCCAGCTATTTGGGTCCATCTTTGTTAGAGGCTTCATCATCTGATATTGACGAATCATTATCAGAAGATGGCATCATTAAACCTGAAGAGGCTTGAATGGAAAGAGGAACAACCCTTGATACTACCAAGGTAGTTTCAGTGGAGGTCTTCACTGAGTCTGTCGAAGAGACTTCAGTGGTAGAATTACAACGTTTGATGCTGAAGATATTTCAGCAGGAGTTGTCTTCACTGAACCTGAAGAAAAGGCTTCAACGGTTTTCTTCACCTTGACTGCAGGAGCAGCCTTTGTGGATGATTTCACTTTAGTTGATTTCTCAGATTTGGTTACTTTCTTGCTCAAAACTGGTGAACCAGCTTTGACGGTAGAAGGACACTTACTGGCAACATGTGTTMTTTCACCACAGTGTTTACACTTCCTAAAACTAGGAGTAGCTTTAAGGCCAGGAAGTATCAGACTAGAAGTGGGACCAGCTCCAAGGATTCCCTTCTCATTGGTTCTTGGAGGAACCTTTGAGGTAATGGATTCCTTAGGTGAAAAGTTCATCTTGAGCTGTGACTTAGATTTCTGATGCGATTCAGATTTCCTAGTCCCTAAAGAAGAAGAAGAAGAAGAAGAAGAAGTTTTACAAGTTGAAGGAATAGATTTAGATCTATTAGACTTGTTAGGCTTCTTAGAAAGGGATGTTGTGACAGTGGATTTACCTTTGTCTTTGCACCCAGAACTCAAAGGAGTTCCTTCAAGATGACTCTCAGTAAAAGAAGAGGACTAAGAGGAAGAAGTGTTAGGAATAGACGAGACAAAGGTACCAAATTTAAGCATGGACCTGTCTTTAACACATTCTTCCTGATTATAGGAGAATCCTAGACCAGTCGTATTCTTGGCCGGGATCTGAGCGTTAATGATCTCAGAGGCCTTGAAGGAAGCTTTGCACCACCCTTCAATGGTAGCTTTCTCAGCCTTAAGTTCAACGATTGCTCGCTCACGCTCAGCAACAGCTTTCTCACGTTCAACAGTGATGGCTTGGTTTACAATAACCTGATCTTTAAGATTTTCCTCAACAGAGGTAAGATCTTTAATCTTAGAATGAAAAATCTTCAATTGCTCTTGAAGATCAACATTAAGCATCTCAGCTTTTGATTTGCCATTGAAGGCATTGTAAAGGTCAACTGTCAACGTATCCAGTGCACAAAGACTAGAAGAAGGTTCATTCAGGATACATACCTGAGTAAAAGAAGATGGCTCATAGGAGGTAGATGCTTTAGAAGATCCTTCATCAGCATCAATGGCCATCAAGATAACATAGGCTTTATCTTCTTCGTCTGAAGATGATTTATCAGATGATTCAGCCCAGTCATGCTCTTCAGGAATAAGGCCTTTAGCCTTCGCTGGTTATTCTTCATCTTCTTGTATTTCTCCTTCAGTTTTATGTATTTTTCATCTTTGGTCCTGAAGGAGGAGGAAGCTTTAGAAGATGGTGTCGTAGTCTTCTTTGATTTGCATTCACCTGCAAAATGTTCGGGCCGGTGACAGTTGTAGTAGACAGCTGAAGCCTTGTCTATTCTTTCAGACTTTGGCTTCTCCCTTAAGGATAGCTGAGGAGATCTGCGGAAATTGCTTTTGCTGGCGAACCTCCTGAATGACTTAGTCAGGAGTGCCAGGGACTCACCAAAATCTATTAAATCAGATTCTGGAATGTCCTCAGAAGAATCTATCTCAGTGATGACCACGGAAGGTAAAGAAGAAACAAAAGGAGTAGAAGTTTCAACTGGAGAAGCTTCAGAGATCAAAGCTAAAGGAGAGCTTTTCATTTCCCTGGATTCTTTTACAAGATTTCTTTTCAGTTGACAAAATGGCTCATGGTTAAGCATAATCCCGTATAAGGTAGAAAGAGAAAGAGTGGACATGTCATTTGACATCTTGAGACACATGGAAAAGGTGTCCCAAGACTCAGAAAGGCATTCTAGAAACTTAGTCAAGGTTTCAGAATTAGAATATTCCCTGCCGACAGCCCTAAGATCAATAAGAAGGCAATTAAATCTTTGATGTACTTCAGACAGCGTCTCAGACTTTCCACAGAGAAAGCTTTCATACTGTCTTACTAGATTGATCTTTCTAGTCTCCTGAACCTGAGTGGTTCCTTCATATTGGACACAAAGTGCATCCCATACGGATTTAGAAGTTTTGAGTTTCATCACTGAGTGATAGATCTCATCAGGAAGAGACATAGCTATTATAGACCGAGCACGCGTGTCTATAGCTATTTTCTTCTTGTCCTCATCGCTCCACTGATGTGGAAGCTTTGGAATCTGCCGTTCAGGAATCGCGGCAGTTGTAGCTGTTTCTGGAACAGC
The DNA here is from genome assembly GCF_001531365.2 of Cynara cardunculus var. scolymus. Taxonomy (NCBI): domain Eukaryota; kingdom Viridiplantae; phylum Streptophyta; class Magnoliopsida; order Asterales; family Asteraceae; genus Cynara; species Cynara cardunculus. The sequence goes on from NC_037541.1 coordinate 10,033,328, forward strand.
TGGAACAATAGAAAATGGAATATATGGTCCATTTTCTATGTAATGTGGAATTTCAGGATCCACATCTTCCAGAAAGAGGGACATCTGCTTCTTCCAGAGACTAAAGTTGTCACGGACAAACCGGGGAGGTTTGGCAAGAGAGCCATTATCTTTTGTGTGTGTGTTTGCAATTTGTAAAGCCATTTGTAAGCAGTAAGTTATCTAAGAAAAGATAAACTATTACAGAAAAACAGCCAAACACAAAGAAAGAAAGAAAACACTGCTCTGATACCACTTGTTGGTCCCGTAAGGGTCTACAAGAAGAGAAACAGTTTGTAGAAGGGGGGGATGAATACAAACACAATATTTTCAAATTTAAAATATATATTGATAGAGAAGATCAATGCAGATTTTACAAGATTGTTTGCGGAAATATAAGGTAATAAAAAACATATCTAAACAATTTTTGGTTACACACAAAGCTTTAGCAATTCCAAGAAAAGAAAGTTGATAAAAGAAAGATCCTTTATTTAAGCTAGAAGATGCTTGAAGTAAGAATAAGGTTAGAGAGAGATGCACGCTCTCTGTATGGAGAAGAAACACTTCTATTTATACCCAGTGCATTAAATGTCCATTTAATGCAATATGGTAGGTTTAGAGTGCGTGTCAAACCTTAAGAGGAAGGTTTGTCTTTTGCTACAGTAAATAGTACAAAAGCACTATTTCTGAGCAGACGTCCTTACCTAAAGTTGGTGGACAAAGAGTCGACTAATTGGCTCCGTACCGTACTAACTTTTGTAAGGGTATGGGTTTTGTCCTTTGTGTGCGTAAGGACAAGACAACAACAATCATGCTAAGCAAACTTCCTTTGATCGCTGAAAGCTGGAATGACCTGAAGGTCTCATCATCATTCACTGAAGCTAGAGCAGTCTTCACACATATGTAGACAGACTTGTAATCACTGAATACCACTTCAAATCACGTACTCGCCGGTCTCTAATCTTCAGTTTCAGTCTTCGACGTTTGTTGAAGGTTCTTTGGTGTGAGTGTCTTCTTGAAGTATTGCTGTCTCTGATAGAYTTACAATGCAAGTTCTTCAGCGATCACTGAACATACTCAGTGAAGATCGCTGGAACTGAAAATACAGAAACACAAATACAACGTGAAAGAGAAAAGAGATTATCATCAAATCACTGAGAGAGGATCAACAAAGGATAACATAATCATACTAGTCTTGCAACAGTAAGGACAATCGAACCGCTTAATTAAATCAATTAACTCTTTGAATAACGTCGTTGGATTCAGAAACAACGATCGTGTTACAACTGATTATGGCCTTTTAATCGCTTAGTTCATTTCATACACTTGAACCCATTCATAAAATACAACCTTTATCTAAAATATTGCCAATTCCCGTGACAAATATATATATCAAATAGTGACACTCATTTACATTTAATGTCGTTTTAAGTAGAGATCAGACAATCTAGCCAAATCAATTCCCACCCTATATTTGATATATCAGTGGTTGGAAATCGATGGAATATTTTTCTTCTCGTTTTCAAGAATCTAAAGTTTGACTTATCGAATTATAAAAAAAAAAAAAGTTTTGTCTATTTTATAGCTATAAGAAAGTCCATTGATTCAGATCGACGTTTCTGGGCATTTTAACAAGTTTTTAAAACATTCAAAAAATAAAATATCTTATCAGCTATTTTATAAGGCATTAAATAAAGTATCATATTAGCTACTTTATATGATATTACTTGAATTATTTTATAAAATAGCTAATACAACACTTTATTTTAAGCAAATGGAAGGAAAAAAAAGTGTGAAAAAGGATGAGGGTATACTATGGACCAGTAAAAAGATGCCTTTATTTTGGTTGAAGAATACCATTGCTTCTTAGCACTAACTACTTGCAAGTAAAGACTCACCACATCCATGTAAAGTGGAGTGTGGCTAGCTAGTGTCACCTAGACACAAACAATGACTCATGAATCCATTTTGAGCTTCAGGATTATTAATCATAACCATTGTTCTAAAGCTTCATTATTGCAGGCTTTTCATATAGGGACGGGTTGTGTTGATCGGGTTGAAGACATTTGAACAATCCAATTCAATGCTTACGATTTGAAAATCTTAACCCAACCCAACTCGAACCAAAGTGCAACCCACCCCAACCAGTATGGGTTGGTCGGGTTGATCAGCTTAATACTTTAGTACATTAAAATATTCTTTTCAACCTAGAATATGTTATTTCTCTACTCATAATTTCTTTTTCATCATCAACCATTTGATACAACTTATCCATACTTCTTACATATATCACATTCAATTAATTGTCTCAATTTACATATATATGTTCACAGTTATTGAACATATATACGAATGAGTTATATAAAGATGTGAATAGATTGAAAATATGTAAATATGAAGAGCATACATGATAGTGTAATTGTCTAATGTACATATTAATAAAAATTCAACAATCATATTAAATCCAAGAAATAAAAGAATATCGGATTCATCGGGTTGGGTTAGGTTCAAATAATAGTAACCCAATATAAACCCAATACCTATGATTTGACAATTTTACAACTCGATTAGACATCGAGTTGAGTTATTTCGTGTTGGATTGGGTTGGGTTGATTGGGTTAGTCGGGTTTTTGAGCACCCGTAGTAACATGTCATTGTTCAATCATGTGCAACCGTGTAGTTTTTATGAGACGCTATTAGTTATTTTTCCCTTTTTGGCTTCTTACTTTTAGTTTTTAGTATATATAACATAATTCAGATTGTTTAATATCATTGATTAATTGAGTAATATGTGTATATATATTTGGTAGCATTATTTATTTATTTTCACTTTTTCATATGCACTTATGTCTTATCGTCCTCCTATCTGGTAAGAGGTAAATCAACCTCTTGTTTACCTCCTATTGTTCTCCAAACCTTAGCAACGATGTTTCTCAATCGATTAATTTTAATCGATCATTTATCTCAATCAATCCTTACCAAATCGATCCCCACATCTCTCACTTGATGCATTTTAATAGAATTTAAATGTGTTACAAGACCGTCGATGCATATTTTCGTTTAAATGAATGCTACTTATATGATTTAAATGTAAACTTTATAACGATGATGAATAAATATGTGAAATTGAATAAATTTATCTATAAATTCAACACTATAAATTTTTGATTGGTAAAATAGACAACTTAAACAAATTCAAACATTTATTAGTTTACAAAAACAAACAGTCTTATAGATTCTGCTTTCAGACTTCAGCACTACCTCCTAAAATCAGAAATTTAGGAAAAATAAAAGAGTGCTATAAATAATTGAAACTAAAAAATGGCTTTTTCTTTTCTTAAAATGATTAGCAGAGTTGGGTTATGGTTAAAATGGAAGTTATGGTGAGAATGGATCTTTGTGCTTGGATCAATCCTAATTAATTATCAACAGTAATGAGATTGAGATGCATCGGATCAATTCTTGTATCAAGCGCAATTAATGGGGTGAGAGTTGAGATTAAAAGTGATCAAACGAGAACAATACCTATTTAAAATAACATGAAAATGGACGAATCACATGTGATTTTACACTAGCGTTACATACAAAACCATATGTGATTTAAGTGATCTTGTCCGGCGACCTGAAGATGACAAGTCGTCGGGATACTTTTTCTGACCCACCATCTTCAACATTTATATAAAAAGTTAAATTTTTTTTAATGTTTTTTTGACCCAACAACTATTTTATTTTATCAGTTGTGATATTAATTACATCAACAATATATTAAATACATTTAATTAGAGTATCTTTAACAACTATACTAAAATGAATTTTTAGAGATTTAACAATTCTTTTACAGTTTTACTCCAACACCTATGTCAAAATACACACAAAAATAGAGAGAAACACTAAGAAACTTTAATTTAGGGGCCGTTTACTAAACTCTTACTTGATAAGTGCTTACCAAATAAATTTTCTTATCGGAGGAACATGACAAGGGCCAAGAATCTTACTGGGTAAGAGCGATGAGAATGATGGAGAGTCTTACCCGGTAAGTGAATATTGCGACTCTTACCCAGCCCCATAAATTGTTGCATTTAATACGTTTTGATGTACTAAAATCTTACTCATCAAAATAAATTATAGTATTGAGTTCTATAGACAAGCATTTACCGGGTAAGCATTTGGGTAAACAACCCTTTTGAAAAATCTCTAAAACTCTGTATAAGAGAGAAAAATGACATTTTAATTTTATTTTTTTTAGATTTTGATTTTTTTAATATTCTATCTTAAAGAAAAATATAATATATTCTACCATTAAGTATAATGGCTATAAATCTATAATGTCTTAATCCTCAACCTTCCATTCTTCATCTTAAACATTAAATATTAAAGCATTAATAAAATAGTTTATTGTGAAAAAGAAATTAAGAAATACATAAAAATTTAAAAATATATATTAATAAAATAGCTCATTCGGGTTTCGGTCAAGTTTGAGTTACGGGCATGAAGACGCTAACGGAACCGAGTAACCCATAAAAAAGAATCCCATTTCGGAGATCGGTTAGTTCAAGCTATGTGGGTCGGGTGGTTTTCGCGTTTGGTTAGGTTTTGCTCACCCCTACTCCTGCATCTTAATATCTATCCTGCTCACATACTTCCACATAAAAAAATTACATTTTTAATATATGATTTGACTTAATTTTGATTTATCTTTACTTTTTTGGCTTGCTAAATCCACTCCTACCTAATAATTTTCTCATAACACACATCAATAACAATGTTTATTTTTACATTTTAATGTATGATTTCATATGATTCTGACATAAAAGGGGTGCATATAAGAATTTATTTTTTCTCAAAGGGTTTTTACCACTTTTTCATTCCACCTCATCATCCCGTCAACAATTTTTAAAAACCTCAACATAACCTCTCTCAAGATTTTTCCAAACTTTTCACGCTTCCACCATTTTAACTTTATATCATTTATATTCTTATTTATAGAAATCAATATGTTAAAATTTATACAAATACATATTTATTGATATTAAGAAAATGTTATTACTTTAATCATGTAGTTATTTTAAATACATTTTTTAATATTTTAA
>NC_037541.1:10038640-10052533 GCF_001531365.2 Cynara cardunculus var. scolymus
AAAAATAAAAATTAGGTTATCAAAAAATTAGTAAAGCTTAATAATATATATATATATATATATATATATATACATATACATATAGAGAGAGAGAGATGATTTATTATGCAACTCTTTACATTTATATTAACAATACAATTCAATCTCAACTCAACCGTCCATTTAATTTGATAAATATGTGATTTCACAAAAAATTTGATTGTTTCTTAATATAAATTATTAATCATAATTAGAAAAGTTTAGTTATCTTCACAAATATTCAAATCATAATAAATGAACTCTCATCATTTTTATAAATATCTCAATTGATTGAGTTACATTAATTATATAAATATAATGAATTGCATATAAAATTTACTTCATATATATAATGAATAAAAATTAGATAATCAAAATTTATGTACAAATATATACAAAGAGTGGAAAGGGGAGACAAGGTAAGTCGTTGATCGCACCATGTCAAAGGACGGATCTTGATGACGTCATCTGATCACGTCTTTGCTCTTTTTAATTAAATTGGTCGGGTGGAAGCTATAAAAACAATTTAATCTAATATTTGTGGTTGAAAATTTTTAATCTAATTCAACCAAACTATAATCCAAGTTGTGTAGGTTGGTTTGATCGAGTTGAAACTTTTATATATCATTTTACAATCTAGTTAAGCATTTTATTTAAACGATATTTATATTATATTATAAAACATTTGAAAAAAACTCTTAAAAATTATTTTTTATGCATTAAGTACTATTTATTGATGCATATTACTCAAGATTGCAAGTAAATTGTGTATAAGTACAACTTATTAAAGCTTCATGTTCGAATTCGTGTAACTAACTTCAGATAAATATAGTCAAATAAAAAATAAACATCATATTTTAAATATAAAAAAATAAAATAAAATTAGGATAGTTATTGAGTTCTAACAAAATACTTAATTATTATTCTTATAAAAAAATTATATTAATAAACCAAAAATAAAAAAAAATGAATTAGAAAAATACACAAAAAATAAGAAATTTTAAATAATTAGTCTGGCATTAATATCAATATTTTTTTTTAATCTTTTATGATATCTTCATATTTATATTTTATTCAAAAATAAAAACATTATCGTCTTCTCAAAACCACATAAAACCGTATTATAAAATAGATTAAGACAAAAAAAAAAGGAAACACTAAAATCGATATGTATTTTGCTGCATTGTGCGAGCACCCTTCTAGTAAAATCAAAATAAGAACACATAAAAAAGGCTAACAAGCTATAAAAAAGGTATTTCACTGAAATAAAAAAAGTAAATTATGGTTGAAATTTTATTATAATTACGGGTTGGTCTAAGGTCTAATTAATCAAGAACTTATCAATCATATTAAATTTGCAATATAGAAGTGCATCGGGTTCATCAGGTTGGGTTGAGTTCAAATTATCCTAACCTGATTCGAATTCAATAGATACATTTTAATCTAATTTTGTATCAACTATATGTCAGATTATATCAAATTAAGGTTTTTATGGTTTTTTTTAATTGGTTTGGTTGGTTTTTTACACACCCCTACCACAATGAGTTTGTAACTAACCACAAAGGTGGTGCCCGACTGGTTTGAGCTTAGCTCAAAAGATCAAAAGTACCAGGAGGTCCCGGGTTCAAATCCAATGAGGAATAAAATCCCCTTGTGGCCACGAAGGTTCAAATACGGTAACTTCGGGCTATCTGCAAACCAGGTGGTCATCCCAAGATTAATCGGCTCGTATAACGAGTTGGATATCCAAGTTAATAAAAAATTGAGTTTGTAACTAATGATTAGAGCGAGTCCCTGTTGTACGTTCCGTGGACCATACCATACACACAAACTCCTCCAAGTCCGGATCATGATCAATTGATCGGGCCCGTGATCAACGTCGGTGCACCATGCTTACCATGCACGTGAGCTGTTTGGTGTGGGATGCACATACCACGCCCCCCTTTTGGTCGAAACATGTTTTCTGCTTAAAACAGAAATTGGAAACCAACTTTTTTTTAAAGAGAAGAATATCTTAAATTTTTAATTACATTTTATATTTTAATTTTGATTAATTAAATTTACTTATGGACCGTTTATCAAACGCTGACTAAATCATTTGTTTTACCGTATGAGTATGTATGAATGTAAAATCTTACCCAGTAAGTAAAAGAGAAAACTCTTATCTGGTTAGTGATTACCAGGTAAGAGACACGTACAATCTATTTTGACGAGTCGAGAATGTTACCTGACAAAGTATGCGAGTGTGATGACCCTTGTCAGTAAATACTTACCCGATAAACGTTTAGTAAATGGTCTCTAAAAAAACTATTATACAATATAAAAATGTAAATTTTAAGTGTCTATAATCCTTTAGAATTGTTTTATTTTAAAAAATTGGATCGTCTTGTATTTGATAGTTTTTGGTTTTACAGAAGAGAGAAAAGTAGATAGAGACATCTAATCTGAAAGCCTTCGACAGAGTGTCTACTCCCACTCTGTTATGTCCCCGTCATTGATTTGATGATCAAGAAATTATCACTATAATTATAACCGACCGACTATCGTCGGATATCCAATTGTAATTGGATTAGATCGAATCCAAAATTTTAACATCCAAATCGGATCGGTCGGTTCTTGGATGACAGTCCAACATCCAATAAAACCAAACCGATCCAATACAATACAATGACCATCTAACTAACATTCGGTTAATAACTATATATAATTATTAATATTTTATGATTTTATTTTTTAATTGATATTTATATACATTGTTTTTCAATAACTTAAGAAAATATATGAATAATTGGTTGAGTATTGAATCGAATGATTGGATGAATCAAATACGATCCAATGAATAACCAATAGTAACATCCAATTGATGAAACCAATCAGATCCGATCATCCACTGGATTTGGATCGGATCGGATGTCCAATGTTAATCGGATTGGATCGAATGGCAAAATCCAACATCCAATGGATGATTTGATCGGATCGGGTCGGATCCACCTAAATCCATTGAATCTCAACCGATGAACACCCCTAACTATAATACACTAAGAATTTACATGCTTATTTATTAAAGATCTGTAAATTCTTAGCAACGTTGATGATCCAATAAAGTAGTTCGGCAGAAAAAGATGGCTAAAAGTTTAGTTTCCATAAGTAGTTGATATAATTATTTATACAAAGTTTTATAAGAAATTTTATGAACTTCAATAAAAAATTATTCACTAGCCAGAATTAACCTACTTTGTGTCCAATGGACCTAATATAGCAAACACAAGTACGATTTTACAGGTTTGGTAACTTACTCGTATCTGTATATGTATATGTATATGTATATGTATATGTATATGTATATGTATATGTATATGTATATGTATATGTATATGTATATGAGAGGTTATTGATAGCTAGTAAGGGAGTCCAACTTACCCAAACATATCAAAGGGGGTTTCAATCTTTTATTTACTAAAATGCTAATTATATATAAAATCTAATTAATTCTATAAAAAAAACAGGATAAACGGGCTTTTTCGGAATTTTTTTCATCTTAAAAACTTATAACAGTATGACGTGTGTCTGACAATTTCTTAAAGAATGATTGTTCAAACCCGTTTTTTTAATGGCCAACAGACCGAACTATCCAAACCATTATGGCCCTTTCTAAAAACTTGCTTATTTTCATCCGTTAGTCAATTTCTTTTCTCATTATGTATTGGTTGATATATCCATTGGTGGAGCTAGCTATCCTTTGGTGAGTGTGTTCCCGTTAAATCGGTAACTTAATCTTGTTTGATGTAAAAATTGTATGCCGCTTAACAGTGCAACCGTATTTTTCGTTCGGTGTAACGATTAACATTTTTCGTTTAAGGCTAAACCTTTCGGATTAATTTGATAAGATTTTGATTTGCTCTGGGGTTAATTTATTTAGGTTAATGTTATCATGTTAATTTGTTTATATTGTTGTTAACATAATAACATGTTAACTTTGTGGCCATTTACCAAACACTTATTCGGGTAAGCACTTATCAAGTCAAATTACTCACTGGATGAATATGGTAAGGACTAATAATCTTACCCGGTAAGAGCGAGACAATGACCATGAGTCTTACCCGGTAAGTGAGGGAGACGACTCTTACCACGGTAAGCACTTACCGAGTGAATTGTTGCATACAATGTCGTTTTAATAGAATAAAATCTTACCCGGTAAATAAATAATAGTGTTAAATTTTACCGACAAACACTTACCGGGTAAGTGTTTGATAAACGGCCCCTTACAACATTTTTAACATCAAATCATAAGTATTTAGGTAAATTTGTTTTTATCTTCGATTTGTTCAATTTTTTCAATAATATCCGGATTTATAAGCTTTTACTTTTATTTTTATTTTAACAATATGTTAATAAATTATATTATTAAATATGCATTAAACTATTTAATATATAAACAAAAACTTCAACTAATAATAAAAGATATATATATATATATATATATGAAACAGTTCAAACGAGAACACCTTCATTTATGAGAACGCAATAATATCTATTTATTATAGACAATCACATGTGATATTATTATTCCATCACATATGATACACATGTGATACTAAATCAGAGACGCGGACGATTTTCGATGTGATCTTGGTTGCGGGCCAAGTCGCCGTTACACCACTAAGCTTCCTCACAAATATTATCACATGTGATAAGGGTGTTGTTGATATGATACTATAATCCATCAAGACCATCACATGTGATGTTAATTGCTAAATCATGGACACAGACAACTTTCAGCGCAGCCTAAGTCGTAAAACACGTCGTACACACATCACACGGTCCCCTCACGCGTATTATCACATGTGATAAGGGTGTTCTTACATTCTCGTAAAATGGAGGTGTTCTGGTTTGAACCTTCACAAATATATATATATATATATATATATATATATATATATATATATGTCGACCCATTTTATAAGGTCACATAATTTATGATGTCAACTTGTTTTAAATGTGAAAATATTTTTTCTTGACTAAATCACGAAAATGAAATCTTTATATAATTAATGGAAAGCTTTGAAAATGTGAATAGTTTCTATGACAAATTTAAAACATGATTGGTTTAAGATCATAATTTATAAATTATATTGAAGCATTTGGTATGTTTTCACGTCAAAATATGTTTTAAAACAGGTATTAAATAAACATGAGAACGGACTATTAAAATTACATGTGATTACAGAACACATACAATGCAAAGGGTGTGTGGGCGACTTATTGGCATGTGTCATAGGTCGTGGAAATCACATAGGATTTTACACGTGATATTAGTGTAAAATCACATGTAATTTGACTGTTCTCTTATTTTCATATTTGGTTAATATTTTTGTATATATGGGTTCATTTAAGGGAGAACTGGGTATTTTATGAGATCCATAACAATCCCGACGATAAACTAATCTAAATCAATGGTTAAATTAATTGTTTTATAATTTTGGTAATGTTAGCAAAAAGGCATCTATAGTGCCATTATGGGTATATTTTCCAATCTTTTTTTTCTATCCTCTGTCGTCTCTCCTCTTCACGACCTCTCCATTGGAACACATATGAACAAAAACACAATATGTATTGTGGCCACATGTTTTTATTACACATTGTGAACACTACAAATACACCAAGAACAAAGAACCGAAAACAAACTACAGATCCCTAAAATCATTGTGAAAAAACTTGGATACGCATTGTGAACAAAATCAATAATCAAATCTAATGGTGTGAATCATTATCAGTTATGTTGTTTTCAGTTAGAAAAAACAAAAAAACTACAGATACCTAAAAACAGTATGTAAAAACTTGGATATACATGGTAAACAATTAATTAATTCTTCTATGAGGAGTTATAGGTTTCTTATTTATGAAAATTTTGCTTTTATATGTATTTAACAAATAACGGAATTACTTAAATGAGTGATTCACATAGGATTTTCCGGATCTCACAAGTCATAAATTATTGAGTTCTCATTTGATTAAGCCCCCCTCCCACACACACACACACACACACACACACACACACACACACACACACACATATATATATATATATAGAGAGAGAGAGAGAGAGAGAGAAAGCTAAAATCATTTATTAACCATGAAAACTATACGAACATTTTAGACCAATCACAAGCCACTGTTATTTTTATGTTCATCTCTCACCATGCAATTAATATTGAGGATATAATGGTAATTTTCGTTTTTGTCTTGATTCCATTTGCATTAATGGGTTGTTACAAAAACATCCAATTCCATAATTCTAGCTAAATTATCTAATCACAAAATCTTTAAAAAAACAGATCATCTAAGCACAAAAATTGATCAATAGCTTCTCTCTTTTCCATATATAATCATGTATGTAATAAGGTGAACATAATTACATTGTTCATGAGTGAACATGATGGGTGAACTTGTGAGATTAATATTCACAAGCGCACATATAGATAATTAGTAATAGTCGGATTAGATTACAACATTTTTTATTCGTGAAACCATGAAATCCTGAAATCATGGAACCATGAAATCTTCCACCATGAAATCACGAGGTTTTTTCCTTAATGAAACCATGCAATCATGAAGAATGACATCATGAGTTTTTTCATTACGAAATCATGAAACATGAAAAATGAAATTCGAAGTACGAAATACGTCATCAATTAACTAGATTCTTTCTCGTGCCTCTAACTAGCACTCAATTCAACATAGTGTCGCTAATACATCTCTAACAAGGACCTGATGCGCATGCCAACAAATAAAAAGAGTTAGACTTAATGCCTAGTGAATTCAAGTAGTTCTTATCTTTAATATAAAATTGTAAAACTGGAAAAGATGTTATTTAATCACAATTCCAAAATGAAATGTGTTTAGCGTATAAAAGCAACATCTTCCACACAACCATCATTTTCGTAAACAAAACTTGGTGACTTAAGCACCCATTTTAACATGAAGTCAAAACCTAATACTCACCCAAAACGTGAATAAGATTTAAGATTCAAATACTGAAAACATGGATAAAACTCTATTATCAATGACATCCAAAGAACATGGAAAAGGTTCAATGTCTAAAACATGAAGTCAAAACTCAATACTCACCCAAAACGTGAATAAGATTTAAGATTCAAATACTGAAAACATGAATAAAACTATATTATCCATGACATCCAAAGAACATGGAAAAGGTTCAGTGTCTAAAACAACAAAACATGGTTAAGTTCCAAGATACCAAAACCATAAAGTATGGAGTAAATCATCCCCATCATACAAGCCTTGACGATTACTCTATTAGGGGCTAAGATAAGAACATTAAAACTTCTTACTTAGACATTCCCCAAATTACAGATGAGAACACCAAAACTTCTCACTTGCCTAAAATCAAAGTTTCTAGAGTGACAACATCAAAATTCCACCTTTAACCCAAACCAAAGATATCAAGAAGAGAACCTCAAAACTTTTTTCTTCTAACAACCAAAGGCCCCAAGCTGAGAACATCAAAACTCCCCACTTGACTAAATAGTATGGCTCCAAGACGAGAACATCAAAACTCCTCGCTTGGCAAATACGACTGACATATATGCCTATGGATCCAATATATTACAGTCTAAATCGCACGAATCATATTGAATGATTAACACACTGAAAACATGTAATTTACCAAATAAATATGTCATAATTGCATATAACTCTAAAAGCTCGACATAGAGCAAATTAAACTGGATAGATATCTTTGAGGCTCATCTGAGTCGAAACCGAGCCAGAAGCACAAAAGTTCAAGACTACTCAATAAAGTCAACATAAATCAACAAAATGTAAATACTCGACGTTTAAGCCACATAAATATCAAAAGGTTTGAAAATCAACACCATGAACTCAAAGGTCGGGCAAAAATCCCAAAACAAATATTTATATTAAATTCAAGCATAAGCTTTTTCGCTTGTTTGACCAAATCCAACACGAGTCATTATAAACTTTAAAATTCATTGAAAAGAGTTTAATCAATATCATGACCCAAAATACCACAAAATCCAACAAAGTCAAATCATATGTAATTTTAATATGATTAATAAAAATCAATACACCAATAATGCATTAACATCAAATAATCCCCATATGAACAATAGATAATCAAAATCCACATATTTTTATGATTCGATATTAAAATGTCTGAAATCCTCAAATATAAGCATTTCTCAAGATAATATAAAATCAAATGTATCAAGACCTAAGTTTCACTAAACAACAACACTTGTGATAAATAGTAAGGAAAACATTTAGAACTTCAAAATAAATAGCTTGACATGTACAAAGTTTTCACAAAGTAACTTGAACTCACCTTGCTAGATTTATGCCAAATCTAGGTTTGAAACCAAATCTTGAACTTTCTTTGATGGAGATTCGAAATTCTTAACCTACAACTCCAGATATACGGTTCAAAACTCTCAAGAACACCTCCTCTACTTACAAGACATACACAAATAAAACCCAAGAAGGAACGAGGGTTATTGGTGCAAATGGACCAAATCCTAGATTCAAAAGACAAAGATTTAGATCTCACCTTTCAACTTCTAGGAACCTCAAATATACAAGGAATATTTACACCTATTTTTTCTTCACTTGAAGAACTTCAAAATACGAATCTGTAGCCTCAAGAATCGCCTAAAATAGTTGAGAAATGAAGGAGATATGACCAAAATAAGAAAACCCCGATTTTGATGTCTGTAGGTGAGTAGGTCCTACGTGACCTTGTGCCGTGACCCTATGTCGCGTGGCCATGGTCTCCATCATCCATATCCACATTCTGGCCCACTTCACGGGCCTGAAGCCCCTCCTTCACGGGCGTGAAATATGTTGTCTCAATTTTGAGTTTTCTTAACTTTTGAGCACCAAGTCTAACGAATTCAAAATATCAACTAAGGGTTATATTCAAAGGTCAAAGAGTCATTTAAAACCAAAAAAATTTACGCACTAAAATTACGGGTGTTACATTAAACCACCTCTCTATATATATAGTGTGAATCATTTACAAACCGTTATGTTAGTACAAACTTTGCAAACCAGTCTCAGTTGTCCATCTACTCTAATGAATATATCGGTTACTCCTAATATAAAGTGTTAATCATAATAAATAAACTTCGATAATCTTACATAAATATCTAAATCATAACAAATGAGCCCTCGTTATTTCCAAAAATATCTCAATTAATTGGTTTGTATGGTTTGTAAATGAAACCACTTCTCTCTCTCTATATATATATGTGTGTGTGTGTGTGTGTGTGTATAGAGGTCTAATCAAATGAGAACTACTTAGTTTGTAGTAAACGTGAGATCCAATCTTAACCACAAATTAATAGATAAATTAAAAAATTTATAATTTTGGTAATTTTGAATTAAAATTTTAATGCAAAGACATTTTAGGTATTTTAAAACTCTTCTCTCTTCTCTCTTCTCTCTTCTCTCCCCGTCCTCCGGCCATCATCCTCCGGCCACCGTCCTCCAGTGATATCACAATGGTATCACAATGCATCATATATGTGCTTGGGTATCACACTGAGGTCGTTTGTGTGGTCGATCGGAGATGTAACACAGTGGTATCACAACGCATCTTATATATGCTTGGGTATCACACCATGACTTTTGTTTAATAGAGTCAATATTTTTTAGGTATCACAGTGGTATCACCGGAGGACGGTGGCCGGAGGCCGGAGGACGGAGAGAGAAGAGAAGTGAGAGGAGAGAAAATACCTAAAATGTCCTTGCATTAAATTTTTAATTCAAAATTACCAAAATTATAAATTTCCTAATTTATCTTTTGATTTGTGGTTGAGATTGGATCTCACGGTTACCACAAACTAGTCAGTTCTTTCTTGAATGGGCCATGTGTGTGTGTGTGTGTATATATATATATATAGTTAGGATCAAACGAGAAAGTAGTCAAATTACGAGAAGGTGAAAAGGAATCATAAATTAACACCTAAATAAATCAAGAAATGACGAATTTGTTATAAAATGGTTTAAAAAAGACGGTTGCAAAAATCATAATGGAAAAATAGTTTTCTGTGCGATGGCTCAAAATGAGAGTAAAGTAAACCACAACTATTTATTCTGTGCAAAGGAATCCTATCTAATTTAATAATTTGTGGGAAAAAAATTGTTTTGCATGTATTCTTAGGGATTGATAAAACATATGCTTCCCTCATTTTGAAATCACAAAAAATATAATCATTTAAGGCAAGTCTTATATGATTAGAATGGTGCAAGACCATATGATATTGAATCATAGTTGAGATCAAACATTGGTCGGGAAAAGAAACAAAAAGTTGTCTTATAAAAGACTGAATACTTTTTCTATTAGATGCGTTTTAAAATCGTGAATTCATGTGTCACGGTCAGGAACCACACTGGCGTGCCAGAGTCGGGATCTCACAATCCACTCTTCAAAGACTCCAACGTCCTTGCTGACACACCAGTGCAATTCCCGACTCTGATAACATTTGTAACATCATATGGCCAACTATATCAGGCACGATTAACCAGAAATGTGTATGACATTTCAAGTTTTTCATGTCGTAGGGATGCAAACTCAATAACTTTAAAAACTGATCAACATATCTCCGTAGGCTGTTCAAAATTTTAGGAACTCGTCACTTTAATTTACATCATTATTATTTTGTATATAAATCAATGTATTGAAACTGTATAAATGTACATGTGTTTATATCGAAAAAACATTATTACTTTAATTACATATAAAACAATAAACAAAAACTAAAAAATATATAAATATTTGTAAAAATTAGGGTTTGAAAAAATTCTTAAAATTACATAAAAATGTACAAGAATTTAAAAAAAATTGAATTTTCAAGAAATACGTTAAAATTGTATAAAAATATGAAAAAAAAAATGAATTTATAAAATTTGACTTTTCACAAAATCTGTAAGCATTTGTAAAAAAATATGTCGAAAAACTAAAATATGAATTTATACAACTTGGATTTTCGAGAAAGCACTAAAACATGTGGCGATTCAGGAGGAAAAGAACTAAGGGGCCGTTTACTTTAACACTTATCCAGTAAGCGTTTAACGGTAAAATTCAACGTTATCGCTTACTTACCGGTAAGATTTTAGGCTACCAAAACGACATCGTATGTAATAACTTACCTGATAAACACTAACCGTGGTAAGAGTTGTCGCAATCACTTACTGGATAAGACTTTCGGTCCTTGTCTTCGTTCTTACCGGTAAGATTTTTGGTGCTTGCCATATTTATCCAGTAAGATAATGTGACTTGATAAGCACTTACTCAAGTAAACACTTACTCAAGTAAGCATTTGGTAAACGGCCCCTTAGAACTCAAAAAGTTAGAAGAAAACTCTTATAATAAAAAATAATTTATCGATCAATAATAAACTGAAATAGACTAAACTAATTAAGAAATAAGTACGGAATTCAAACCAAAACTAATCCTAAACCAAATAGGAAAGTGAATAAGATAATAATTAAAAATAAATCCTAAAATTATAAGGATACCTAAACTAATTAAGTAATAATTAAAGAAACAAATAATAATTCTAATCTAAATAGGAAAACATTAAAGAAATAATAAACGGAAACGATTGACTGGATCTGATGGATGGCTCGATCAACTGCACGCAGACGACTATCTGCACGACTTAACGTGCACGGTTGGTCGCGGGATCTCGTCTCTCCCTCTAGAGAGTTGGCGATCTTCTACACGACATAAGTCGGGCAAGAGGTCCCCGAGAGGCCCGTTTTCTCCTTTTTGTATTGATTTAACTGTAGTCATTTCATTTGTTAATTTTGTCGTCAAACCATCCTACATTATTATCAAATGAAGTCATAAAACAAATATAATAACACTTAAAATTAACGTGAGGAAAAAAAAAGTAAGATTACCCAAATGCTTACCCGGTAAGTATTTACTTATAGGAGTCAACACTATAATTTATCTTGATACGTAAGATTTTAGTACATCAAAACGTATTGAATGTAACAATTTACCGGGTAAGCACTTATCTGGGTAAGAGTCGTCATTTTCACTTATCGGGTAAGACTCTACGTCCTTCTCATCGCTCTTACCCGATAAGATTTTTGGCCCTTGTCATGTTCATCTGATGAGAATATTTATCCGATAAACACTTACCAAGCAAGCATTTAATAAACGGCGAATAGAAACGGACAAAAGGTCCATTGCATGTAACATGTTTTGCCTTCTTGCATCTTCTTTCTAATTTATTGCTAATTTGTTGTTTCACTCTTTTTTTCAAACAAATAATTAGCATTAAATTACAAAGTAAATGTTGTAATATTTAAAATGGCATGTCTTTTATTTTTTAAAATATAAATGCAATATATATTATTTTTGTTTTAATATTATACAATTTTTATTTAATATTATAAATGAAAGAAATACATTAATTAATTATTTACTTTTAATAAAGTTACTCAAACCTTCATGTTGTCATATTTAATAGAGTAAATTAAATTTTAAGTTTTTGTAATTTCATTTTCATTTTATTTTATTAAACTATCAAATTAGTAATTATATATTTTTCAAGGAATAATGATGTCTTGATGTGTGTTTTATTAATGACTAAGGTAGCGTTTGTTTTTAAGATGTGTTGAAATCTGAAGTTTTATTTTACTTTTGATTAATTAGAAGGGTACTCATACAATGCAGCGAGATAAATCTTTATTTTAATGTTTGGTTTTATTCTTTGTCTCTATCGATATAATACGATTTTGTATGGTCTTGAGAAAGCGATAATGTTTTTATTTTTAAATGAATATAGATTTGAAGATGGCATAAAAATTTGAAAAATAAAATAAAATCGATATTAGTATCAAATTTAACTATTTAATAGTTCTCCTTTTTTTGGTGTAACTTCTTTAATTCAAATTTTTATTATAATTTAATTTCGGTCTAATAACAAAGTAATTTATATAAATATAATAATTAAACATTATGTTAAAACTCAATGATTATCTTAACTATATTTTAGATTTTCTATATTTAAAATAGATGTTTAATCCTATATTTGATTATGTTTATTTGCAATTAGTTATACGAATATAAAGATAGAGTTTTAATAAGTTGTACTTATGTAAAATTACTTGTAATCTTGAATTTTAAGTAATATGCATCAATAAACAATACTTTATGCATAAAAATGGTTTTTAAGAGTTTTTATCAAATGCTTTATAATATAATATAGATAAGAGGTTTGCGTTGAAGTCTGAAATCTGAATCAATAAGACTGTTTGTTTTTGTAAAGTGATAATATCTGAATTTGTTTAAGTTGTCTATCTTACCGATTAGAAAATTATAATGTTGAATTTATAGATAAATTTATATAATTTTACATATTTATTCATCATCATTACGAAATTTATATTTAAATTATATAATTAACATTAATTTAAAAGAAAATATGTTATTAACGGTATTTAACACATTTAAATCTCGTTAAAATACACCAATTGAGAGATGTAAGGATCGAATTGGTAAATTGAGAGAAATTATCGATTAAGGTTAATCGATTGAGAAACGTTGTTGTTAAAGGTTTCGAGAAAAATAAGAGACAAATAAAAGGTTGGTTTACCTCTTACTAGATAAGAGGACAATAAGATATAAATGTTTCTGAAAAATTAAAAAAAACAAACAGTTTGGATAAACTTACCTTTTAACGAATCATATATAAAAGACTAATAAGAGTTTTTTTTTTCTTTCTAATAATTATCTACTCTTATATATCATGATGTAAAGTTTTATTTTAAATGAATAAAAAAATTAATGCAAATTCTAATCAAAAGCTTATGAAACTA
>NC_037541.1:10053248-10058975 GCF_001531365.2 Cynara cardunculus var. scolymus
TTTTACATTTATTATCATATTATTTGTAATATTTTAAATTATATAATTTATATTTAATATATTACAAAATGCATAAAAAGATATGAAAATTACATTAATTAATTTAATAAGATTGTAAATTGATGTTGGTAAAGGGATGCTTGTCACCTACTACTCCTTTTAAGTTTCAACACACTCTCTTTACTTATAATACATATACTTATAGAGAGAGAAAGCTTCATAGTTTTAGAGAGAGAAACTGATCCTCATGTCCATGGAGGAGAAACACACCTTTAAGAGCTTTGCAAATGGAAGAGCTTTAACATCTCACCTCTTCAATCTCTACCTTCATTCCAACCCACATGAATACCAGAATCATCAACAAGATTTCCAGTCGAAGAACAACACTTTCCGATCAGTTGACTCTGAAGTTTTGTTCGCCGGAGGTGTTACAGTCACGGTTACACCCAACGCCGCCGTCGCTCGTGGTTCAGTAAGCGAGCCGGAGTCGTCAAGAAACGCCACCGTCCGGAGACGATCGAAACGGATTCGGAAACCGGAGGTTTCTTGGTTCGGTGATCGACGGCATTTTCACCAACTTGATCGTTGTAATCAGTCGCAGTATCTGAAGAAATCGATGATCGTGAACGAATCGTCTTTGGTTGATCCTGACTCAGTGAGTTCAATCTCCGATTTCTCACCGGAAGAAGATGTAGCCTACTGTCTAATGATGTTATCAAGAGATCGGTGGATCGAAGAACATCAAAAACCAGACGACGAATTCGATGATGAAGAGAAAGAAGATGAAAACGATTCCGATACCGATTCTGAATCGGAGAGAGAGATTCTGAACGTGAAACGAACTCCGGCGAGATCGAAATACAGATGCGATACATGTAACAAAGTTTTCCGATCATATCAAGCACTTGGTGGGCATAGAGCGAGTCACAAGAAAATCAAACTCAGTCACCATAACAGCAATCATCAAACACAAAATGTTTCCATGGAAGACAAAATCCATGAATGCCCAGTATGTTTCAAGGTGTTTGCTTCAGGCCAAGCACTCGGTGGCCATAAACGATCACATTTTACAGCTTCATCTTCCGCCATAACTGCAGCTAAACCAGTTACTAAACAAAGGATTAATCTGATTGATCTTAATCTCCCTGCTACAATTGAAGATGATGACGTTAGTCAAATTGAGGTTTCTGCGGTTTCTGATGGTGAGTTCGTCAAACCCCATTAATGGCAGAGATCAAATTACAGGTAAAGTTTTTCTATTTATGGATCTTATGAACAAATGGTCAAATGGGGATTCTAATTTTAGCTTCATATTTAACAAAATCTAAATCTTTCTGACTCTAATTTCAGAGTTTTTTTTCCAAAATTTTGTTTATTTTGCAACTGTTACAGCTTTATTTAAAGACATGTAATTAATGGAAGGAAACCCAAGAGATTTTAATTTTGACTTCCTATTTTCTGCTCTGTTTCTATTTGTCTGCTTTATCTTCGTCTTTGTCTTTACTGTTTAAGCTTTTCGGTAATGGCGGATTGCTTTTTCCAGAGCTGAAATTACTAAATCCTATAACAATGTGGTTATTGTAACTTGTACTTTATGGCATGAAACTTGTACACTACTCTGGCTTTAAACTTAAAATTTGACCAAGAAATTGGGTTCCAGCTCCAGCCCCATGTTCAAATTTGTACAGTACAACATGTATTTGCATGCAAAAATCTTGGACCAAAAAGCTAAAAGTTGAACTTGTTAGGTTAATGTGCATTTAAACCCTTGTAGTTTCATTAATTTGCATTATGAATCCCTAGGAAGTGTTGAGGACATACATATTACACTTTTTCAAAACATTGTATAGGATTTGTCCAACAAATTCTTCAAAACAGAGAAAACAGATATCTTGAGAAGATAGCAGAGAAAGTGTGAAATTCTTCAAATTTGAGTAGGGATGGGTTAAATGGACTTCTATATACTGATTTCCTTCCCATACATATAAATATCAAGACTTACTTTTTATATTTCAATGTATGATTTTATCTTTATTGTAATATAAATAGGGATGAACATAGGGTGCTCATGGGTTGGGTTGATCGGGTTGAAGACATTTGAACAACACAACTCAATGTTTGCGGTTTGAAAAATCTTAACTCAATCTAACCCAAACGAAAGTGCAACCCAACCCAACCCAACCCAACCCAAACTATACGGGTTCGGTCGGGTTGATACTTTGGTACATTAAAATATTCTTCTAACCTTGAATATGTTATTTCTCTATTCATAATTTCTTTTTCATCATCAACCATTTGATATAACTTATCCATACTTCTTACGTATATCACATTCAATTAATTTTCTCAATTTACGTATATATGTTTACAGTTACTAAACATATATACGAATGAGTTATATAGATATGTGAATAGATTGAAAAGATGTGTATATGAAGAACGTATGCGATAGTGTAATTATCTAATGTATATATTAATAAGAATTCAACAATCATATTAAATCCAAAAAAATAAAACAATATCGGGTTAGGTTGGGTTTAAATAATAGTAACTCAATATCAACCCAATACCTACGGTTTGAAAATTTTACAACTTGATTAGATATTGAGTTGCTTCGGGTTGAGTTATTTCGCATTGAGTTGGGTTAGGTTGATCGGGTTTTTGAGCACCCCTAGATGCATATATCAACACTGAAATAAATAACTTTCTTTGTTCTTATTCCCACAGGTAAAAAACTGACATTAAATTTAGAAGATAGAGATAATATTTTATTAAATGCATGAAATATTCTAATAATATAATCAACGTTATAATATTTAAAATAAAAAAGCTGTTGAATTGAATGCAGTTTTTTTGGAGATTCTGAATTTTGATTCTCCATTTTTAAGAAATTTTAGACAAACGGATTCTAAAATAGAAAAAGTTAACAAAAGTTCTCTCTATTTACTTCAACAAATTCTTTGTACTGTTATTTAATAGAGAAAACAAGAAAAACTCCAAATTTAAAGAACTTTCTAAAACTTGATGGAAACAGAGAGAAATAATTCATTTATTCCTACAAAGGAGATTCAGTCATTATTATTTTATATAATTTTTTAAAAGTATATCATAAAATCATATAATATTTTAATAATATAATTAATGTTGAAATGTTTAAAATATAAAATCTGATAAAATTAAATAACTTCTTTAATAGATTTTAACTTTTGATTATTTACTTTAATAGGATAATTTGCATTTAACCTCTCGTAATCTCCGTAACTGCAATATCAGTTGCTGTAGCAAGTGTTAACACTTGAAAGAAAAATTCCAACTTAAGAGTTCAAATTGCTTTTAGATTGTGTTTTGCCTTCTGCATTTGACTGTTCACTTGCTAAGACACGGTACGAACTTGTGCACATGTATGGTACATGCCATACAAGGGTTTTAAAGATTTATTTTTATTAACCTAGATATCCAATTCGCTAAGTGAGCCGAATAATCCCAGCCCGACCACTTGCTTTGCAGATAGTTCGGAGTCACTGCATTTGAACCTCCGTGGCTACAAGAGGATTTTTATTCCTCATTGGATTTGAACCTAGGACCTCCTGGTACTTTCGACCTTTGGAGCCCAGCTCAAACCAATCAGGCACCACCCTTGTGCTTTAGTTGTGTCTGATTTAGAGAATTAGCTACTCGAGTTCGACCTCCTCTATATTGAGCTTTAGTTGATTGTAAACATAAACTAAAAATTGTTTACTTTAACGAGTCGAGTTCTGTAACATCAATGTTCGACTGGCTTGTTCGAAAGCTTGAATAAATTTTTCGAGTCGAGGCAAGACATATGAGCATAAACTTACCCAAGCCGAAGATGTTAATAAGCTCATAAATAATACAGTAAAAATATAAAAATTAGTAAAATAGTTGCTTCAGGTTTTGAGCTCACGTCACAAAATTAGCTGATTGATCTGGAGTTTGAGCACATGAATAAACATACAGAACTTGAATTTTAAATTATGCTCTGTAACTCAAATTTGTTGAACAACATTAAGCTTTGAGCTTGGACTTGAACACATAAAAACTTTTTAAGGTTGAACCTGTTATTTATCTCTTACTCAAATCAACTTATTAACATTTGTAATTGTCACGCATTCAGAGGCACGTAAAACTTGAACCACTGACCATCTCTTAGGAGGTTTGGGCTTAATAATACATTTTCAACAATTGTGCTTATTATGATCTTTACGGGTGCTTAATTGGGTGTTATGGCACGTAGAATTTGAAAAGAGAAGCTTAATTGTGCCTGATTTGATGTAATGGAATGAATAATTATCGAAGCATCTTTTACTCTCGATGGGAATTATATAGATATTCACTATTTGGCTACGTTTCAGAACTAGACCGTCATATTTGGGTTTTATGTAACTCTAGCTCTGTACACCGGACATTATTTTATAAATGACAATGTTAAATATATGTTGTCGTTAATTTTATATGGAGAAGTCATTCAACAGATTCTTAAAAATAGAGAAAATAGAAGTTTTAAGAATTTTAAGGAAAAAAAATTCCGAAACAGATTTTGAAAAATCTTTCTTCAAAACAGAAAAAAGTGGGAGAAAGAGTCTGTGAAATTCTCGAAATTTTTTTTAATAATATTTTCACAAAATATAAAGTTTGAAATTAAATATTTAGTAAAGATAAATAAATGAAAAACTGTTAAGTTTAAATATGATATTTATAAAAATATATTTTGATTCCTATTTTAATTTTTTTTTTCTAAAATACAATTGAAGATGTTCTAATCTTAGAGCATCTCAAATAAATTCTCTAAAATAGAGAAAATGAAGTATTGTTTTCTATATTGCTCTAACAAATTCTCTATAATATTCTCTATGGGGGCGTTTGAGATTGCTTATTTGAAACAACTTATGTTTTTCTACAAAATTATTTATCAACTTATTATAAGTCAGAAGGGTTTAACTTCTTTAAAAACTTCTTATTATCGATTTGGCTCCGATATAAGTTGTTTATCTAAACACTCAAAAGTGTTTATTACCGGTGTCACATCGAAATAAGTCAATAAATTGTTTTTATAAGCAATCCCAAACACCCCCTATATTTGTCTAACAAATTCTTTAAAAAGAGAGAAACACGGAAAAAAAACTCTCAAATAATAGGAAAAAAATGAAAAAAAACTCAAAGTTTAGAGATTTATTTAAAACTTGATTATACTGATGAGATTAAACTATTGTTATTTTATATAAAGTTTTTCTTAAAAAAGTGTACTAGGTGATAAATTAGAGAATATTTTAATAATATAATTTATGTTAAAATCTTTTTATTAAAAAACTTTGTTGAAATTAAATGTAATTATTTTTAAAGATTCTATCTTTCAGGTTTCTATTTTTTTTAAATTATATAAAACCATGCTCCTAGAAACCATACAAAAGTGATTTCAAGGTATTATTCAATGTCAAACTTCTATTTGATCGTTATTTATTGGTTACAGAAGTATCTCAAATCATTTGGTATTTTAGGCTATTTTTGGTAAACTAACCAATAAGCTAGCCGATGAGTGATAAACTAGTTGTTAGCTGATAAGATAATTGATTAATAAATAATATTTGACAAAAACTAGCTGATAAAAATATAAAATAACCAAAAAGAACATTTTGAAAAATTAATCAATTATAATATTTCAAAATATAACTGAAACATATCTGTAATAATATAATATATTAACTAATA
>NC_037541.1:10059471-10068369 GCF_001531365.2 Cynara cardunculus var. scolymus
GTAAATTTAATTAATATTTATTTATAATTAGTAATAATAAATAATAATTTGTATCAATAAGGGTTATAGTTGTAAAAAATGACAATAAGCTATCGAAACACTACTCCAAATAACAAGTTAGCTTATATACATTTAAACATGTAGTCAGAAAATAAGTTAGCTTATTTTGCAAAATATATGGTTGATTGGACAACATCTACCATGGATGGTGATGTTAATGTTGACCATGGTTAAAACCCAATTTTTTTGGGTCAATTTTTTAGGAATTATAATTAGACCCCTAAAATTTATAAAATGATGTTTTAGACATAATTTTGAAAATTTAACTTTATGAAGAAAAAAATCCAAATATGGCATTGGCTTCTTGAATCAATCCTTCATCTTTTTGAAGTGAAGTCGGTCGACCGACTTGTGGAGGGAGACTACGGTCGACTGACTCGTGGAGGGAGACTACGATCAACCGTTAGGGTATTGAATTGGTTGAGTCACATATCGACACTCAAGCATGTTCATCTTGCTTTATATGAAATGCTTTGTAAATGCATGAACATGAGATTAATTGCACTTTGTGATGCACGACATGTCATTGGCTCTCATAACAAGAATATGTGATTCTGTTGGTGCTATGGAGGGTTGTCAGGACAGTGGATCTTGCAAGTCATTATAAGGACAAAACTATGACCATGACAAGTGAGTCAAGTCAGGTGAAGAAGAGAATTAGTCGAATAGTGCACACTTTCTGATTTTTCACAACCATTGTGCGTAATCAGTATGAGATCGAGATATTTAAAACACAGTTATGCGTGTATAGAAAAGAAGTTCAGTAAATGAAATTGTGGACTACTCTATAGACATCAATGTTAAGGGGCCGCATTAAAAGTGTGAACTTATTAGGCATTATACATACCTAGTATCTTAAAAGTTTGCGACCCCTAGAAAATTTCCATCCTCTAATAGCAATGAAAGAAATGTTTAGGCTATGTTTGGCAAACTAACTGATAAGCTAGCTGGTAGCTGATAAACTAGTTGTTAGCTCATAAGTTAACTAGTTGATAAACTAGTTGATAAACAAATCATATTTGATAAAAAGTATAACTGATAAGGATGTAAGATGACAAAAAAAAAAACATCTTGAAAAATCAATCAATTATAATATTACAAAACATAATTGAAACAGATCTCTAATAATATAACATCTATACTATATTATAAAACATTTGACAAAAACTCATAAAAATTATTTTTTATGCATAAAGTACTGTTTATTAATGCATATTACTTAAAACTCAAGATTGCAAGTAGATTGTGCGTAAGTACAACTTATTAAAGCTTCATATCTGAATTCGTGTAACTAACTGCAGATAAACATAATCAAATACATGACATCTCAGTTTAAATATAAAAAATCTATGATATAATTAGGATAATCATTGAGTTTTAACAGAATACTTAATTATTATCTTTATAAAATGTTATATTATTAAATCAAAAATAAATTATCGTTATTAAACTTAAATTAAATTATAATAAAAATAAATAAATTAAAGAAATTACATAAAAAAAATGAGAACTTTTACATAATTGATTTGATATTAACATTGATATATTTTTTAAAATTTTTATGATATCTTCAAATTTATATTTTATTTAAAAATAAAATCATTATTGATTTCTTAAAAACACATAAAATCGTATTATAATATCGACAGACACACATAATAAAATAGAACATTGACTTTGAGATGTATCTTGCTGCATTGCGCGAGTACTCTTCTAGTATCAACTAATAGAACAAGATGGTAAAAAAATTAAAAAATATAATATATTGATTAAATGAATTTCAATGTGATTATTATATATATTATAATATTTTGATATTTTAAAACCAATTTTTAGATAAAAAAAATCTATTAGTTATGATTTTAAATAACCATTACATATAATATGAATAAAAATAAAAATGGTCTACCTCACATATCATAAATAATTAATTCAAAAAGTATATTTAATAGTTAAATTAATTATTATATTCCAATTATTTAACACATTTTTATTATCTATAAAACAACATAAGTATAAAACATTGTTAAATCTGTTATATTATGCTTCGATAAATAAATATATTGTATAAGAATTAAAAAATCTAATAAGATGAAAATAATCGATATGATTAATAATTAGTGTAAATAATAAATAAATAATATTAATAATTATTTTCAATTTATATTAATTAATATTAGTAATATTTATATTTATTTATAATTAAAAGTAATAAACAATACTTAATATTAATGAGGTTATAATTGAAAAAAAATGACAATAAGCTATCAAAACGCTATTTCAAGTAGCGTTTCAATAAGTGAACTTATAAGTTAGTTAATGTATATCTAACGTATACACAGAAAATAAGCTAACTTATTTTTTCCAATCAACACCTTAAGGTTAAAAGTGTACTAGAGCACTCCTTGACGTTGATATTTATAAATTTGTGAACCTTTTTAGTTTCGTGAAAATATGAACACATGTAAGTATGTAACATATCATTTTTCTGTGTATTTTTTCTTTTTTTCACAAAATTAAAAAACTAAATGTTGCAAATAAACTTTAAATATTTTATAAAGTAAATTACAATTCTCGTTCCTATAGTTCAAGACTTTTTTGGTTTTCATCCCTAAAAAACAACCTTTCTAGTAAGGCTTTTGTTTTGATTTTCGTCCTTTCCCCTAACGACCGTTATGTTCCAATCATTACGTGTCCTCACGTGACACTCACATGAGGGTATATTGGTCAAACAAGCAAGAAATCAAGAAAGCCCCGAATCATCCTTAAACCAAACCAAGTAGAGGAGAAGGCGACCCAGAGATGGCCAACGACGAGGATAAGCTTAGGAGATTTGAAGTTTCGGACCAACAACATGTTTCAATGGCCAGAGGAATTTGTAAACGTGCGGCAGGAACTTTATTAGGGTTTCTTTTATTTAGATTTTTAGGGTTTTTGAAGCCTCATTGATTGTTTATCTGATTTAGGATACATGGCTTTGTATTTTGATATTTGTCAAGTGAATGTGCATGGATTTGTTGTATATGTTCTTAGTGTTCGAAATTAAATGTGGACCAACTTTTTTGTATATATTATTTTTGTGTATTTCTTCTGGGTTGCAGAAGAAGGTAAGAAGGAAGAAGACAGATCAAGTGATATAGAAAGATAAAGATAACGACCCAATTTCTCTTTAAAAATTATCAGAAATTTATGTATTAATAGATGTTCATGAATACGTTCCATGCCCATGTCGATCGAGTTTAATAAGTTGTTATGTTGATCTTAGAAAATTTCACTTATTTATCGTCTTTTGATTTCACAAAGACATTTTAGACGTACAAATACTGATATAATTCATGTATAAGGATATCAAGGGGATAAGCTACCAAATTTTTATTCTACTAATAAGATATGTGCAAACAACCGAAGATGGATATGATAATGAAACAGTGGTGTTACAATTGTAATGGATTTGATGATTAAGTGTGTATACTGAAGGCCACTCATAAATCTGTCTGACTGTTAACGCATGAAATTAGTCGAGGTGTGTGCAAGGTGGTCCGAAACTCATGGTTATACACAAAACGTGTACACTCGTTCCTAAACAACAAGATGGACATTGATGAACACATGAAGAACAAAAATCCCTCGTAAAACAAGCACGAAGGTCTGCAGAACAGTCTTTTGCCATTCGAACTATAAATGATCAAATATATATCATATGACATGATTTTGATAGGAAACACATACAAATCAATGTATAAACTTTCATGTGGATTTCTTTAATTCGATAGGAAACAACAAGAAGCCATTACGAATTTATGCATGCCAAAATCAACGATATGCACTTTAGCTTTCGTATCAAAATAGTTGTTTTTCGATACTTTATTTCAATAATCTTATATGCAAAATATTGAAATATAGTGAAACAATATCAGGTATTATACAAGTAATACAACTGTCTATCCATTATATATTGTAGTTACCATAATAAGATTTAGTTTATAGAACGTCAAAAACATTTAAATGTTTTAATAGTTTGCTACTCTGTTTTATAGGACTTCAGTTTATATGAGCAGACGATAAATCGTTCTAACTGAAAGTGTTACAATAAGTTTATATGATATATTTGGGTGTTTTAACAACTTTATTAGTATGATTTTGAAATAAAAAAAAATCCCATTAATTTTTTTATATGACACTATTTGAGAAAATATCTTATATATAAAACAAGTGTCCTACAATAAAAATTTGTTTATAGAACATTTCTCAAAAGTGTCTTATAAAATAGCTAATATGACATATTATATTAACGAGGTCCTAATTTTTTTTATTAGATGTCTGAAAGCGTCCTATAACTTAGTGCAACACTTTTAGATATGCAAATTATTGTTTGATCCTATAAACTTAAGTTATATAAAGTAGTTTTCAGTCTATTAGGACACTTAGACATCTATGACGTCCTATAAGCCCGATTTTGCTCTAATGAGCTATATATCAAGCACAAATGTTGTAGATCTATTGATTTTCTGACTACTATCAAGAAGGTAATAGACTAAACCTTCATAATTGAGTGAGTAATTCATATATGTTTTTACATGTACGTAAGTAGTAAATAATTCTTCTAACTTGGGTAAAAAAACAAGTTTACTTGTGTATTTGAAATATCTTATGTGTGTATTTGAACTTGCATTGAATTATCATTTGGGTAAAAAAGATCTTTTTGGGTAAGTTTTTAATTATCTGAAAAAGTATAATTAACAGATAAAATTATACAGTACTTTTAAAATACAGATTCAAACACGAGATCTCAAGATTACACCGAAAGAATCTCAACTACCCGATTGAATCATGATGTCAATTTTAACATGATTTGTATGGAATTGTGAAAGATGAGTTGGTACATGCCAAGTCTCATTTCATGCTCACACTTTTCATAAGAAATGATAACTTTGTCGATGTAAATTCGAATCGAAGTGGAATATCACAGGTTCATAACATATCAAATTGAAATCACAGGATTCAGTAAAACAATTAAAGTAAAATATTTGGTGATCATGTACATTAAGAATAATAATTCTCAAAACTTAAGTGCGGACAGTGTATGAGTAAGTCCTAAGACTTAGCAAAAAACTAGACACGTAGGGGAGTTTAGCTCAAGAACTGAATTTGGTAGAGAACTGTAATTTGAAGGCCTTTGAATGAAGTTCAATAAAGTTTGACCATGTGTTTCAGTGGCATGAATTAGAGTGGAATATATTAAAGGAATGGGAATTTATATGTTTGGTTTGAGGAATGCAGTTTTGAAATTGGGATAAAATAATAATAAATGACCAAAATATTCTCTTATTACAGTTTCACACTTTTTTGCTTAAATTTATAAATACAGTGTGTGTATGTGTGTATATATATATATATATATATATATATATAGGGGCACATTCAAATGAAAACCGTGCATTTCTAAGAAGCCGTGTAAACCAATTTCGACCAATAGAAAAATTCTATTTTTTCTAATTAAAATTAATCAATAAGGGTATTTCAGTCATTTACAATATTTTCTAACAAATATGGAAGTTATTAATAAATCTTAATTAAGGAAACGTAATAAACAAAATTGTATAAATGGTAACATTTAAATATTTAATTATATTATAATATTAAAAATTTGAATTTCATATATTGTAATCTTTAAGAATCAGCAAACGGGTCTTGATGAAACAATTGAAGTGTATAAAGAAATCATCAAATCGTAGTTGAACAAAAAAAAAATCCACAAATAAAACAGGTTTCATGAACGTGAAACTGGTTCATGTTGCAAATAAGTTATGTGAACCGAAACATTTTCATGGTGAACCCGTTGCGTTGATTGTGTAGTTGATCCATTTAGTTGGTGAAGAGGAAAATGAAAMCGGTGCATTTTGTATTTGGTGCGTCATGAACTAAGTGCATGATGAAACGAGGAA
Organism: Cynara cardunculus var. scolymus; assembly: GCF_001531365.2. Classification (NCBI taxonomy): domain Eukaryota; kingdom Viridiplantae; phylum Streptophyta; class Magnoliopsida; order Asterales; family Asteraceae; genus Cynara; species Cynara cardunculus. The sequence goes on from NC_037541.1 coordinate 10,065,477, forward strand.
ATGATTTTAATCTGCTACAGAATCTTGAAGATTGTAACCTGCTCCAGAATCTTGAAGATTGTAAGGCTTAAATGAATGAATCTATCAAATCAGTTGTGAAATAAGAAAATTACTGTACATGAAATAGGTTTCATGAAAGTGAAACTGGTTCATGGCGTTACTGAGCATGACTAGTGAAACGGTTGCATAATGTATTTGGTTCGTCTTGAAATAATTGCATGATGAAACGGGTACATGAAGAAACTGCTCCAGAATATTGAAGATTGTAATATGCTTTAGAATCTTTAAGATTGCAAGGCTTAAAGGAATTAATGTATCAAATCAGGAGCGAAAGGAAGAAAATAATTTTGCATGAAAAAAGATTCATGAAAGTAAACTAATCTTGAAAGAAAATAATTTTGCATGAGAAAAGATTCATGAAAGATCGAGTAGGATGTTATCAAATATTAAATTTTGTTTAGCCCTTACTGTTGAAATAAAATAAAATTTTAATATATATATATATATATATTTAATATCCTAAAATAAAGTAAACTAATCTTGGCATTGATCAAGAAAATTGATGGATGAGATTGGTTTACACGGTTTACACAAATGGGGCCGGTTTTTATTTGAACGCTTCTTTCTCTCTCTCTCTCTCTCTCTCTCTCTCTCTATATATATATATATATATATATATATATAGGGTGGCAGGTGGGATTGGTGGTGGTACCAAAAGAGATGATGGTGGCAACGACAATTGTGGTGGTAGGGGGGGCGGCGCGGTGGTTGGGGTGACAGGGTGGCGATGTGGTGGTTCTTCTCGCACTTCTAAATGTGTTATAAATCATACGTGAATTACTATAGAATCACATTTAAGACGAAAGATGTTCTTGCGACGAAGAACTGGAATAGTCTGGAAACTACACATTGGGTCTCTTTACACAAAACTATACAATAGTCTGAAAACTACAACAAAGTTTTTGCTAACAAAGTTCCCATATAAAAGATCCATATTACCACATATTAACAACAGACTTCAAAACACTTCTTGACGGGTTTCACATATAACAAGTTACATAAAACACTCTCATACATTTCCCTTTCCCTTTACTTTCTAACCGCCACTACCCTGAAATGCATATTTTTAAAAACAAAATGAGGGTTAGACCATACGGTCTAGTAATGTAATCCATGTCAGTGAAATAATGTAATAAAAACTAGTTCATATAATTTTTTTTCAAAATCGGTATTCATATAGTAGGATTTCAAGAACTACATCTCATTCAGTTATAAGGTTGACACCCAAGAAAAATACTGTTGTTGGTCGTGAAGTTGGCACCCAGGCACAATGTCGTTGTTAGTTATAAAGTTGGCAACCAAGCACAACCAATCGTAATAATGTCATAAAACATTAAACGGTAACAAATCAAATATACCAATAAGGTATCATATAATAATAATAATCATTTGATAACCTATGCATTTTAGTTCAAAAATGTTATAAGAAAGCTCACCTTGATTTGATAAACGAAGATATAAACTTTAACCGAAATGAGATATCATAACCGCACACTTGAATCTGAATCAACTAAGCATGAATCATAATTAAGAGACATAAACTCAACCTTATCTCTTAATAAGATTTAAGATACATAAATGATACCACAAAGAACCCAAAGCGATACGAGGTAAAAATCGAAAAACCACAAAACAATGGCTTACGCGATTTGCCGCACGAATTAGGTCGTAGGCTAGGTTACGTGGCCTTCTGTTTTGTTTATATTTCTTGATCACGACTGCAACTCCAAAAACCCAAACCATACTTAAAGCATCAACCAAATTTACCAAAGGAACAAGTAACAACCAAAATTGATCCAAAAAGAGGAATGAGAAAAACTCACAATAGTGAGTTGCGCGACTAGCCGTGTGACTTTGGTAGCAGGCTAGGTCGAGTGAACCATTGTTCTTCAACCTAACTTCCCCTGATTCGACTAGCAACTTCAGAATTCAAACTCATCTCCCAAAACACGTAAAACTCATATTTCTAAATACACGATAACTGAATGAGAGCGTAAACTCAATCCTCAGAATTAATCACACAAGACTTCATAAAAGAAACCAAAATAATCATCAACACAAGATTTAACCTTCAAGGGCAACAAAAACCATGGATACTCTTCCCAACACTCAAAGAAGATAACCTCAAGGGTGGTGTCTGATTGGTTTGAGCTTGAGCTCCCAAGATCAAGAGTACCTGGAGGTCTCATGTTCAAATCCAATGAGGAATAAAAATCCCCTTGTGGCCATGGAGGTTCAAATACGGTGACTCCGGGTTAACTGCAAAGCAGGTGGTCGCCCTGAGATTAGTTGGCTCGCATAGCGGGTTGGATATCCAGGTTAATTTAAAAAAACACTCAAAGAAGATTTTATAGCAAAATAGATATATTTCAGTCCTCAAACTGAGAAATTACCAAAATGATCAAAAGAGAATTCATTCCACAAAGAAAATCAACAATCAAACTCGAAACTCAATATCAAACCACAACCCCAAGTTCTAACTACAGGTTTAAAATAACTTTAGACTTGGAAGGAATTACAAAGAAGATACATAGCTGCAACTTAGAAGATGAAGAAATCCCAACTAAAAACTCCAAATCTTGAACTCTATTCTTTGGAAGATGCTATGATAGCATACCTAGAATTAAATTTGTTTTCCACTGCCATTGAAGCAAATTCTGAAAGACTTAGGTGGCATTTGTTTTTTAAGAGGTGCTGAAGTCTGAAGTCTGAATTCACTTCTGAATTTTAAGAGGTGGTGCTGAAGTCTGAAATTTGAATCAGTCAGACTGTTTGTTTTTACGTCTAAAATCTGAATCAGTCAGACTGTTTGTTTTTACGTCTGAAATCTGAA
>NC_037541.1:10069254-10070993 GCF_001531365.2 Cynara cardunculus var. scolymus
CTTCCCATCCGGCAACAACAAATGTGAAAACCATGTTGAAATCACAAACTGCTAAAACATTTTGATAACATTCACCCTTTCCTCGTCCTCTATATAAATGTTGCTCTTGAATAGGGACGATAGCATGTATTAAAGTTCCATCCAAGACGCCAATTGCTTCCTACATTAAAGCTAAATAGTCAAAATAAATTTAGCAAGAAAAGTTATACAAATATTATTGAATTATTATTTACCTTAAATATTCGTCGTAACCTTCTATTATTCTCAGGGATGTCTGGATTAGGATTGAATGATGTAGAAAATATGATCTCTTTTGCAAACTCCATCATTTTATCCAACACTTCATGAAAWWTTTTATGAATTGTTTGTGTTGAGTGCTGGAACCTGTTTTTCAACACTCTATAACGTTGATTGTGACCTATAATTATTAGGAAGATAGCCATCTTTTCTTCGACCAATATATGTTTGCTATCCGTTAACCAACCTTTTGCTTTAAAGTAATCACATAATCGAATGAAAGCTTCACGGGACATTCACAACAAGTTAATACATTGCCGATCACTACCTTCAAGTAGCTCATTCGTAAATTGACGTCCAATCATTGCAGACATATTATCTCTTTTCCTTTTTAAACGTCTTTGTCGCAAGTAGAACATATATAAAAATACGACGATGAGAAGTATAGTTTTGTTATTATTATCCATGATAAACCTGTTAAAAGCATAAATAAAATTAAAATAGAATGAAACTTCAATATCAAACACATTACCAAATAACAACTTGTTCAACTTCCAAAACACATAACCAAGTAGTCAAATATCAAACATATAAGCAAATAACATGTTCAAATATAAAACGCACAACCAAGCCACTAGTTCAAATTCTAAAAACTAATCCATGAGCCCCATTCGTCTTGCCGTCCTTGAAATCCATGATGTTAATATATCAGCGTCTAAAGGGATCGTCAACCATGTCTCTCTTAATAACGTTGACTGCCCAAAAATGTCAATGGCTGCACTATAAAGAGGATCCCTTTTATCAAGGTCAAGAGTGTTCAACCGTTCCATACAAGCACTTAGGTTTGAGGTATTTTGTGTAACAAGTGTTTGAAGTGCACCCCTCATTTCTAGAGCCAATTCATCCATGTCGACCTTGGTTTTACTCTTCTTCTTCGGTCTAGATGGAATTGTGCTCGCTTTATTGATGGTTGGTCCTTCCTCCTCATCTCCATCCACCTTATTTTCAGTTTCTTGAGTAGTAGGGATATTGGATGTAAATGATGAAGATGAAATCGTAGTCCTCTCACGGGTTGAACTAGGGGCATAAGCACGAGATCCGGTAGCAGAAGTCCTCTCGAACAAAGCTATACATAAATCAGGGTATATCAATGGTGATGTCTTTAATGTTCTTGCCTTTGGATGTCCCTGCGTCCAAATTAAGTATTATTATTTATATAAAACTCATGCTTTTGTCTATAATATCTAAAAAGGTAAAAAAGAATAAAAACTAACCTTGAAGAAATCTTCCCATTCTTGATTAGTTAGGGTGAACGTATTCATTTCAGGGTCATAAATATTCCCCGTTTTATTCCTTAGGTACACCCATCCCGAATACTTTCCCTTTAAATAATCATATTGGTTTTTCAGTTGTTTCTGGGTGAGTTTTACATGGCAAACTTCCTCAAGTTTGGTTGCCACTTTCACCCAAGTCTCCTTGCGAAGACTACCTCCATTTCGACC
>NC_037541.1:10071897-10078664 GCF_001531365.2 Cynara cardunculus var. scolymus
TGGTGGATTTGGTTAATGGTTTGTTGGTAGCTTGGTTGTTTATTAATTACTATTATCTATTATCCTACCAGATATGGCTCAACAATGCAAGACAGAAAGCAACAATCAACACACACACACACACACACACACACACACACACATATATATATATATATATATATATAGTGCTAATGTGTGTGTATGTTTGTGCAGGGACGAACCTTGACAAATTTTAATATGGTTAGCAGCAATCAACATATATAAAGGCAAAAGACACAACTGATTTTTAAAGCTTAAGAAAGCTGCTTCCTATATATGTTGTGTCATTTGAATAATTGAACCCTGGACTTATTAAAGCAAAAATTTAGTAGGAACCATGTGTGTTTTTGCAACAGACTATGCACAACAACCCAAACTGTATAATTTATATAATTTAGAAGATGGTTCATTGGAGTACAATTATCCTAATCTAATCGTATTTAAATCCAGGGCTAATGCACAACAACCCAAATTGGAGCTCGGTGGAATTTTAAGGTTGTTTGACAGTGATCAAACAAGAACCCTTTTGACAGGCTGTTTGTTATAACCTTTGACAGTGATCAAACAAGAACCAAAACATAAATCAAATAAGAAGTTAACAAAGAACCACATTTTGGATCATAGTCTCTTACCAAACAAAATGGTTGCATGTGCAATCAACTATGAGAAATCCATTAACCAAGATGGAAGCCATTAATATCACTACTGATTCTTCTTTCAAATGCTATTAACAGACTTCACATAAAAAACCCCTTATAGGATTTCAACCGTGGGGTTCACATACAAAAACCCCTTATAGGAGGTAAACCCTAAACCCTTTTTTGAACCAGGCAAAACAGAAATTAACCAAGCAAGGAGAAAGAAAATCGAGAGATAGAGAGCTTGAGAGATCGAGAGATAGAGAGCTTGAGAGATCGAGATGGATACCTTAAATCGAGAGATCGAGAGGTAGAAGACAGTAGGCGAGAGCTTGAGAGAGAGACCGAGAGCTTAAAAGAGAAATCGAGAGCTTGAGAGAAGGATCCACTGACGCAGCGATGGAGAGGTTGAGAGAGACCAGGTAGGCGACGCAATAATAAGAGGTTTTCAGTGTTTATGTTAGCTCTAAATAATTAATCAGAGCTTTTAAGCTCTTAATTGAAAAAAAAAACAAACACACTTAATACTCTAAGGTCTGACCGATTCAGACATAAGAGGGTATTAAGTGTTCTTTTTGTAAAAACAAACAGGGCCTTAGAAACAACAATCGCTGCATAGTGTTTTAGAATGGGGCATTGTCCTTAGAACCCCGCAAAGGGGCATAATCCCCTTGACCGCCCACTATATGACATCTATGGTTTAAGGTGACACACATAAGTATTACACTCCATACCACCAAACTTGTCTTAATGCTTAATATCTTCATCTATCTTAAGTCAATTCTCAACTACATCAAAATACTTCATGACATTAAAATCAACATCCTAGCTAGGAGTAAATTACATTTTTGTCCCTATGATTTTTTTGAAAATTGTTATTTTCGTACTCGTGCTTTTGAAATTACATTTTCGTCCTTATACTTTGTAATTTCTTTTTCTTGTGTTTTGTTTCTATGGTTTATAATTTTTCTCTTTTCATCCCTTCTAATTACAGGTATGAGTTAACCTCAAGGATGAAAATAACAATGAATTGTAAATCAAACAGACTAAAACTGTAATTTCAAAACCATAGGAACAAAAATCGTAATTTTTACGAAACCACAAGGACGAAAAACGTAATTTAGTAGCTTGGATATGGAAAATGTACGTTAGGCATTAAAAGTGGTACTCTAGATGTCTTCTTGACATACGAATAAATCGCCCAATTCCAACCTATTCACACAATTTCCCTTCTCCCCCAACCCTCCTAAAGAATTAGCGACCAGCAATGGATCCCTATGCTGCTCAAACCTACCCTCCCCCATCATCATCCCAAATTCAACCTCAGAATCAAGATCAATACCTCTACAATCAACAATACGATCAATCTCAACCTTATCCGTATTATCCCCCAATTGCACAACAGCAATACCCTAATCCTAATCCTGTTTATCAACAACACCCTGAACAAGAACCCGCCCCGATTCATCCTCCTGGTGTCCCCATCCAGAACGACCCCTCTCATATGGCTGCCTACCAGCACGGCTACAACACCACCCATTTCCAGAATGACCCATACTACCCACAACCCCAGCAACAACAGCAGTTGAGTTATTCGGATCCGGGTTTAGTGCATCAGGGTCAGCAGCAATGGCAGCAACAAGGGCAAACCGCTGATTATGGGCTTACTTCGTCGTACCCACCGGTAACCATGATTAAGATTCGTGATTGAATAATTCTTGACTAGGGATTTCAAATAATTACAGTTTCTTTATTGGGTATTTGATGAATTTGGTTTCTGTTACCATTTATGTGTGCATATTTGATTACTATCTTGAATTTGAATATTGATGCCAATGGGAGTCCACAGTTGAAGGAGGGGAGGGGGGGGGGGGGGGGGGGGGGGGGGGGGGGGGGGAGTTCTATACCTGCTGCTCTCTTGTATCTTAGTGTATATAGTTTCCTTTATGTAATGTGAGTTCCATCCCTTAGTTATTTGATTAGTTGTTCTTAACTATGATATGATGATGAGGGGGGGGGGGGTTGAAGTAACTAAAAAACTCCTTGAACTGAGAGTTTTAGGATAGACCATATTCTAGTAGTTGGTTTTCTTGAGTTTAGTTCAGGTTCTATGTATGGGTGCAAAGCAAATGCCCAGATTATTATGGGTTTATATGGTTGCAGTGTCAAGATTTATAACCACAATCTCTGTCATTTAGTTAAGTTGAGTTATTGTGCATAGCTCTTAAGGGTACTTGTAATTTAAGGTGTTTGGATGCGTTTTTTAAAAGTGATTATTGCAACTTGAAGAATCAAAATATGATAATAGCAAGGAACAGTGGGCTAATATTATGTCTATCTCGGTAACCATTTCTCTTAAAGCTAATTCATAACTGCTTCTCCAATATCTTATTACCTTAACCCTAGATAATGAGAAAATTAGAATCATAATCACTTTTCCCAAACATTTAAAGCTCAAGTCACAGTTATCACATTGGAACTCCCCAGAGGTAATGCGTGGAAACTTGGATTTCTCGAATTATGGTGGCATGCCTTCTAACATGTTGAGCTAGAAAAGAATTTTGGATATAAGAACTCTTATTCCATAACCTGAAGCTTGTTTGGAAAAATTCATAAAGATTCATAATACTTGTAGCTCTTGTAAGTGTGAGTACATTATCTCAATTTACATTATATGAGACTATTATGTTTTTGTTTGATAAAGAATGGGACTCGCGTACTGGAACTAGAAGAATCTGTAAACTGAATTCTTGTTGCAGAATGGGGGGAGCATTTCTAAAAAAAAGCTAAAAGTTAAGTGATTGTTTGCAAAAATTAATTATTTGCGCTCATATACTTTGAGCCATTATGAATATGTTGGTTCTAACCATTTTAGAAACCATGCATAGTATTTTTGTTAGAGATAATGATCGCTTTTGCTAAATTATGGGGCATCTATAGGATAAATAAAATACATACTCAAGTTTATATACATACATGATACTTACACACACACACACACATATATATATCTGTTGTGTGTGTATTGCTTGGAATATATACTTTGGTTAGCCTGTGCTTAATACTTTGGTTTATCAGTTTGCTTTAATGGCTATAACAATATGCCTTCCTTGTCTAGATTTAAAGAAATCATACCCACAAATTTACTACACTTTTGCTGGTGAACTTCATTTTTAGTTTTATAGACAAACATATCATCCAGCAATTGACACCCATAAAAGTCTTTAAGCTAAACGACCATGGATCTATTATTTGTGATACAGAAATGATAAATCTTCTTAACCAATCCTTATACTTAGCCTCCTAATAACAAGATGATGACTCTTTCAAACTCTACACATTAATTTTTCCCAATCCTCGTATCTTCCCTTGGATTTTGCCATCTGTTATCATTTTGTTGTCAGGAGGATGAGTTGGGAGTATTTAACATAATTCAAATCGTTGAACTGTTCAAGTTTTGCATGATTAAATGGGGTTTCAATTTTAAATCTTAGGGTTTATTTAAATAAGTAATAGGGATCATGTAAACCAAACACTTTATGCTGTTTAGACTGTCTACCTACATTTTAAGAGTCAGTTTAGTGGGGAACTTTCAAAACAGTTGATAAATGGTACTCTGAACAAAGATGTCAAAGGACTAGCATAAATCTGAGAACTATCAGCTGAGCTGCACAGCCTTGAATTTTTGCTAGAAGCCGAGCTCGAGCCCGAGCACTAAAACAGATAATTCACACAGGCTCAAGCTTGAGCTTAAAACCAGTGGTCATCTGGTAACAATTTCTCAAATAGAGCTTGAAAACAGCCATTGGAATGGCTTAGGTTTAAGCTCAAATACCTGCTACTTAAACTTAAAAGTTGTTTTTTCCCCTCTGCAGAAGTGATTAGCCACAAGCTCTCGGCTTGGTTGAAGATTTTGCAGGTTTTGACTGTTGAAATGGTACACGATATTTCTTGTTTTCTAGAATAGTTTTGGGGAAACGAAGAAGAGGCTTCTATAAGCTTGGCCACAGAACCTTAAAGCAACTCTATGTGGAACTTTACAAGAGCCAAGATTATAAAAAAATGTATTGTTCTGGTTGCTTTATAGTTCTTGTGGGAAACCCATTTGGTGTTCGACATCTTTTTTCCCGATCAAGTGTCTAGTTGATTCAACCAAACTTATGGTCACATTGAGCCTCTCCATTACTGTCAAACCTTGACTGTATGGCCTTGCTAGCTACATGTGCCATTCAGTCGAGGGGGCAATCAAAGTTCTCACTCTAAAACAGTCATCCAACGATCTTCACCTTAAAGGGTATCATTGGAAAACTGTATTTGCTCCCTTTTCGGATGTCGGCTGATGAACCTTCCTTCAGGATTTCATATTCAAGCTTCTTGAGGTTTTGTGCTGAATCTCTCACAGCTTCTTGCAGCAGTTTCTTTGTTGATGGGAGACGGATGCTTGAATTTCATGGAAATTTTACGAGTGGGTTCTTAGTTCTTGGAAACGGGCGAATGTTAATGCAACATTGCATAGAAATGTGAAATGTAGCTTAACGGTAATAATGGAAATTACTATTACTTCTGCTTCCCCCACAACAGGGATACTGTTTGACTTTCAAGGTAGTACTACTACATTTTAACTTCAAAATTGATATTGGTTCGTTAAATTTTGAGGGATCATTACAACTACATCAAACCTTGTCACACAATACTATAAAACATAAATTGTTTGGTGTGGTCTCTGTAATAGAACCCATATCTTTTTGCATTTGAAATGTAGTTTGTTTGACCTCTAAAGTCAATTTTTATCCTTCTTAACAGAGGGCTTAATTCTGAGGCCCAAAGGTCCAAATCTGACCATATAGAATTGGATAGTAAGTTATGGGTATCTGGGAGGTACTCAACTTCTGTAACTAATAACTTATGGTGCTAAATATAGAAGGAGGCAATGCAGAAAGGTGCAATGTGCTTTTCTCTTTCTTTCTCACTTCTTTTGTGGTATTTACAGCAGAATAATACCTCCCATTTTCATGCTATTAACAACCATTGTGCTTGAAACATCTTATCCTTTGTGAATGTTTTTTTACATTTATACCCTTGTCTTGGTGGCTAGAACCATCTTTTGCCTTTTTCTGGCCTGTCTAACTGAGTTATATGCTTGATATCTCTTTGGTGCATTGATTTTCAGAATGGGCAAGCTCAAAATAGTGGTTCTGGCAGAGGCGGAGGTAGAGGCTTTAGAGGGGGTGGCTCGTCTTTCCATGGAAGGGGACGTGGCCGAGGGCGTGGTGGGAAAACCACTATTGGTCAGCCGAAACCTCCATGTATGGCATGGTGTGAACTCTGTCGAGTCGACTGCAACACTCTTGAGATTCTTGAAAATCATAAGAACGGGAAAAAGCATAAAAAGAACTTGAAAGTACAGGAAGAGTTGCAGAAACTTGCAGCAGCCAAAACACAAGAAACTCAAATGGCCGCCCCTGAGAAACCGGAAAATTCGGGTTTGACCAAAGTTGAAAGTCAGGTGGTGGAGTCTCAAGAACAAGGGAGTGGGTTAAAGAGAAAAATGAGAGATGGAGAAAGGAAATCTGCTGAGCCTTCAAAGAAACCGAAAGAAATCATACCCTTTATTTGTGAGCTTTGTGATGTGAAGTGTGAATCGGCTCCTACTTTTGACAGTCATCTGAAAGGGAAAAAACATGCTTTTAACCTTCAACGGTTTCAGGAACAACAAGCGAGTTTGGGACAAGCGGCTCTTCAGGCGCTTTATCCGGCACTAGAGGCTCTTTATCCAGCGCTTCTTCAAGCACTTTCTCAGACAAATGCAAATGCTTCCACATCTGCTGCAAATGGAGGACTTGATCAACAAGTTCTTCAATGGCTGCAAGCTTACTTGCCTCAAACCGGGCCTGCAGTTCTTCCACAAGGCCCTGAATCAGCACGGCCTCCAACTTTTGAAGCCCAGGGTCCAAACCAAGAAGCTCCGATTGAGGAGGGTGCGAACCAGGTGGAACCCACGGTCAAGACTGAAGACCAAGTGGAACCCATGACCAAGACTGAAGAGAAGGTGGAACCCATGACCAAGACTGAAGAGAAGGTGGAAGCCATGACCAAGACTGAAGAGAA
>NC_037541.1:10078709-10091240 GCF_001531365.2 Cynara cardunculus var. scolymus
CCATGACCAAGACTGAAGAGAAAGTGGAACCTGAAAGCAAGGCTGCGGAAACAAACCAGTGAGATGGTATTTCTTAGATGTGGGTTTTTGGATCTCTAAGCAGTTTAATTTGGAGTTGTTTTTGTGTTTAGATGTATATCACATGTTGCATGATGCTGATACTGTAGTCTTGAATTTGAGTACCCCTCACTCTCCAAGGTCCAAAGGAATAGCAGGCAATTATGCAGACATTTTACCATGTTTGTTGTGGATGGAGTTTCAGTTTTATTTTCTATATAAATTCATGGTGTCGATTAGGGGTATTTATCGATTCGCAACCAATAAAATAAGATTTTAGAAATTTTAGACTACTTTTTGTTCTCAAACTCGATCTGTAAAACTTCTTCTAACATAAGATTTTAGGAATTTTAGACTACTATTGTTGTGCTGCTGTTGTTGAACGATTTGATGCATAATGATTAACAGTTTTGTTATAATTTAAGGTTAAATGAAAAATGATTGTTTAGTAAGCGTTTTGAATTAACAATTTGAATGATGTAAAGTTACCATTTTAATCTTTTGTGTTGTTTTGTTTGTACATCAACACCATTGTAGAGAAGAACGAAGACCTACTATTTGTGTTGAATAATTTGAAGCAACATGCTATTTCTTAATCATTTGGAAAAAAAAGAAAGATCAAGCAGTAAAGAGTAAATAACTAACCACAATGAGTGGTAGCGTGATGGGTAAAAGAAACGAAGATGATAAAATTAACTCGGATTCGAATCTTGCCATCTAAGTATCCTTTTGTAGCTGGTGGATATTTACCTCAAGACTGTAAACGAAACCTACTGTCGCTACTTGCCATGACAGTCTGGATGAAAACTGTAATAAAATAATGGGAGAACTATTGGAAATAGAACGAATGAGAGGGAGAGGAGGGTAATAATGGATAAAGAACATCTTTGAATGGTATGTCTATGGGTTGGCAAGGGAACAATTCAGATGGGATTGGAATTATTCGGAGCTGTACAATTTTTTTTGCTAAACATGATTTCTCTCTAAGTGAATCAGAGAATATCTCTTAATAGAACCATGAGTGAACTACATGTTTGGTTTTGTGGTTTACTCAGAATTGCACTGTGTCCCCCTAAAATAATATAATTGTGGAAAATGTCCATGTGGTTTACATTTTACACACCCTGCGTCCCTCACACTAACTTTGATTAATGAGTTTGTTATATTAGGGGTAGATTGGTCTTTTTACTATTAAATTTCAATTTCTATTAAAAAACAAACCTATACGATATTATATTTTTTGTGGGAAATTAAGTTAGTAACCCAAAATTGATTTGGATCCCAAGAACCATCCACAAGGCGTAGCGTGCCACTTTTCACGATGGACATCCATCATAAATAACACATTGATGATGAACATGAAAGTGTTATTCATGATGAATAACACATCCATAATCCTGATGAACAGGCCCGACCCTGGCCAAAGGCCATGTGGGTGACGGCCCAAGGCGACACATAATCCAAGGGCATCACTTGCTAAGGGCCATTTGTCTTTGGGTAGGCTCAGTTTTAGGGCAAAAAATGTTACCATTTGTTTTATTCGATGCCCTACTTCTAGGCCTCACCTTTCTTCACCAATTTGTCTGTTCACGATTGAAATCTGCCTTCTTGAACTGGACTCTCGACTCTCGCCCTCTCAAACTTGAGCTCTAGCTCATTGCTCATGAAAGTCTCTCAGACTCTCACTCTCTCTTGAATCTTGTTCTCAGTGCCCTCTCTTCAGTCCTCTCTTTGTCTCTCTTAGTCTTATGCAACTTATTTCTAAATTTTAATGACTAATGTTTATTTGTTTACTGTTTAGATTTTTGGTTAGGTTTATGTTTTTTTTTTATTGTTTGGTGTTTATATGTGTAATCCTTTTAGTTGTTATCTATCAGAAATAGAGATACATAGACGGGTGAAGACTACGATAACAACATTAGATTGTTGTTTTAGTTGTTTACTGTTAATTGTTTAGAGTTTTGATTAGATTGTTGTCTTTGTTATGATTGTAGAAACAAAATTGTTTCAACTATGAAGTTTCAACCGATTTGGGCGTTTGGCAATTAGTCTACTAAATCAAGCATTGTTTTTAGTTCTATATATCATCTCACTTGTTTAAGAAATGTTTCTTCAATCACAAGCACTCAGTGCTCAAAATATAAAATTTGAAAAGACAAGAAGAAATTGCTCAATCTATGCAAGGATCTTTAAATAAGTTTATGTTAAACAACCAAATGATTCTGGAACTCAGTGTGTTTGTTAACAATCCAAATGATAAGGAAAACTTTGAAAAGCTTGTGATCGTAAGGAGAACATATTTGATGAAAAGATTGATGACGCAGATGAAAATGCTTGTGATAATATTAATTTGAATATATTTGATCCAAGAGTTCGGGATTTGTTAAATTCAAAAATGAAAGATTTGCTTGTTGAAAGATGACCTATTAGAAAACTAAGATCAATTTCCTTACGGATAAAAAGGTAGACACTTTTCTATTGAATTTTATGTTCATAAGTTACTCCAAGGTGATTGTTATGATAGAAAGTGGTTAGTTTATTCAAAAAAGCGAGATCAAGTCTTTCGTTTTTGTTGCAAGCTTTTCAAAGATGGTCGATCCATAAGTCAATTAGCAAGTGGGAGATTAAATGATTGGAAACATCTTGGTTAACGATTAAACATTCATGAAAATAGTCCCGAGCATATGGCTAACTTAGGAATTTGGTATGAGTTGCGACTGAGATTGAGTAAGAATGAAACATTTGATAAAGAGTTATAAGAATTAATTAAAAAAAACACGAAATACTGAAAGAAGTTCTGCTTAGAATAATTTTTGCGGGAACAATGAAAAACTTTATGAATAATCTAATGTCAACTTCTTAGGCATAATTCAAATGATTACTGAATTTGATCGTATTATAAAACAACATTTTCGGCGTATCAAAGACAAAAAATCTCGTTATAGTTATCTTAGCCACAAAATTCAAAATCAATTGATTGAAGTCATCCAATCTAAAGAGTGAAATCACTAAAAGGATCAAATAGACAAAATATTCTTCAGTTATTCATGATTGTACTCTGGATGCAAGCCATAAAGAAAAAATGACTTTAATTATAAGATGTGTTGATGTGTCAAGTTCTCTTATACAAGTAGAAGAGTTCTTTTTTTAGTTTTTGCGTGGAGAGGATACATCTGTTTTAGAACTGTTTAATGTATTACAAGATGTTTAGAAATCACTTAATTTTGATATTAATTATGTGTGAGGACAAGAGTATGACAATGGGTCTAATATGAAAAGGAAACATCAAGGTGTGCAAAAAAGATTACTTGATATAAATCTAGAGCCTTTTACATGTCATGTGGTTGTCATAGTTTTAATTTAGTTCTATGTGATATGGCAAATTCTTGTCATAAAGCAAAAACCTTTTCTGGTACTTGTTAAACAATATACATTGTGTTCTCTAACTCTACAAAGGGATGGATTGTTTTATTAGGATATATTGATGATTTGACTTTAAAATATTTATCTATTACTTGGTGGGAAAGTCATATTGAAAGTGTTAAAGCTATTAAAACTCAAGTTGGCCAAATTAATGATGCTTTATTGCCATTAGCTCAAGTAGAATGGAAAAGTGTATAGGGATGGTGAATTTGTGGTAAATGATGAGCTTCAAAGTTTTGAATTTATTGTAAATTTGGTTATATGACATGAAGTTTTATATAAAATTAGTTTAGTTAGTAAGAAATTACAGTATGAAGATATGCTTCTTGATGTTACAATGCAAAATCTCAAGGGATTAATCGTCTATTCTGAAAAATATAGGGAAAATGAGTGTGCTATTAATGAAGCTAAGAAATAAATAATATTGGAGCTGAGCCTGCATATGCTGTAAATAAACAATTTGATGAAATTCCTATTATCAAGAGAACAATCTACTCAAGAGATATTTAGAGTTGATTACTTTTTTTAGTTGATATGACTTTTCCTCAATTACGAACGGGATTTAAACAGATGCAAGAATTTGAATTTATTTTTGGCTTTTTGTTTTATGGATGAAAGTTAGCTACTTTACATGATGATTAGTTGGAAAAATGTTTGAATTTTGAACTTGGTTTAACAAATGGTGATTTTTTGTTTTTGGAGTTACAAGTTTTGCAGTGAATGTTACCGAAAGAGGCATCCAAGAGTGCAAATCGTTAGACATCCATACAAATTATGGAGTTTGCAAAGAAGATGGACATGTTTCCACATGTCTTGCTTACAGGATTTTGTTGACTGTATCCATCATCGTAGCATCTGCAGAAATAAGCTTTTTGAAATTAAAGTTGTTGAAGTCATATCTAGGTCTACCGTCAGTCAAGAAAAACTGAATGAGTTAGCAATTTTAAATATCGAGGGTAAGTGTTTTGCTAATATTAACTATGATAAAATGATTGATATTTTGCTTCAAAAAAACACACAAAGACATCGTTTTAAGTGATGTATTTTTATATTTTGTTATACGAGGTTTTGGTTTATATCTCCTTGGTTGTATCATTTTTGGTATATTTAATAAATAATGACATGAGGATGAGCGGTCTAATTTCACTAGGTTCCAAAACCCTCAAATAGTTTATTTTGTTTTTCATATACATATATTAGGGGCATCTTTTTGGGTTTTCACCACAGTCATCGCAGGGTGGTGTGGGGATGACGAAGTCCTTGTGAGATTTTGTTACGTATATAAATAATAATATTAAATTAAATATTATATAATATATATATTCTGAGTTATATTTAAGGGAAAAAAAAAAAAAGTAAACAAGACTAAACAAACCGTTAGTTAATAGTTAACATGATCTATAAAGGGAATTAAGGGTGGGACCTATGGTGTTACAAGATTTGGAACGAAATCGCAATCAATCTCAATATGTTTGGTACGTTCATAAAACACATCATTATGCACAATTTGAATAGCGCTTCTATTATCACACAACGTTGTCGGTGAGATATGAGAAATACCCATATTAGAAAAAAAAAATCGAAACCTGAATAATGCTCTGTACATCACTACTTGTGATTATCATATCATCAACACATAGAAAGAAAAGGATCTTACCTGCCATTATGGTTCTTGTGAAGAAATGTCAAAAATGTGACCCTATAAGCCCTATTGATCTTAAAAATATGATTGTGTTTGAGCTTAACAAAGAAAAGGGTAATGCTAGCTTATGGTTCATACAAAAACTTAGTTTTAAATGACTCATCAAGGACTTATGAAATGTTATGAACTTCATAATTTGTATACTTCTCATTATGTGTGCACTTAATGCCTTGATCATGCAATTTTTTTTTTTCAATTGGGTCTTTTTTATTGTCTTTTGGTTGCTTCGAGACAAACAACATTTTAAGTTTGGGGGTGTGATATATATATTGAGAATTCAATGTATAAAGCACTCATTTTACAAGTTCTTAATTAGATTGTTTTTCCTTTTATCTTTATATTGAGTCATTTTATTACTTTATTTTTCCTTTTATTTGTTATGAAGCTAAATCATGTGGTTTACTTGTTTCTACACAAAATGGAGTCTAATGTAAAAAATTGCTAAACTGTTTGACGCTATAGCATTGAAGCAGCGGCGACCTGATGCTTATATTGGTTATTGAAGATCTTAATGGATAAGTTGCTGCCTCTTTTTGGATTCTAGAAGAGTCAAAAGCTGCTAACTTTTGTGTAAAAATTTAGTAAACTTTTGTTGGAAATGATGTAACTGTCTAGTTCATTTGTCCTCACTTGTTACCTTTGGGTGTATTGCCCTTTGGATCCCCTTTTTGTCACTTTGTGGTTTGTTTCGGTATAAATAGGGGTGTGAGGATTCATTTTGTATCATCACAAATCAGTTTCTATAAGATGATTTTTAGACATCATATTGTGAAGTAATCCAAGTTCTTAAGTTGTTCTTCATATTTAATTTCCGTCATTAAATTTTCGCTCTTTACTTTAAGCTCTTTTATATTTTTCGCTATTTACATTCCGTCATTTACTTTACGCAATTTATATTTATGTCTTTACTTTCCGTTATTTATTTTACTTGTCATGTATTTTCCGTTATGAATAGCTAGTCTCATAGCTTGGGTATGAGACGAAAAGGTGAGATTTTAAACCGAAAGAAAGTAGCTATTGTTTACAATAACGACGTTCCATTATTTCATTCAAGTTTTCATAAAAACCAAAAACACTTCTTGATGAGTTGATCACTTTGAAAGTGTTAAAGTGTCATAGTCTTAGAGATAAGTCATTGAACGCACGTCAACTTGAATGATATGAAAGGTAGACTTGAGAAAGTTGCCGACAAGGAAACTTGTCATTTATATCTTTCAAACTAATTAATTCTTGACATGTTGGTCACTTGTTAGAGTGTTAAAGTGCGGTAGATTCAGAGATGAACTACCTAGAACATACGCCAACTTGAATGATATGGGAATCGGCTCGACAGAGTGATTTTTAACAAAGAGATTTGTTTATCCATATATTTTGAGGACACTATTTGTCACTATCCCTGGTCCGGATACCACATAGAAATATGAGTTGAAAGCTATAATATAGTGCAATAGTGAAAGTCCGAGAGGAATATCTTCAAAATAGATGGTGGAACTAAATTATGAAAAATTGCTTGCCGTAGCATCCCTACAGCATTGGTTACTTGAATTCGTGTTTGAGTCTCACCACAAGTCTTACACCCATGCTATCCTTGTTTATTTTGTTATTCGCATTTAATTACCTCAATATCAAACTGAAGTCTTCCATTTAATCATCTGAAATCATCTCTTTCATTGAACTCTTATTAGACTTTTGCTACAATCTTCGTGGACGATAAACAGGTATTCTACCACTTTATTACTTGGAAAGACGATATTGGTCCATATTGTATATTTGCTTTGTGGTTCATTTTATTTGTCTAAAGGTGTGCGAAATAACCTACCAGTTGTCAATTGTTGAAACTTGTTACTCTTTGATAAGATAGGAGAGAGATGCTTCAATATATCACTTATGGAAGAGTTACCATATAATGGAACTATTCTAGTAAATAATGAAGCCCATGGAATGATTTGCTAAGTTTTTTGAGAAAACATCCTAAGTTTTGAGAAAACTCTAAAGCTCCCCCTCTTTCTATCTCTCATATACACGATCATCTATCCTATCGTATTGTGCCAAGCAACACAAGCGTAGAAAATTACCCATCCATTTTCATGTGAAGAGCAACATGATTGTATTTAGTCATGTGGATACTCTGGAGGTAGCAGTCTGAAGATTGTTGCTCGGATTCAGAAATGATATCAACGGTTGTTGCTTGTTAAATGTAAAACATGAAACACCCATCTTGCCTCGTTTCATATGGATTTCTAAAATAATACAATTAATTTTTTCTACATGTATGACTCTCATATCACTCTACCATATCTGTTATAAATCTTGCCTTGGCCATGTCTTTGCTAAAACCACCTTTGAAATCTCTTCTTGATCTTCCTCCAACTAATCTCTCCCAATTAGTGATCTTGAGCACTTGCTCTTCGATGCTCATTTTTCCATGCTTATGAATCAATAGACTACTATATAGTCTATCAGCATAATAGTATCCATACTATTATGCTCTTCAATTGAACACATTGTTGTTGAACTTTAAGGTCATATACCTCATTTTTTTCCTATAAAGGTAGTCTATCTATACATCTTCATCATTTTGGCTATCGCAAGGTATCTAGCGAATTAGCTATTGATGGTCTCCCTTTCTTCATGTGCAACATCTAAAATTCCTTTCACAATGCCTTCACTTAAACCTTTTTTTTTTGCCTTCACTTAAGCTTTATTTACCTTTATTGAGCTTTGTAATGCTTTCTCATGTTGTCCCAAATCTGCATGTTGTTATTAGTATTAAAGATCGTAATAACAATGTTCATATCAATAGATTGGTACAAGAAATTCTTGAGCTTTAGGTCCTTCAACGTTTGATCTATCACCTTCTATTCAGTCTTTGTTGGCGTGGCTTTTACTGGCTTATTGATCCCATTCTAATTGAGATCCAAATATTTCTTAAAGTGAAGTTCTCCATCAGTCTAACCTAGTAATCGTTATGCTTGTCAAATATTTAGATAGTCGGTATAAGAAAACACTCGGGATAAACACTCGTGTTGTTTCTGATATCTCCCGTTAGCCTCTATCAGATTCTCTTGCTTAGTTTTCTCACAATCAGGACCCTTAGGTGGCGTTTGGTTCACAGATTCTGGAGGAATCTGATGGAATTGGAATGTTGAATTCCATTGACCAAATTCCATTTCCTTGTTTGGTTCATTCTTTTTCACGAAATGAATCTTCAAAATCCTACAAATTCCACAAATAAAAGAATTTAACATTCCTTAGCAACTACATGGTATTTGATGAAATGGAATCTCTATCTTCATTATACCAAATATGCATTTAACCTAATATACTCTAATCTCATAAAACTCAATATGACCATCGTCGACCACCTCTCGACCACTATTGATCTGAACCATCGACCACCACCACCGACTACCATCGATCTGAACCACGACCGACTACCACCGGTCTGAACCAAAGCCGACCACCACCATCGAGTACCACCGGTCAGAACCACCGCCGACCACCACCATCGACTACCACCGATCTTCACCACTACCGACCACCACCGATTAGAACCACCGCTGACCACCACCACCAACTACCACCGGTCAGAACCATCGCCGACCACCACCATTGACTACCACTGATCTGAACCATTGCCGACCACCACCAGTCTGAACCACCGCCGACCATCACCATCGACTACCACATATCTGAACCACTGCCGACCATCAACCATCTGAACCACCGCGGACCACCACCACCGACTACCATCGATCTGAACCACTACCACTGATCTGAACCACCGTCTATCTGAGCCACCACTGATCTGAACCACCGTCTATCTAAGTCACCACTGATCTGATTCACCGTCAATCTGAACCACCGCCGATAAACGCCATCTGAACCACCATGGACCACCACCGATCTGAACCACTGTCGACCATCGCCATCTGAACCACCACAGACCACCATTGATCTGAACCACCGCCAACTACTACCGATCTGAAGCACCGTCGATCTAAACCACCATTGACCATCACCGATATGATCCATCATCGATCTGAAGCACATCTGACCATCGTCACCAAAACCACAACGGACCACCATCGATCTATATCACTGCCAACCACCGACGACTACCATCGATCTGAGTCACCGTCGGACACCATCGATTTGAACAACCACCACTGCCACCGCCTATCTGAACCACCGTTGACGACCTCCATCTGAACCACTGCGGACCACCATCGATCTGAATCACTACGAACCACCACCATCTGAACCACAATGGACCACCACCGATCTGAACTACCGCCAACCACCGTCGATTTAGTAACGTCGTTTGGCTTATGATTATATTTGGGTTATGCATTTTATATTGTTTTACATATTAAATAATTATTTTATTAAAGTAATTTTAGTTTAAAAAAATTAAAATTTTCAAAAAAGGGCATTTTGGTCATTTACCAGTATTTTATTCCAATTCTTAAGATACATTTTGTGAACCAAACAGACAGATTCCAATTTCTTAATAGATTCTATTCCAATGTCTGCCAACCAAACAGGTGGTCAAACTTGACAACATTCCATTCCAATTCTTTTTAAGTCAAATTCCTTTAACATATTTCATTCCATCCAAAAACATTCTGTGAAATAAATGCCACCTTATGGTCTGGCCAAGCTCTAATACCAACCGTATAAATTGGTTACTCATCCTCTATGATATTTGATCAATATTGAAATTGATGACCTTTATTGAAAGAAATTTGGCTCTTATATACAATGAGCCCTACACACTAAAGGAGGAGGATAACAAATCCTAACAAATACCCTCATGGTAAGCACCTAGAGTCGACCAATTAAAGACCAAATCATCTAATAGTGAGATTGAACCCTCGAATATGTTCGAACATCTCAAAATGGTCTTCCACTATACTTTCCACGAGACTCTAAAGCTTAAAAAATCCCAATGACCTTTAGAAACCTTGAATGGTTTAGACTTTGACCTAATCTTATCCGGGATCAAGTGAGAATCTTTCACTTTCGTGGGAACACGTGAATACTATACACCTTTATATCGTATGAATATTAATACAATCTTCACAACATAATATTTTAACCGTGTAAAGTGAATGTTATGTCCTTTTAATAAACCTTCATATAATGTAAGCATTTCTCTCTAACATTTTCACCCTTTTCTTGTAAAAACACAACCCTAAGATATATATATATATATATATATATATATGTGTGTGTGTGTGTGTGTAAACCCTAATTTTAATATTGGCCTCGTGGTTGTGCAAAATGCGGCTTTAGTTCAATTAATAATGGATGGTTGGGTCGTCTCTTACACGCACACAAGTGAAGCCAACACGCAAAGGCTCTCATAACCGACCTCACTCCACTACCTTCCACCACTTAGCACTCAACCTTCCCCTACTTTTCTCACGCAACTTCCCTCATAACAACCATTCATATATACCTGTGACTTCTAATCTTCTCTTCACTCAATTCAACACCTCCATTTATGTAACTCTCTAATGGCGCTTCAAGCTTTCATCAGTTCTCCAACTGCAAAATCCATGCCCTTTTTCCGTCAAGA
This sequence comes from Cynara cardunculus var. scolymus, assembly GCF_001531365.2. Taxonomy (NCBI): domain Eukaryota; kingdom Viridiplantae; phylum Streptophyta; class Magnoliopsida; order Asterales; family Asteraceae; genus Cynara; species Cynara cardunculus. The sequence goes on from NC_037541.1 coordinate 10,089,476, forward strand.
TTCCTTCAATCATCTTCGTTATTTGGAGTCCTCATGGACTAAGGGGAAACGATCCAAACGTCCACGTACTTTTGATGATCACCCACCCACCGATGAAGAAGAGTACCTTGCTCTGTGCCTTATGTTTCTTGCTCATGGAGGTTCTCATGATTCCAGTATCCATCCACCACAGAAGATCAAACAGTACAAATGTACCGTTTGCAACAAGGGTTTTGGTTCGTATCAGGCTCTCGGCGGCCACAAAGCTAGCCACCGGAGAAACGGTGACGTGGAACCGGCGACAGTTACAACGACGACCTTAAATAGTCATGAGTGCTCCATTTGCCACAAGTGCTTTCCAACCGGACAAGCTTTGGGCGGTCATAAGAGGTGTCATTATGATGGCATTATTGCCGGAGGCCACGTCAGCACCGGCAACAACTCGTCGTTGGGGATGGGGTCCAATCATAGTCAACGCGGTTTTGACTTGAACTTACCGGAATACATGCCGGAATTTGTCGACGACGAGGTTGAAGGTCCTCACCCGGTTAAAAGATCCCGCCTTTTTGCTCCGGCGAAGCTTTCAGGTCACCGTAGACCAATAGTTTTCACGATTTAAAACACTGATTGTGGGTGTTTTGATTGTAGCAATTTTGTTGATTAGAAAATTGGTTTGAGTTGTCGATTTTTTGTATAATATTAATTTTTGTTTAATTAGAAAATAAGCAGTCTTAATTTGCTTTGGTGGGTGAATTCATCAAGAATTTAATAAAAAAAAATTGAATCATTTTTTTACATTTGAAACTTTAGTGTTTTTATTATGAAAGTTTCGGATATTTTTTACTTTCACAATGTTCAATTATGAATATTCAAATGTAAAAATATGGTCTCATGAATCTCACGAAAACATGTTGGTATCACGTGAATCCAACCCTATATACTTATATTATTATTTTTATATCCAATCCCCTATGCGAGTCGACTAATTTTAGGATAACCACCTGCTTTGCGGGTAGCCAGGAGTCATCGTATTTGAACGTCCCTGACTACAGGGAGATTTTTATTCCTCTTTAGATTTGAACCCAGGACCTCCAGATACTTTTAAGTTTTAATCATGCGAGAAATTAAACATTTTGTAAGAAAACGAGAAGTTAAACATTTTGTAAGAAGACGAGAAGTATGATATCATATATGATTACACGGCATTTGGATGTATTTAAACGTCTATGTATTGTCAATATAACATGTGTTTAAACGTCTATGTATTGTCAATATAACATGTGTTTAATTATATATGATTTTAAGCTTGTTCATCATATATGATATCACACTTTTTGCCTTCTCATAAAATGTTCAACTTCCCGTGTTGTGAACCTCCCCTCTCTCTCTCTCTCTCTCTATATATATATATATATATCTTATGGTCAACTTTTCTTTTTCTAGAAAATATGTATGACCTTATAAGTGCATGCCCACTGATGGATGCATATATATATATATATATATATATATATATTATGGTCAACTTTTCTTTTTCTAGAAAATAGGTACGACCTTATTGAGTGCATGCCCATGACCTAAGCATTTTAAAGGAATTAAGGATGGTTCAATTATTTAATGGAGGTGGCTGCAAAAGGCTTTCAATCACTTGTTATCTCTGTCTCTCTCTCTTCATATATATATATATATGAGCGATCAAATGAAAACCACCATCATTTGTAAAAACCGTACAAACCACTCTCATACGTCGATTTCATTGTTTAATCTTATGAAATTTTTTCATGAA
>NC_037541.1:10091390-10110046 GCF_001531365.2 Cynara cardunculus var. scolymus
ACCCTCCACAATAAAAATGGTTAATCAACCTCTCATAATTACAAAAAAATGAACAAAATGAAAAATTATGATTGGTTGAATGAGGTTTTCACGGTTTTTACAAATTGAATGGTTTTTATTTGAACGATCCCATATATATATATATATATATATATATATATATATATATGGATAGACTTAAAATCATGTAAAGGGTTTTTCGTAAGATTTGTAAGACCAATTTTTAATCATTGGATTAAATTTACAATCTGAACATTCATAATCACAAAATTGCCACGAGACTTCTCAATAATCACAAAATTGTCACCGTGCAACTTTAGACCATTAGATCATTAGCTTATAAAGTTGATTAATAAACATAAATTAGTCTTATGGGTCTCATGAAAAACCTTTGGTCTCACGTGAACCCAACCCTATGTATATATATAGGGTTGGGTTCACGTGAGACCAGCGTGTTTTCGTGAGACCCGTGAGACCACATTTTTACACGTAAACATCACAGCAAAAACACTATGAAGGCTAAAAATATTCGAACCTTCACAGCAAAAACACTGTGAAAGTTAAAAAAAGTCACCTTCACCGCATTTTGCTGTGAAGTTCCAAGTGTAAAAATGTGATCTCACGGGTCTCACGAAAACAAGCTGGTCTCACATGATCTCAAATAAATAAATATATATATATATATATATATATATATATATAAAGTTTGTTTCAAATACAACTCATCGCATTTGTACAACCAATACAACCCAATAAATTGATGTATTTATAAAAATGATGAGAGTTCATTTATTATGATTTAAATATATATGAAAGATGAATATGGTTAATTAATTATGATCAATACTTTATATTAGGAAACAATCAAAACTTATATAAAATCACATATTAATTAAATGAAATGGACGGTTGAGATTGTGTTATTGGTTGCACAAATCTCTTTCTCTCTCTCTCTCTCTCTCTCTCTCTCTATATATATATATATATATATACACCAACAAACATATATAGTGTAGACAAAGCATATGAAGCCACCTGATGGCTACCAACTTGTACTAATTAAAAGAAATATTAAAACATTTTCTAAGAAATTACAATCCATTTGGGTATTTTTATTTTAACTAAAAGTTCAAGATGAATAATACAAATGATGGTTTATTGAGTAAATTGATCCTATTAACGTGTTTTAGTTGAATGCCAATAAAAATTACGTTCCCAATAGATGAAGTGATAAAATGTGGAATTTCCTAACACGTTATTTGTATGAAATGAAAATCATGTATACGGTTCTTGGAGTGGAAAACAGACCATGATTGGTTTAACGAGCCTCATGAAATGTTCGGGTAGTGACTTATATGTTTTACTTTTGCGGTCATCTCTCTTAAGAAAACTATCACGTCAAGAAAGCACAATTAGAGAAATAAACTTGGCTGAATACATTGGCTTAATTTGATAAATTGACATTTTTATAAATTGATGACTTGATACGGATAACACAATGATTCAAAAAAAATTAAAAATAAGATCATAATAATTGAAGTAAATTTCAAAATCCGTCCATTGGTTAACCAAATCTCTGGGTTTAGTCCACGGGGTTTTGAAATTACATCGGTAATCCCTATAGTTTTTTATTTTTTTATGGATTTTATATAGCTCTGGCTTTAACGAATGTTAAACTCATCCGTCAATTACCCCTCACATGCTAATGTTTAAATTGTCTACAAACATGTATCATGATAATAATAAACAAAATCTAAGCTTAACCTACCACCACCCCTCTCATCGTTTGCGCCCACCCTCCTCCGTCACCACGACTATACATCTCCTTTTTGGTAGGCTTCGACAAGGACTGTTCAGGAACACCACTAACCATCTCCATGGTGGTTGTCTCAGCCTTCAACTCAAAACCTATCTTTCTCTTCCTTTTCATTCTCACCTGTCCCATGTCTCTCTCATCGCTAAGGGCTCGGAATCTAATTGATGTCTTATATAATCCAAAAAAACAAGGTTCAACTTATGGTTTGATTAGCAACAATAACAAAGTAAAGGTGCCAAAAACTAATTTGTGTTGTGTAGCTTCTTGAGTGCAAAGTTTAAGGGTTCAACGATGCTTCTACAGTACCCCAATGTGCCACCCTAGCTAGTGTTGCCAACTTCTTAAGAAACGGTTTGTTAAAACGATTGCTTCTTTCAAAAGTTTTATACCAATTACAAATGTGGTGAGATCTTTACAGGGGTGAAACACAAGACTTATAACACAGAGGTGAACCTAATCTCTTATACAAATATGTCAAATAGATGATATGCCCAATTTGTTTCTTCTCGGTAGAATATAATTCTTCAAAAGCACAAAAAACCCTTTTCCAAAGTTATAACATATTAAAACTTCTAAACAAGAAAAAAGATATGGAATATTCAAAAATCGTTCATCAAAGTGGTTGATTAATAATTTGCTTCATAAAAGATATCCACTTAGTAATGATGTTCAAATGTATGACCATTATGTTTATAAAATCTTTGAATGTCTCCTCAGGATCCTAAGCAAAACCATAATATTTTCTTTTAAAAACTCAATGAACAATAGCTAAATGGTTTCCCCTGTTTAAAGAAAGAAATGGTATCCAAAGCACAAAGGTGTAGCAAGTAAGATGATAAACCAACCACAAGGATAGTGTCCGATTGGTTTAAGCTTGGACTCCAAAGGTCAAAAGTGTCTGGAGGTCTCAGGTTCGAATCCAAAGAGGAATAAAAAATCCACTTGTTGCCACATAGGTTCAAATGTGGAGACTCCGGGCTACCCGCAAATTACGATAGTGGGTTGGATATCAAGATTAATCGAAAAAAAAAGATGAAAACCCTAATATAAATGACTAAATAACTAATAAAGTAAACAAAGTAACAAGATCAACAAAATCATTCAAAAGCATTAATAAACAGAAGTCCAAGATTCACAAAATCAAAGTCACTGGAATCTAAATTAGCATTAAATCTCTAATTAATCACAATAACAAAAATAAAAAATAAATGATAAATGATAAAAATAAAAAAAAAAAAAAAAATCAAACACAAATTTAAAGTTCAAGCATAAACTACTACAAAATAATTTGCTTCATCGACAAGGATGAGCCGGGAACATGAATCATAATTTGGTTACGAGCTAAGTAAGTTCGATTAACGTTGGGTGTTCAAGGAGATATGGCTTCAACATGTCTGAACTTCAATCAAGGGTTCAACAAATCTGAACTCACCATGGCAATCTACCACCGATTAGGGGTTTAGGGTTTGATAATATTTTATGTTGTAATTGATTTTAGGATTTTTGATTTATGGTTTTGTATCTCCAATTATTGGAATGAGTTTCCATAACTTTTTGGAAATAAATAAAATGTTTTTGATGTTACTTGTAATGACCATGTTCTTAACTTATGATTTTGTATCACACATGTTTGGATGTTTGGTTATTGTCATTAAATGTTGTTGACTATTTATTACTGAATATGGATTGAAGAAGAAACAAATGAGGGAGGAAGAATATGGATAAGTAACAAAAATCATCTTTGTGGAAAATGACCAACTTCCCTCGTGTGACTATGTAACACCCATAATTGATTTCAGTATTATTTTTGGGAAAGATAATGTTTAGCTATGAATATTTGATCATGTCTTCAACATATCAGAGCCTTCAAGAAGTCTAGGTGACTTCCTGGGCAACCTAAGCCGCCGAAAAAGTCGCCCAAGCCACTGGAATGTGGCACAGGTTGTGTAGTTGGAAGGAAAAGGAAACAGAGGCGAAGGGGACCTACCGAGTGGCCTAAGCCGCACAAAGAAGTCACACGCGTACAGGGTGTGCGGCCTATGTGTGTAGGGAGTCTAAGCGACTTTAGGCTAAGCAACCTAAGTCGCCTTGTTAGTCATCTGTGCACTTGGAACTTTAAAGCTTGGCTGACCATCTTCTTTCCATATTTTCCTTTCATTCTTCTTCTTTCTCTCTTATTTTCTCTCCTTGGGTCCAATTGTAGGTCCCTTTTGGAGCATTTTGGAGCTTTTGGAGAAGATCTAACCTAAAGGCTTCAAGATATTTTGTAGGGATCTTCATGTTCTTAAAGAGGTAAGATTTTTGGATGTTTTGAGATCTAGTTAGGGTTTTGCTGTGGATCTGATATCGGGGTTGTTTTTGGTGCATTTCCAAGTCTGGTTGTGACCTAGATAAAGTATCTAGAAATGGATGTTGTGGATCTTAAGTTTTCATCATTTTAGAAGATGAAGATGGGTTTGGAACCTAGGTTTAACATAACTTAGTAAGGTGAGTTTCAAGTTGTTTCATAAAAAAATATGTACATGTCAAAAATGTTCATTTTAAAGTCTTGAAGTGTTTTACTTGATATTTATCAAATGTATCGATTATTGAATGAGAATCTTTGGTGTAGTTGATTTTATGAATCTTGTAAAATGCTTATATTTTGGTTTTATTGGACATTTTGATAAATAAATTATAAGTATGTTTTTTTCATGGTTTATTGTATAAATGGAAGTTATTTGGTGTTAATGCACTCTTCGTGTATTTGTTTTTTATAAACCATTTGAAAAATGCATATTATTGTGTTATAAGACATTTTGGAAATATAAATGGTATGATTTCATTTAGAAAAATAATTTGTCTCAACTAATGATGAGTTTTTGAGTCAATCATACTTTTCGAACATGAGTTTGCCTATTTATTGTGCAAATGCATTTTATTGACCTTTGTTGGCTTTTAATTGGGTAGTCAAATAAGTTTTGGGTTTTATTGATTTGATATTGGTTTAAATGAAGTTTTTGGGGACATTTAAATTTCTCTATGTTGAGTGCTGGCATGATTTGCATTTATTATACTTATTTGAATTGAGTGCGTTGGTCATTCAATTAGAGCAATGTAATTTAGACTGTAATGTTTTTGAATGCATTGGTCATTCAATATTTATACATAATGTGGGATAGTTGCTCCCCTTTGTTAGCTAGATACAGGTATTAAATCACTTGAGAACTCGAACTATAAACTGTGGGTGGTTGAACTTAATGATCGTGTGTCCCGTAAATATCTAATTCTAGCCAATCGACCATGTGTGGTTGAAATCGATGATCAATGTTCCATAATAAATACTCTATAACATTGTGATGTGGCTTACTGTTGTGTTCCGTCACTGTCAATGATAAATCGGGTCTCCCCCATCATATTATGATGCTTTTCACCCTTCCAAGGGTAAATATAATCTTAATTATATAAAATGACATGATTAAAGCTATGTTTCTGGCTTTAAATGGTTTATCGTTTTATTCTATAATTGTCTGCTCTCACTAGACGTTAAGTCTAACATTTTTTTCTTCTTAAATGACATGTATATCAGGATCTCATACTAGTGGGGCTCCCTATATATGAGCGGAGTGGTGGTTGCCATTAAGGGCATTCACTTTTGGAAGATTCATAGCATTGATTAGAAATCTTTTGAAGATCTTATAGGTACTCGATATTAATCATTACCTAGTTAGTTTATATTATTAGGTTGTTAGCCACTATTCTTATACATTGATTGTAAATGCTTACATTTTCCCCCATCTATTGGGTGATCATATTTATTCAAAGTTCCATTTCCGTATTTACTTTTACGGTTTAAATTTGCTCCTATTTTAGGGGTCTTACAGTTACAAAGTGTATATATGTGTTTGAGTTCCAGGGAGAGTTATCGGAGAAATTGACAGGAAAAGTCTCAAAAGTCAACATAAGTTTCTTAGGTTTTACAACAGTGACCCTGTTTAACAGATTTATTAATCATTTTGATTTGTTCATCAATTCTTGAGCTCACCGCACTCTGGGAGTGATGAAGAAGCGATGAGGGCAGGAGAAGTGGAGTGGGATAGGGTTGGAGGATTAGGTTGCAAGAGAAAAACACAACACTGATGGGTCCTTCTACAGTGGCGATTGGGAACATAAGGGAGGACGACAAAAAAGATAGTAGAGGTCATCATAGTGAAATCTTAGTGTATTCACCGAAGGAGGAGGTCATCATAGATTGTTATGTGGAACGACCGACAGGGATGAGGAGAAATGAGACACAGAGAAAAAAAAACGTGGGAAAGGTTTGTGTCTGCATGTATTCTCTCTCTCTCTCACACATACACACGCACACACACACACACACACATATATATATATATATATATATAACATTGTAGTACAAATTTAATAAGAAAAAGACTAGACCACCCTTGAGTTAATAGAATCAACCGACAACCTATAGTCTCAGGGACGAAAGTGAAAACAAAATACAAATCATAGGGACCACCTACATAACAAATAAAGACTAGGAATGAAAACCATAATTTTCAATAAAGCACAAGAACGAAGGACTCTAGAAAAAAAATAGTTTTCTATTCTTGAGAAAGTCATATATTTAGGGGTCGTTTACTAATTACTTACCCCAGTAAGTGTGGATTCGGTAACTTTCCTCACCTGATGCACATGACAAGAGCTGAAAATCTTACCCAGTAAGAGCGATAATAGGGATAGAGAGTCTTACCCTGTAAGTGATGGTGATGACTCTTATCCGGGTAAGCGTTCACAAAGTAAATTGTTGCATACGATACCGCTTTAATATACTATAATCTTATCTGATAAAATAGATTATAGTATTGACTACTACAGGTAAGCACTTACCGGATAAGTATTTGGGTAAACATCCCCTTAATTAAACTTCCATTTTAAAATTATATACCTAAAAATCCAGAATTTTTTTTATATACCTGAATCACCCACTCAAATGTTTCATGGTCATTTGCTTCAATTTTATCTTTCTACTTTCGGATAGTTTAATATTTACAAAATATCTCTTAATTCAAGAACAAAGAAAATGAACAGAGGAGGTCATTTTTGCAAAACGGGGATCCATGGAAGGTCAATAACCTAAATATCCCAAAAAATCCCTAAAATTAGAAACCCTTCTGCTGGAACAAGATACCCTTTCTTCTTCTGCTCAGATCTGATCATTAGGGCTTACGTATTTCTTCCTAGGTAACTTCAATCGCTCTTCTTGCTCTGATTAATCATCACATGTATGTATAGGGTTGTGTTTCTCACCATGTTCAAAGAATTTAGGGTTGTGTTCTTGTTTGACCTTGTTTTGATTTCACCTCTAATAGTTTTCTGCTATTCTTTTGAATTATTCGGTTTCTTTGCTCTGTAATTCTGACGAAGATCTTGAAAGCGTTCGCTTTTACTCACTGGATACACTGTTACTTGTTTTTGATATACAGAGTGTTCTTTCTAGCATGAATTGTTGCTTGAAACCGTATCTTGGTGATTTGGGGTGGGTGTTTCTTTGAAGTTGCTTAATCTTCTATTTCCAATGATGATTGTTTTATTTTTTAGTTTGTGTTCTAGGAATCTTCAGCCATGGATGAAAGGTCAGAAGATCCTTCCCCGTTGCCTCCTCGCGTTGGTATGTGCTCGTTCCATGTGTTTAATTATTCTAGAACATTTTTCAATTAGGGGGTGTCTGAGATTGCTTGTAAAAACAACTTATTAGCGTATTCCGATGTGGCACCGGTAATAAGTACTTTTGAGTGTTTTGATAAACAACTTATACTGATGTTAAACTGGTAATAAACAGTTTTTGAAGAAGTTAAACCCTTCTGACTTATAATAAGTTGATAAGTGCTTTTGTTATTAAGCATAACTTGTTTCAAATAAGCAATCCCAAACACCCATTTATATTATCATTAGCCTCCCTGTGAAAATAGAGGCCTATTTACGTTTCTGATGTCAAATGGAATATGAAAATGATTTGTATATGGTAATTTGAGTTTCTATGCTTAATGTGGCCTCTAGTTCAATTATATGCTCTACTATTATCCTACTACAATAATATGCTTAACTTGGTTTTTCGTTTTCCTGTGGTTTTTAAGATCTATTTTACTTGATTGGGGTCTAATAAGAGCTTGACAGAAGCTCGATATATGCAGTAAACTTAGGTTGAAGACGATGCTCGATAGGAGTTGGACATATTTGAGACATGTTTGTTGAATTTAATTAATAAGCTATTTTGAAGCTGCTTGATGCCCTTTGGGTTGCATTGAGCCTAATTGAGCTCACTAAGTAGGTTATGTGTTAATTGCAGTGTTCTTTATTATTTGCTCAATTTGGTTGAGTAGTGGTTTCATGGTGCTTGATTAACTATGATTTTGCTTTTCCAAGTCTAGTTTTTAACCTTATTTTGTTGCATCCAGGTTCAAAGGTGAACGTCTTCGTTTCTTACAATGGTGTTTGGGAAGTAGATGGCACTTATTGGATTTTCAAGGATGCCGAGAGTTCATCCATTCCAATAGACAAGGATGTAACGTACATGCAAATAACCGACATTTTGTATGATGCACTTGAGATCGATAAGCTGAAGTATGATCTTAAACTGGAGGTTGCATACACAATGGATGGACAACCATTTAAACCTATTCATATTAAAAGAGATTTCCATGTTACAGTATTTATGGAAGAAACATTGAAGAAAAGGACTCCTTTATGTGTGACTCTGGTGAATAAGGATGCACCTGTTGCTCAATTGTGCAACTCTCCCAGCATTAAACAAGCGAGATTTGAGGGTTTGACTTGTGTTCCAAAGAAGAAGAAGAAGAGGAAGAATGTTGATCCATCCCCCACATTTGCTAGGAAGACTCGTAGTGCAGCTAAGGCTCTTGTTTCAGGAGCAGATCCCATTCCTATTTTGAATGATGATCATGTTGCAAATTTAAGTAACGATGACGAAGGACAAGCATTGGGGACAAGCAGCAGTCCTCAGGAGAATTTACAATTAAATATTGTACAAAAGCCTATAAGATGGAGTGCTCCAATGTTTACAAAAGAGGATATAATGGCCTCCAACCAAAATCATTCATCCACATCTATCATTCCTTTAGGAGAATTATTTATTGGTCAGACATTTGACAACAAGATTGAACTGAAAACCAAAGCAGCCCTTCATGCCATGAAGAGTAATTTTGAGTTTCAGGTGAAGAAGTCCGGTACTGATGTGTGGTACATTACATGTAAGGATCCTCATTGCTTTTGGAGATTGAGGGGCAAGAAATTGAAGGGGTCCTCAATGTTTAGGATTACTTCATATCGTGGTGAGCATGCTTGCTCATTGGCTGTTGGTGTGAAAGACCACCGCCAAGCAGCACCATGGATAGTTGGCCACCTAATCAAGAACAAATATGTCAATGAAGGAACTAGCTATTTGGCAAATGACATAAGAGGGGATATGAAGAAACAATACGGGATCGATATGAGCTACGAGAAGGCTTGGAGATGTAGAGAGAAAGCACTAATGTATGTGAGGGGTGCAGTCGGCGATTCATATTCCAAGTTGCCTGCTTATTTGTACATGCTGCAAGAAAGGAATCCAGGTACGATTACCGACTTTGTGACAGAAGATGGCCACTTTCTTTATTGCTTCTTTGCCCTTGGAGCATCTAGAATTGGATTTAAAGCTTGTCGCCCTGTTATATGCGTGGATGGCACATTTCTAAAGACAAAATATGGTGGGTACATGCTATGTGCTGTTGCATTGGATGCTAATAACCAATTGTTTCCAATTGCTCATGCTATTGTCGACAGTGAGAACCACAACTCTTATTGTTATTTCATGAGAAAGTTGAAGGAAGTAATTGGGGACGTCGACAACTTAGCTTTTGTTTCAGATAGGCATACTAGCATTGTTGATGCTCTCGAGACGGTCTTTCCAAATGCCTACCATGGTGCTTGCTACCACCATATTAGTATGAATGTAAAACATAAGTTCAAGACTGACCACTGTCACCAGACCATGTTTTTGGCGGCACATGCCTTTCGCAAGACAGAATTTCAAAAGCACTTTGATGCAATAAAAGAAATGAATCCTGCAATAGCCGAGTATCTCGAGGGTATCGGTTTTGATAGGTGGTCTCGTGCTTATTTTCCTGGGAATCGATATAATATAATGACAAGCAATTATGCTGAAAGCTTCAACACCAAAACGAAGGAGGCCAGAACCTTCCCAATTACTACTTTTGTGGAATTCATTAGATTCACTCTGCAGACATGGTTTTGTGAACGGAGAGATGAAGCCATCAAATGTACCGCAATATTGTCCAACCTTACGGAGACTGATTTGACGAGAATAGCTGACAAATCAAGGTTCATGAATATTCAATTTTTTGGCCAAAATGAATTTCTTGTGGTAGATGAGACGAGTGAGTCGGAAGTTAACTTGTTGACTAGATCATGCTCTTGTGGCATGTTTCAAATCATTGGAATCCCATGTGTTCATGCGGTGGCTGCAGCAATGAAATGGGGGGTGAACATATACTCACTTTGTTCTTCATTTTATACCGTAGAGAATTGGAGAGAGACATATAAAGAAACTATATATCCTTGTGGTAACGAGGATGAATGGACAACGCCTGATAATATAAAGAACATGCAAGTTGGGGTACCTATTGAGAAGAATCCAATCGGTCATCCAAAGAAGAAAAAACTGGGACGGCCGAAGAGAAAACTTCCACCATCTATGTAACGAGTTTTTGTAAAGTCATGCAAGTGTAGTTGATGTCAATAGAGTTCCGCTAGAGTTTTAAACGTTGTTTGAATTTCAACTGTTGTGTTGTAAGTATAAAAAGTAAGGTAAATCATTAATTTATGGAGTTTTCTTCATGCATTTTTACCAGCTTGATATATGCTCGAAGGCCGAGTTGTGAATACAGGGAACTCAATGTTGACTGGATAGAGTACCATCTATATCGAAGCGTTTGTTAATTTTAGCATGGTTCTTATGTTTTTCGAACCGTATGTTAAATTTATTTTGTTGTTTGATGCAGGCTCCTCAATTGTTGAAGAAAAGAAACTTTGAGCAAGAGAAAGAAAATGAAATATTCAAACAGGTAGTTATTTTATGGTAATTCTCAAATCTTTTATGCAAATTTTTTTTTTTTTGATTAACCTGGATATCTGACCCGCTTGTGAGCATGGAAAGATTATTGTATCTAGTTGGTTACATTTGAACATCATATTCAGACTTGTTTGTTTCTATAAGTGGAATACTTTTACTAGGGTGCAGTTGTATCCTATTTTGAGTGCCATTTAGGGTCATGTGCTAGATGAGAGTTTGCATATAAGCAACCTTCCATGATCAAAGCTAAGGAATTTATATATATATATATAGAAAGACAAATTATAACCAAATGTATATGCATCTTATTGATACAATGCCTTTGAATGAGTAGAGATTAAGATACTGTTATATCACTCTTCATGATAACACATCTCCTGGATGTCAAATACTGCATCACTATGGATGTCATGTCCAAGTGATGTTGCTCAAGGTGTTCGAGCAGCCTTGGTGGATAGTGGTTTTGCCATTAAGGAAAATCAATTGCTACATGTAGTAAGCTCGTACTATCTGAACCCCTCTGAGCTTAGCCCAACGGGCAAGCCAAGTCTAGGCCTTGAGGTGCTGGTTCAGGTGTCCTCCTGGGGGTTTTCTTTCTTGTTATCTTCATGAGATTAGTTGAGCTGGTCCGGACATCCACGGTTACCAGTACTATCTTTTTGCACCACCTAATGCTATCATTGGACATCCTTCTTTGACCCCTAACTCAATTGTGCACCTCCTATTTTTGCCCTCAATTTGTCTCCCTTCTATTAAGAGGCAACCTCTAGATGAGGTAAATCTTGTTTGGTAAATAAAAGTCTGCTTCCTAATGGTTCTAAAACTCTTTGAATGATTTTGTATCTTGAGCCTCCCTAAACCATTCAGCACCCTAATTTCATTCTGAACAATTACCAAGCAACCATATTTCATTTTCCACTATATCATAGGAGTCCCTTAATCATCCTGACCACTTAATCATCTTGCACCAAACCATCCAGCAACTGCCAAATAGCACTCGAAGACATACTTGAGCCAATGGATTAATTCTTTTTTGGTTTCCATGGAAGTGAAGGTTGATGAGCCTCTACCCAAGTAGCCAGGGTAAAAGCTGAATCTTGTTAATTTTATTACATGACATGAATCTTGGTAACTTTCAGATGTCTTTTCGGTTCGTGTTTTATGACTTTATATGTTGTGCAGAATGTATACAGCTTTAAAGAGAGCTTGGAACTTGTTAAGGTGATTATCCTTTTCACCATTCTAAAGTTTACTTAATTTGCTAGAGGAGACCCATAATGTGTTGGGTATGCTGACAGGACTGGATAGGGTTTTAATTTAACGTAGTTAGTTTAGTAATTTGTCAATCTTATCACATCTCCCTAATCTTTGTTCTACCTATTTTTTTAAAGTATATAATATTTATATACTGCAAATGCAACAAATAAACTCACACACCCTCCTCACCTTTGGTAAGGTTTGAACCTCTGACCTCTTCGGAGGCCAAAGACTATGATACCGTTAGACCAAAGGTCCTTTGGTTTGTTCTACCTCTTTTGAATAGTTGTAGCATGAAATCTTTTTCAGTTGTAAGGAAGGTGAAGCGGTAAGCTTGACAGTGAAAATAATCTCTATACTTTATATACATTTGCATATTTATTATATGCTTTAAAACATCTCCAACTATGTTATAACTTTTTTTAAAAATAAAATAATGAAACATCAAAATCTTTAAAATGAAATTACATATTCAACCTTAGTGGTTAAAATAGTTAAAATCATAGTAAACTACAAATTTCTTTCATGTGGTTTGTCATTTATAACATTTTTTGTGCCTACAGTTTCAATATTACAAGATGGTTATCATGATATGCAAAAACGTCAAGATTTGGTCCTTCCCTCTAACGGTTGCATGTTAGATGTAACACCCTTAAAATTGGAAAATAGCAGACAATTTAAAATATGCAAACTCCTTCAAATCAAAGGGACTTTAATACAGAAATACATAAAGTTTACAATGAAGGAGAACTAGATTAGTATGAGGGTTTTAAATTGAACTATTTAATTTCCAAATAGAATTAGAATAGATCGGATGTTACTAAAACAATCAAATATGTTATCTTCAAAACTGGATAACGCATCTAAAGCCATCCTAACGGAACCTCTACAAAGCTCCAAACTTCACTCAGATCCTACTAATATCTGATATACATATTGATAAGAAAAAATATTAGGCTTAAGCCTAGTGAGTTAAAGCAGTTTATAATATAAACATAAAACAGTAAAACCTGAAGGTTTCTCTTTAACCATCAACTCCTTTATTTAAAAGCATATTTAAAAAAAAACGTATCTTTACAAAACCCACCGGTTCTAAAATAAAATCCAATGATTGAAACAGACGCTTTAGATTAAAATCCGACATCCAAACCCACCCCAAAACAAGTGGATAAGACTCATCCCACAAAACACCCAAAATAAAAATAATGTTCTATACCTCAAATCACCAAAAACATATATGACCTGATACCCAAAACAACACCTTTCGGTAACGAATGAGACTCTCTCTATCGACTATGACAGAACACAAAGTAAGTCATGCGTCAACGTTATCAAGTAGTACCGTAAAGTCCCGGTCCCGGTCTCTAACTCTTCTCAAGTTTCCACCGCAACAATTAAAGTATCAGAGCCTATGCTCGACCCCACACAAGTTCACCTCTGCAATACCGCCAACCTTAGTGCCTACCTACACACCATAGAGTTACACCTACAAGACAATGGTCCTAGGGCCCAACTCTACACAAGTTCATCGCCAAAATACCCTCGATGACTTAGTGTCAACTCTACTAGGCCGAAGCATCAAAACAAAGATCTCGGTGTTCGAATCCTCACAAGTTCATCATCATAATACCAGGGTCTCGAAGTCCGACTCACAAGAGATCACCTCTACAATATCCACGGTCCTGGAGTCCAACAATACACGAGTTTCTTCTCCGCAATACCGAGACTACCACAATACCAACTTGGACATTGGTCTCAAAGTCAAAAAATCAAAACTCCTCGCTTATCACAAATGACTGACTCACATGCTTATGGATTTATTGCATTATACCCTACAATTATATGACTCGACATTGGATGATAAACCAGCTCAAAACATGTCATTCTCGTCAAGTAAGCAAAATATGCAACTCCCGTTCAAATGACATTATTAAACCATTTAGGTTGGGTCACGTTTAAAAAACTCATTTGAATCAATATTACATACATAAACTCTACGATTTACTTGGATACTCAAAACCAACATAAATCCATGAAACACCATTTATAGCTCCAAAGAGAGATTAATTTTATCACCATGACCCTAAATGGTTGAATCCATATAAATATTGTTGTACAACATCTCATGTATTCCTTTGTAAAATCTCTCCCAATGGTTTAAAAGTATAAATCTATATTATATTACAAGACATTTGACAAAAACTCTTAAAACCCATTTTTTATACATAAAGTACTTTTTTTATTGATGCATATTACTTAAAATTCAAGATTACAATTAAATTATGCATAAATACAACTTATTAAAGCTCGATGTTTGAATTCGTATAACTAACTGCGGATAAACATAATCAAATACAGGATAAACATCTCATTTTAAAATATAAAAAATCTAATATATAATTGGAATAATTATCGACTTCTAACAAAATAATTTATTATTATCTTCATAGGAAAACTATATTATTAAACTAAATATAAATTACTTCGTTATTGTATCTAAATTAAATTATAATAAAAAAATTGAATTAAAAAATTACACAAAAAATGAGGAATTTTAAATAATTAATTTGTACTAATATCGATATATTTTTGTCAAATTTTTATAATATCTTCAAATTTATATTTTATTCAAAAATAAAAACATCATTGTTTTCTCAAAATCACATAAGATCATATTATAACATCGACTGAGTTAAAAAATAAAATAAAATATTAAAATCAAGATGTATCTCGTTGCATTGCGCGAGTACCCTTCTAATACTCCAAAAGCGTAGGCATGGCTTTTACCTTAACAAATAAACACAAAGGGTCAAATAATACCAGTCTCAAGTGATTTTCATCTTTATATGCACCAAAACTCAAAGGTAAATATTTTAGGGTATCATAAAGGCAAAAGTGCCTAAATACCCAAATATAACGAATACCCAACAATATGGTAAAACGTCAACCAGAACATCTACAAGATTCATTTAAAGTTGTTTCCCCAGACACAAATGTACCCAGTGATCAAATAATCACAAATTCCAAATACATTTGACATAAATCCATGAAACTGTGTTCAATACCCAAAATAAGATGATTTTGACGTGTATATAGTTTTTCAAAGCAACTAGAATTCGCATTGCTAGATTTGTATTGAATCAAGGTTCCAAACCAAATCTTGAGCTTCATTTGGTGAAGACTTCAGATCATCAAGCTAGACTCCCAAACCTAAAATGCAAAGCTCTCAAGAACACCTCCTCTACTCCCACTCTCTACCAAAAGCATCATAAAGAAAAAGAGAGATTGAGATGAAAAGAGTGACCAAAACCCTAGCTCCTAAAGATGATAGATTAAAAAGTTAACTTCCACCAACAACTCTTAAAATCGCCAAGGAGAGCCTTCAAAGTGCCCAAGATCTGACCTAAACTACGAAAGTGCCAAAATAGAGAGAAAATGGCGAAGGAGAAGGCTAACGAGGAGAAAATGAGAAAAACCAAAAAAAAATCTCACTTTTTAAGGATGTAGGCAGATCCCGTGACCGTTGGTTGCATGGCAAGGTCGCCTGCATGCAGAAGGTCATAAACAATAGCTTATGCAACCTTGGTCGCCGGTCCAGTCATGGGAAGGGTATTTACGCCTGAATGCTCTATTTTCTTCGCCCGATTTGACTCACACGCACCCTATGACAACTTATATACACTCCTTGTAAAATGAGCACTTAAAAAGCCCAACTATCACAAATAGGCTCCTAAAGAAGACCCCAAAATTGTGGGTGTTAATTAGATAAGGGGTGTTAGACTTTTTCCACTTTCTCTTATTTTTTTTTTTAAAAGTAAAAGAAAAATCATATCATATATTAATATAATGTATATTATACACAAGGGGACCTTTTATGACCTCTTTAAATCATGAAATTTCTAAAAACTAGTGCATCATACGTTATTTCATATGATTTTTTTTTCATATATTACTAGAATTTTATGTAGTTATTAACATATGTTTGTTTCACGATATGTTGATTCAAATGTTTTCGATTCACAATGTGAACCTTTTTGACGTGTTTGTGAAACAAAAAATACACATAAAAAAGTTTCACATTGTGAACTGGATACATATGAAACAAACACATTGTGCTGGGCCTACTGGGAAACGAAGTACGCTTTGGTGAGCGAGAAGCCTGTATGGAGTGTCTGGTGGTTCCTTGAGTGCCACAGAGAGAGAGAGAGAGAGAGGCGCTTTCTTTTGTTAAGCGTCTAATAAGTACAAACTATGTTAATCGGGATATATTTTTGTCTTTTTCCTATATTGATATCACATTCCCTAATTATCTCATCCACTTACCATTTTGATACAAATTACCATACATACAACAAAACTTTGGTTTCACCTATTAACTTTGGTAAAAAAAAAATTGAATAAACGAAGTTCATACACGAAACAACATTACGAAACATTATAAATTTTAAATAAAAATCATTGTTTCATTTATAAACTTTAAAGAAAAATCATTGTTTCACCTACGAATTTTCTGGTTTCATCTATAAACTTTGTTTAAACTATCACTTTGGGAAGAAAAAAACGATCTGAAGAGAAGGGGGGACATAAACAGATGAATTTAAGGGATAAATGGGGCGATGATTATCTTCCAACAATAGATCACAAGTTGTTGTTTCAATATTGCCCTCATTTAATTCTTTTCCTTTTTCTTCAATTTATAACCTTCAATTTAACCATAACCGTTGATAAAAAAAAATGACCGGCTAAGATGAGTTTGTAAAATTAGTATTAATTAATTGGTTAACAAAAAATTATGCCTATATATATAACCGACTAAACCACACATCTTCCCCTTCCCTTTGAACTCTCCATCCGGTTCTCCTACAACTCCAAGATCATTTGGATCTCTATGTAAATTGAAACCCTATTGGTGCATAAAACATATTGAAGGTTAGGTTCAGATTTGTAGGGTTTGGATTTGGTCAGGGACGGACCCAGAAATTTTTTTAAATGGTGGCACAATTTGACCATAAAAAAATATAGGGAAAAATTTTCAAACGGTGTCACCATTTGACTATAAGAAATAAATATACGGAATTTTTTTCAAACGGTGGCACCATTTGACTAAGAAAATGATACTAACAGGATTCGAACTTGGGTCTGGGGTGGAATAAAAACCTTGCAAACAAACTCTACCAAATAAAACTTGTTTTTATTGTAGTTTCAAAATACATAGAGTGACACACAACAAATTAATACGGTTGCACCGTTCACAAAACCTAATTTTTTTACCCTTAAGCGGAGAAATAATACGGTGGCACGTACCACCTATACCACATAGTTGGGTCCATCTATGGATTTGGTTTGTATTTTGGTCTAAATTTGGTTTTGATTTTGGATTTATTTTCAGATTTTTGGTTTGAATCGTGGTACGTGGGACACAATTTGGTATCGGATTTGTAGGATTTGGTTTCAGATCTTTTGTCCAGAGAAGATGGTTACTTAAGGCCTTCATCTACACCACATACTAATTGCTCGATTATTTTTTCGTCAATATTTAGAATTGTAATACGGAAGTTCGTTAGAACTCAAATATAGAACTTTATCAATTTCGAGATCTTGTGCTAAGGTGAAATAACTTAAAAAACCCAATTGGTCCAGAAGTTTTATTAGATTTCACGGCTTTTCCTTTTCCCCGAACCCGATCTACTGAGCCATGACATCACAACTGCTTTCCATCAAGTCCACCAAATCTTCTTCTCCTTCAAGATAAATCACATAATGACGCAAACTCAAAAATAAAATAAAATATCACAGTCCCAATCATCGAAAAAATTGTCTGCATCTAATTTACCTCGTTAAAAATGGCAATCACCCAACTTCTTGACAGTGGTCTCCACAAGTTTATTCAAAGAACACTCGAGTGTTATCCTGCATTCGAAGTGTTCTTCTTGTCGAAAATAGGAATTAATGAACGAGGATGTTGAACACCACATCGAATATTCACCTACAAAAGGGCTGACCTTGGCTATAGGCCCAAGGGGCGACGACCCAAGGTAGCAAACAGCCCAAGGGCATCAATTTTTTTAAGCCCATATATATATATATATATATGTGTGTGTGTGTGTGTGTGTGTGTGCGCGTGTAGGGATGGGAATGGACCCCGACCCGTCGGGTAACCCGGTTCACCCACCCCGGTCGGGGACGGGGATTCCCCGAAAAATCGGGTCTCGGGGACGGGGACGGGGATCCCCACTTGGCGCAAGCCGGGGACGGGGACGGGTATAGCACTCCCCGCCCCGCCCCGTACCCGTTTT
Organism: Cynara cardunculus var. scolymus; assembly: GCF_001531365.2. Lineage (NCBI taxonomy): Eukaryota > Viridiplantae > Streptophyta > Magnoliopsida > Asterales > Asteraceae > Cynara > Cynara cardunculus. The sequence goes on from NC_037541.1 coordinate 10,109,896, forward strand.
TTATATATATTTTTTTTTATGAATTTGGGCTTTGGGCTGTGAAATAAAAAAAGTAAATGCATCTTCTCCTTCCTCCAGTCCAGTCCATAAGTACGAATTCACAATTTCAATTTCCTAATCCTATTTCTTCCCGGTTCCCGCATCCTTCCTC
>NC_037541.1:10110526-10144282 GCF_001531365.2 Cynara cardunculus var. scolymus
GTTGGGGATCCCCGTTCCCCGTTGGGGACGGGGATGGGGATGTGATCATAATCCCCGGCGGGGATGGGGACGGGGACGGGGACACATACGGGGGATCGGGGACGGGGACGGGTATTGAGGTCCCCGCCCCATCCCCGCCCCATTGCCATCCCTATGTGTGTGTGTTCATTTTGGGCCTAAAAATAATACCTCAATCTGGATCTCTCGGTCTCGCTCTCGGCATGCAACAACAACACGTATCTCTCTCGATCTCGCTCTCGACTCTCGCTCGGTTGCCCTCTCGATCTCTCTCCGCTCTCGCATCTCACTCATTCGCTCAATAGTGGTAATTCACTAATTCTATTTCTATATTTCTATTTCACTACTTGTTTTATGTAAATTATGTATTATGTTTATTGTTTAGTTTAGACTTTAGATTAGGGTTAATGGGTTATTTTGTTTAATTGTTTAGTATAGGTTAGGGTTATTTAACTTATTTTGTTCAGTCTAGGTTTACCCAAATGTTTAAATTTTTGTTTGATTTGATCACTTTATGTTTGAATGTTTCATGTTTAGACTTTAGTTTAGCTTATATTAGGATTAGATAGTTTAGATTGTTATTTGAAGATTTGATCTTTTGTTTAGATTAGGGATTTAAGGTTATTTTGTTTAATTGTTTAGTTTAGGTTAGGGTCATTTAACTTATTTTGCTTAGTTTAGGTTTACCCAAATGCTTATTTGATCATTTTATGTTTCTTGTTTGACCACTTTATGTTTCCTCTTTTGTTTATATTGTTATCATTGTTATTATTGCAGAAACAAAGTTATTTCTACTTTGAAAATTTCAAGTTTCAATTTGTTTGGCAATTTCACGACATGAACCACGAATGACCAAAACCAGGTGTTATCTTTCTATTATTTATATCGTATCATTTGTTTAACAATTTAACTATTTAAGATATGTTTCCTCGATCACAACCATCGAATGCTCAAAATAGGAAAAGAAAGAAAAGACAAGAAGAAATTGCTCAATCTTTGCAAGGATCTCTAAATAAGTTTATTGTTAGACAATCAAATGTTTCAAAAAATGTTAGTGATAAAATTGCAAATGCTTGTGATGGAAATGCTAATATAAAAATGAAAATGCTTGTGGATGCAAATGCAAATGTTTGTGATGCAAGTGAAAATGTTTGTGCTTGTGATGATGAAAACATTGATGATGTTTCTAGTGATATTCGTTTGAATATATTTGATCCAATAATTTAGGATATGTTAAATTCTAAAATAAAAGATTTGCTTGTTGAAAAAGGACCTATTAGGGAAACTAACATCAATTTCCCTAGAGATAATATAGGTAGACACTTCTCTGATGAATTCATGTTTGTAAGCTAAGCAATGGTGATTGTCATGATAGAAAGTGGTTAGTTTATTCAAAAGAGCTAGATAAAGTCTTTTGTTTTTGTTGCAAACTTTTCAAAGAAAACCGATCAAAAAGCCAATTAACAAGTGTTGGATTAAGTGAGTGGAAACATCTTGGTCAATGATTAAGCACTCATGAACATAGTCTTGAGCATATGACTAGCTTGGGAATTTGGTCCGAATTGCGATTGAGATTGAGTAATAATAAAACATTTTGATAAAAATTTACAAGATTTAATAAAAAAAGGATACTGATCATTGGAAAGAAGTTTTGGTTAGAATAATTGTTGTTAAATGTCTAGCAAAGAATAATATAGCTTTTCGTGGGAGAAATGAAATGCCTTATGAAGAATCTAATGGTAACTTTTTAGGCTTAATTGAAATGATTGTTGAGTTTGATCCTGTTATGAAAAAACATTTTCAGCGTATCAAAGAAAAAAAACTCATTATCATTATCTTAGCCACAAAATTCAAAATGAATTGATTGACATGTTAGCATCTGATGTTAAGAGTGCAATCATTAAAAGATCATTTTCAGTTATTTTTTATTGTACTCCGGATGCAAGTCATCAAGAACAAGTGACTTTGATTATAAGATGTGTTGATGTGTCCAGTTCTCCTATGAGTCCTATACTAGTAGAAGAGTTCTTTTTAAAGTTTTTGCTTGGAGAGGATACATCTGGTTTAGAACTGTTTAATGTACTACAAGATGTTTAGAAATCATTTGATTTCAATATTAATTGTGTGCGAGGACAAGAATATGACAATGGGTCTAATATGAAAGGGAAACATCAGGTGTGCAAAAAAGATTACTTGATATGAATCTATAGCCTTTTACATGTCATGTGGTTGTCATAGTTTTTATTTAGTTATATGTGATATGGCAAATTCTTGTCATAAAGTAAAAACCTTTTCTGGTACTTGTTAAACAATATACATTGTGTTCTCTAACTCTACAAAGGGATGAATTATTTTATTAGAATATATTGATGATTTGATTTTAAAATCTTTATCTACAACTCGATGGGAAAGTCATATTAAAAGTGTTAAAGCTATAAAAACTCAAGTTGGCCAAATTAGAGATGCTTTCACACAATTGGCTCAGGTAAGTGAGGATGGAAGAGTGTGTAGGGAAGTCGAGTCTTTGGTTAATGGCGAGCTTTCAAGTATTGAGTTTGGTTATTTGGCATGAAGTTCTATGTGTAATTAATTTAGTTATCAAGAAGTTACAGTCTAAAGATATGCCTCTTGATATTGCAATACAAAATCTAAAGGGATTAGTTGAAAATTTTGAAAAATATAGGGAAAAATGGGTTTACATGTGCTATTAGTGAAACTAAAGAGATTGCAAATAATCTTTGAGTTGAACCTGAGTTTGCTGTAAAACGTTTTTTCTCAAGGAAAAAACAATTTGATGAAATTCCAAATACGGAGAGAGAACAACAATTCGCTCAAGAGACATTTAGAACTGATTATTTTCTTGTTTTAGTTGATATGAATCTTATGCAATTACGACCTAGATTTGAACAAATGCAAGAATTTGAATCCATGTTTGGCTTCTTGTTTGATCAGCAAAATTTGGTTACTTTACGTGATGACGAGTTAAAAAAATGTTGTTTGAATCTTGAACTTGCTTTAACAAATGGTAGTGATTCTGATATTGATGAAAGATATTTGTTTATGGAGTTACAAGTTTTGTAGAGAATGCTACCAGAAAAGGCATCTAAGAGTGGAAATCCTTGGACATCCATACACATTATGAAGTTTGCAATAAAGATGGACATGTTTCCACATTTGACCGTACCAGTCACCGTAGCATTTGGGGAAAGAAGCTTTTCGAGGTTAAAGTTGTTGAAGTTATATCTACGGTCTACCATGAGTCAAGAAAGATGGAACGAATTAGCAATCTTGAGTATTGAGAGTAAGTTCTTAGCTAATATTAGTTATGACAAAGTGATAGATATTTTTGTTTCAAAAAAATGCAAGAAGACATCGTTTTAGGTGAATGGTGATGTATTTTATATTTTGTTACACGGGGTTTTGGTTTATGCCCCCCCCCCCCTTCCGTTGCATAATTTTTGTTATATTTAAAACAAATAGGCGTGGGGATGAGCCGCCTAGATTGATTAGGTTTCAAATCCCTTCAAATAGTTATTTTGGTTTTTATATACACATATAAAAGGCATATATTTGGTTTTTTTGCCATGGACATCCAAAACCTCAGGACCGGCCCTGCCTACAAACCGAAAGATTTTTTGATATAACAAAAATTGTTTTACAAAGTAGTATTAAATTTAACATGAAAAGGACTTATTTGCTATTTATTATTTATAATATAAAGATGCTCATGGTGGGCTCACTACTTCCAAGATGAGTGAACAGGTACAACAGTTCTTTGACTGTCTAACCTATGGGCCTCTCGAGGTACGAGTTCATCATGAGTGGATGTCTTTGTCTTGGCGTAAGATGCATACTTGAACCCCATGATCGACATCAATTCGTTCTTGAATCATCATTTCGTATGCCAACCATTTTAAACAACACCATTGTTAAACTATAGTTGAAAGAAACATATATAGTGAAGGAGCATCACAACCAAAAAATGTCAATGGATCATTACGATTCCCTGATTAAACAGATAGATATCTTAAGTTCTCCACATTCTTTACTACTCACCTTCAAGACTTGTGGTTGACTTATGAATTGAGGAATGTGAGAAGAAGTAGAATGGGTATGAAAAGTGATTGGAAAAACAATTTCAAAGAAGCATGTTAATGGAAAGGAGAAGAATGTAATTGAAGAGGTCAAAAAGATGAGTGTTGAAATGGTAACGTGAGTATTGTAAAGTATCATTTGCCTTGCGTTGTGGATGTTTGAAAGCCACCGTTGTGACATCCACTTTGAACAAACATAAACGCATGGTTAATTTTTGTTGTCTGTCAAAATTTAGTTGTGTTGAATAAGATATTTGCTTGCTTGAAGGGTTTGAAACTGTTATTATTCAATTGAAATTAAAAGACTTCAAACTCAACCTAAAATTTCTTCTATATTTTCAGTGGTGTAAAAACTCTGAACCTTAAGTCCCTAAACTAACCACTCTATTAACTACTCCCATACAAATTTTGTCAAGTTAAGCAAGAAGCATAAAAAAGGAGGCCTCTGAAATCAAATGTATCCTTTGACCAATAAAATCCCAAATGTTTTAACCCTAACTTTACCTCGAAATCCTACTCAAATTCATAGAGATTTTCAAAATTCCTTAAATTAATACCTCTTTGATGTTTTCTAGTATTTTGAGTTTGATGAGTCCACCTTAAATTTCCAATCTCATACAATTTATTTATTTTTCTTTCAAATTTATTCACAACAAGAGTGTAGCAACCAAACAGAATACCCATAAGTGCACCCATAACGATCATGTAATAGGTGCAAAGTGCAAACTATAGGTGGGGGCAAGATGCATTACCTTTCAACATAAATCACTAATGAAATCTGTAAATCTTTGTCACATGAAACGAAAATGATGGTAGTAGTGGTAGTGATTGAACTACAGAGCAATGATGTCAAGACTACAAGCAACAGTTGTTGAGCTTCAATAGCGGACAACAGGTGAAGAGCGAAATACATAAAGGTGTAAATCGAAAAATACTAGAAATTAATTCGTATTTCTTTTATGTATTTTAGTTAATATATGATTATGTATGTTAATATAATAAATGTGTGAGATACAAAATGAAAAAAAAAGATATAAAGTAATTAAATAACTAATTATAGAAGTGTAAGATGTAAGTAAATAACTACATATGGGCTTGTTTGGTCCAGACATGAGAATGAAAATGAGAATGACAGAGAATGAAAATGGGAATGAATACTGCATTAATGCTGTTTGGTTAATACTGGGAAATCATTATCATTATCATAGATGTTGTTTGGTTGCTTAGCATATATAATAACTGAAATTTTGTTTTATAGCATTGTACCACCATTTTATCATTTAAACATAACTTCAAAAATAACTTCAAAAAACACAATACAAAGCTCCTAAAACATTAGTTGAAATGCAACCCTTTCTTGTGCGATAACGAGGCTTTTCATCACTAGGAGATGTAACTTTAATTAAAGTCTCATCCAAAGCTCCTAAGCGGCCCTAAAAAACAAGGTATATATATACATCTCACTTGGTGTTTAATTCATAACGCCGTTAACTTACAAATGTAACTACAAAATTAGTCATACCTGAAAATATTTCCATCTTTCATCTTAACAATCTTGTGTAATAGGCACTGGTTTCTTGAGTAAGATGGAGTGCAACCTCAAAGTTGCTAAAATAACTAGATGAAATTGCCGACTAATTATTTCTTTACAACAAAAAAATAAATTACTAATTTCTGTTCACTGCATCGACCCAACAAAATTTGTCGAGAACTCTTTGCAACTGTATAGATCTAACATGAGTGTAAGTTAGGTTAGAGAAATAGGAACATACCTGTAACTGTAAGAGGAAAGATTTCTGGAACGATTTCTAGAAGACGATTACTTGAAAGAGGAACAATTTCTGGAAGTGATGATTTTGGAGTAGTCGATTTTCGGAAGACGATTTTGGATAGTCGATTTTGGAGGCGGATATTGAAAGCGAGAATGAAATTTCATTCCCCCCAAATTGAGCTGGAATGAAAAATTAGGCTCCTATGGGAATGGACCCATTACATTATCACAAACCAAATACCTTCTATTATATTCATTTCCATTAATTACTTGTTAATACCCCCAACCAAACACCCTTTTACATAAATTGCACCATTTGGCACCCCTCTATGAGATTCGCCCCTACTCGTGGAAAAACCAAGGTACACGAGTCACATCATCTCAACTTTTGTCACATCAATGTCAGTCAATGTCGATCTTTAATCAAATTTGTTGGTCATTCTAATTTCTCTTTTTCGAAGAAGAAATAAATAGTTATTTCCAAGAAATATATATATATATATATATTTATATATATATATATATATATTTGGGTTATTTTTACAGTTTTTTTTTTACAAATACCTAGTTAAGTTAAGAACCTCATTACAAGTATTTTTAAACAACTAGTAAATAAATAAATAAAAAAATAGATATTGACAATTAATGGATGTAATTTATGTTTCTAAATTTCCAATTTATTGATGAATTTTAAATTCATTAGTCCTCATAACTTCTTGTATTTACAAAAGATGTATCTCAATAGCTAGTTTTGGTCCCCAAGAAAAGGGTACTCTAGCATTTGACCAACAGTCAAAGATTTATGTAAAAATACAGTGTTGTTTGTTTAAAAAAGAAGCTCATATCAGCTTTTTATGTTCGATTTCTTAAGAGGTAGGGCTATTCAAACTGTTTGTTTTTTCAATTTTTCAGAGACACTTATGTTTTATTGTTCACTTATCTGATAAGAGGTAAATCAACCTCTTATTTGTCTTTTTTGTTCTCCAAACCCTAAAAAACGACGTTCTTAATCGATTAACCTTAAACGATCATTTCTTTTAATCGATCCTTACCAAAATCGATCTCCACCTCACACAATTGATGTATTTTAATAGGATTTAAATGTCTTAAATACCGTTAATGACATGTTTTCGTTTAAATAATGCTAATTAATTTAGATATAAATTTCAAAATGATGATGAATAAATATGAAATTATATAAATTTATCTATAAATTCAACACTATAATTTTTTAATGGATAAAATAAAATTTAAATAAATTCAAACATTTAAGGGCTATTTGGTAGTTGCTGAATATTTTAGTTCAAAATAATTAAGTGATCAGAATGATTAGTAGGCTCTCATGATGTAGTGCAGAATAAAATATAATTGTTTGGTATTTGTTTACAATGAAATTAGAACACTTAATGGTTAAGGGAGGTTTAGGTAACAAAATCATTCAGAGGGTTTTAGAACCATAATGAAACGTACTTTTTTTTTACCAAACAAGATTCACCTCTTAACGATTCAGAGTCTGCCTCTTAATGGAACTATTAAGAGGTAAACAAACAACCCCTTAGCAATTTATAAAAATAACAATCTTATTGATTCAGATTTCAAACTTTACATCCACTTCTTATTAATAATAAGAAGTAAAATAAAATTTCAAGACTTTTGTAACTTAAAAAAATTTTTTTTTTTTACCTCCATATTACATGTTTTCGTTGAAGAAGCTTGAATTTTCCATTTGTAAATACGTTAGGAGGGTGTTTACTTTGCCTCTTAGGTAGTGTTTGGTACGCAGACTGGATGAGACAGGACGGGACGGGACAGGACAGGACTAATTGTCTGTCCTATGTTTGGTACGACTAGGACAGGACGGGACAAAACTATTAAAATAACCATATTACCCCTAAATGTTGTTTAATGTTATTTTATATCATATAATAATTGTAAAATTACAACAAATCAATCAAAATATTGTCATTTTAACTTTAGTCCCATGTTGTTCTACCTTTTTTGGTGGAACAAAAAAAATCAAGATTTGTCCCACTAAAATTAAAAATAGTCCCACCTTGKCCCATGTTTTTTTTGTCCATGGCATGCCAAACATGGGACTATTTCATGTAGTCTGCATACTAAACGCACCCTTAACGATTTCCTCCAAAAGACAAGCTTTGATTCGGTCAGATGTAATAAAGAAACTAGAAGCCACTGAACCGTTCCAACAGCCCCTGAATCGTTCAGTGTCAACTTCTCGTCTCTAACACGCCGTCCTCTGCTACTCGTCTCTTCCTCCTGCCCTCTGTTGCTCTCTCTCACTGCTCATCTCTTCCTCCTGCCTCTGTTGCTCTCTCGTTGCTCGTTTCTTCCTCGCTGGTATCTCGAATTTTCTTCTGCTGATATGTGGCTTTTCTTCTGTTTCTAGGGTTGCTATGAAGTTTTGATTTCGTTACATAAAAGGAAGGGATGTTTGGTCGTCGTCGGAGTTGAAGGGATTACCAATCGTCGTCGGAGTTGAAGGGATTACCAATCGTCGGAGTTGAAGGGATTACCTTCCGCCTCTGCCTTYCYTCTCCGTCGCCATCCTTAGCCGCCGCTCAGGCCTTCCGCCTCTGCCTTCCCTCTCCGTCGCCAGCCTTAGYCGCCGCTCAGGCCTTTCGCCTCTRCCTTCTCTCTCCGTCGCCAGCCTTAGCCGCCGCTCAGACCTTCCGCCTCTGCCTTCTCTCTCCGTCGCCAGCTTCRATCGACGTTCTCTTCCGGCAGGCGCTGCTTTCCTTCAGCAGGTGCCGACGCCGTTCATCAGGTTTGAAACTAAACATTCATTCCTCTTGTTAATACTCCATGTTCTGGTGGATTAAGGGAATGTCTTTTGGGTTATGGGAAATGGATTGAGGAGGAAGATGCCATGTTCTGGTGGAAATGGATTGGGCATGTCTTTTGGGTTAATACTCCATGTTCTGGAGGAGGAACGATCATGAAGGGTAATCCTGGAAAAATGAGACTCTGAACCATTAGGCTACCCCTTAGATGCTAAATCGTTAAGAGGTAATTGTCACCATTAAGAGGCTCATTTTTTTTTGCCAAACAGCCTCTACCTCTTACCGATTAAGAGGCTCCCTCTGAATGTCGCCATTAAGAGGCAAACAAACAGCCCCTTAGATTCATCATTCATGACATTTTTTTGGTTTAATGTAGTTGATTTTTTTGGTGTATAAAATCTTTGGAAATAAGCCACCATTGTGGACTGTTACTTTAATTTGTTAATTACAGTACTGGGAATTTGCTAGTCTTCATTGTTGCAATCCTTGATGGGTTATATACATAATAGTTCAGCATACGAGATTTACATAAATGATTATGGTTTTCTTTTATGAGCATAGAGCACCCACTGTTTGATAAAATTCATAAATGAACAACGCATGTTCAATTTGAAGTAGAACGTGCGACGGAGTTTGATTAACATTGCAAATTCTTCTTCTGCTAAACCCATTGAGGCTAACCCCCTTCATCTCCCTTTCTTGGTGTCTTTGGGTGCTTCTAATTTCGATTGACAATCCAAGGAACCAAGATTCTGATAGGTTAGTAGTTGTTAATAATTGGAAACCTTTGTTAAATAAGCGAAAAAGATGTTGCCCATTTATATTAATGGCTACAATGATTCTTGAAATGGGATAAGGAATGAAAAAAGATAAGTTCTATTTGATGGATATCAGGGGGAAGGTTGGGGATTTGAATCACAAATAGTACAAAAGAACTTGGGATTCTATTATGTGGTGAGGTTGGGGGTAGAAACCTCCTTAAACTAACAACGATAATTGTAAGGCTGCTTTTGGTACATGGGACAGGATGTGACAAAACTTACTCTCCATGTTTGGCGCAACATGGGAGAGAACAAAAACTCACTGTCCCACTTTTGGCGTGATATGGGACAGTGATAAGAACTGGGACAAGGTGAGACAACATGAGAGAGAAGAGGTTTTTTCTTGTTCCACCAAAATAGGTGGAACAAGCTAGGACAAGAATGATACATAAACTAAAATATTACTAATCTACCCTATAGTTTGATTATGGTATTTGTTATAATGGTCATCACCGCTAGTTTCGGCCGCTGCCGCCACCACCGGCAACCACCTCCACCTCTTCCACTACAACAACATCCTCCACAGCCACCGTCCACCATCGTCCATCGCCACCTCTACCATAGTCGACCACCACCACTACCGCCATTCGCCACCTCCAACTCCTCCTCTACTACAACAACCTCCTTCACCACCTCCACAACCACCGTCGACCACCGACTACCACCGTCAATTGCCACCTTTACAACCACCATCGGCCGCCGATCGCCACCACCTATTACCACCAACACTACCACCGTTGGCCACCTCCAACTCCTCCTATACCGCAACAACCTCCTCCATGACCTCCACAACCACCGTCGACCACCGACCACCACTGTTCATTGCCACCTCTACAACCATCATCGACCACCGACCACCACTGTCCATTGCCACCTTTACAACCACCATCGGCCACCAACCACCACCATACATTGCCACCACCGTCGACCACCGACTACCATCGTCAATTGCCACCTTTACAACCACCATCGGCCGCCGACCACACCACCCATTACCACCAACACTACCACCGTTGGCCACCTCCAGCTCCTATACCGCAACAACTTCCTCCATGACCTCCACAATCACCGTCGACCACCGTCGACCACCGACCACCACTGTTCATTGCCACCTCTACAACCATCTTCGATCACCGACCACCACTGTCCATTGCCACCTTTACAACCACCATCGGCCACCAACCACCACCATACATTGCCACCACCACTACCACCGTTGGTCACCTCCAGCTCCTCCTCTACTGCAACAATCTCCTCCAGGACCTCCACAACCACCGTCGACCATCGACCACCACTGTTCATTGCCACCTCACCTCCACCATAACCACCACCACCACTATCTTCACTACATCAGCCACAACTACCTCCTCCCCTTGTTTTTCGGATAGAAATACAACTTCTTGAATCAATGTGTGAATTAAGTCTGATATGCTGCTTGACTTTGTAAGAGACTAACAGAAAGCATCCTGTCGGTAGGATTGATGATTTAAAGCCCCTTTCTATTTGTACGTTGAACATTGTAATGTAGGCATGCAACCATGTGGGCGTAGTTCCAATCCATTTGTTGTCCATCATGATTTGCACTACGATGCCTACATACTTGAACTATTTGTTTGTAGTATATGATAGTATGATACTTGAAGCTATGATGTGCTAGGAGCAAGCTTAGCTTACGATGATATTCTATTTCCTTGGTATATTCTCAAATTTAAACATTTGGACTTCGAAAGTTTGTCTTTTAACATTACGCACCAATGACATTTTTTAGATAGATGTAACAACTATGAGTGAAAGAATTTGTGCCTTTTTATGTTGAATTTGATTGTTCCGTTTTTGTTTAATCTAGAACTTGAACAAATAACGTTATGTTAAATCATAAAGAGGGTTATCAAACAGTCATATTTATTCGGCGTTTATACATAGGGTTAAAATGGTATTTTTTGTCATAAAGATTGTTCATCATGAACACTTACCGAACATTCATTTTTCATTCTGCACTACATCATACAGGGCCTCTTAATCATTTTATCCACTTACTCATTTTGCACCGGATCATTCCGCATCTGCCAAACGGCCCCTAAGTTTAGCATATAGGGTAAACCAACCATTTTCTTTCATCTCTTCCACTAAAAGGGTAATCCGACAGGGCACAGGGGTTGTCACTGCCTAGTTAGGAGAATTTGTGTCATTTTGCATTATAACCTGATACAGGGTTTTCAAAATACAATTCTCAATTAAAAAGATCAAGAATTCATGCTGGCAGTATCCCAAACAGAAGAACACAGGGTCTTTTTACTTATATGAACTGGCAGTGTGATGTTCCTCTTTCTTTTACTAGTTCCTCAGTGATTATGCAAAAAATTGCAGGGCACCATCCAGAGGCTTAGAATTCTGTACCAGTGCTGAAAGATTTGTATTCTTTGTAGAGCAAACAACCATTCTTCCGATGCTCAGGCTTCTATTTGGAGATAGGTAAGACTTGTTATTCTTGTCATCCATCATGATCTTATCTTGTCGTTATTAGTTTTTCAATTTTCTGTCACTCAAATTTTAATCTGAAGCTGGCACTTAACTTGGCTCTTCTAGTTCTTATACATGTTATTTGGTTACAGATTGACATGTGGCGTGCGTGTCAAGCATCGATTATTTACTTTCTGTTATGTGTATAGGTTCTTGTCATGGTGAATCAAAAACCCTGCTTTACCTTCTTTTGTTCTCTTCTTTAGGGTTTAATCTGGCTGGCTGCATATTATTCCTATATTTGGGGAAGATGATCACTTAAAAGTAGATGTGGCAATTTGGTTTTTTTTTTCTAGGGGGGAGGGGACAGGATGGGTAAAGGGTTAAACGGTATTTTTTTAGGTGAGATAATATCGGGTTGGCTTGACCCGTCTACACATTTTTGTCTATACTTTGGATTTCATACAAGTTTAATGTATTAAATATGGTTATAAAAATTATAGTGTTAAAATAATCTGATTGTTTTTGAATAAAATGCTTTAGTAGGTTGTAAGCATTTAATACACTACGTGTGACTTTCAACCTGTGTGGCTTGTTTCCTTTTTAGCTAATTAGTTTACTTTATCGTTTGACTTGTTAGAGATAAAATATAACCTAATTCTACCCATTTTAGGTAAACGAATTGAATTTGCCGCCTGTACTTTAGAGTACTTGCCCTTGTCTGCATGATCCTATTACCTAATCTCCATGTTTGGATGGTGCTGTTGTATCAAATGGTCACTTGAAAATTGCAATAAAGTTGTTGTCCCATTTCATTTGAATTTAGGGTCCTGGGTCATAAAGAATGCTCTCTTTCTTGTGATCCACTGGTATTGTCCCTCGTACCCAAGATAAGAAAAGGGTTGCATAACCTTATTACTGTTCTGCATGGCCTCTTGGCTTTTACTGACATTCATGAATTCTATTTATTTTTGTGGAATAGCTGCTAGGAGAAGAAAGAGGGAATATGTGTAGAACAATTGTTGTCTTCCTTTCTTTTTGTGGAAGCAGTACTCACTAGTATCTAGTACATAGCCCTAGTTCTTACTTCGTAGATGGATGAGGTCACATCATTCTTTTGGCCAAAAAAGCTATAGAGGTATCAATGATAAAGCCTTTGATACCATGTCCCATGATGTACTCCCATCAGAAAGCATGAACTAAGAAGCGAGTGAAGGAACTTCATTGCATAACTTCAATTCTGTCATATAACTAGTGTCACTATCATTGTTTTTGTTATTTGTACAACTCCTATTATGTCTGCATAGTTTTGTATAAAATTGCTGCAGATTAATGTTGTTGGCTGACTAGATTATTGTGTTTTCTCTTCTAGATTACTGCCAAACTTCAAAAGGAACTACTTTCCAGCACTTCTTCAGTCCGATCGGTGTCTTCATACATTATATTCCTCTTTTGCAGATGATACCCAAACTTCATTAAATTACAGTGGGATCGATAACAGGGAGATTGATGTTGACCTCTTATTTGACTCATGCACAAATTCCCAGCTTGCCAAACGCCTTCACACCTTACTTATTGTGTTGGGTAAGGTCCAAAGTCTATTCATTTCCACAAGGCTTATCAACCTTCATGCCAATCTTGGTAATATCTCTTTATGTCAACAAACTTTTGATCAAATCCCTATAAAAGATGTTTACACCTGGAATTCTATGATATCTGCATATGTCCGCAACGGCATTCCTAGTGATGCTGTGAATTGTTTATATAAAATGTCGAGGTATGAAGTTAAGCCTGATTTCTATACTTTCCCCCCTGTGTTAAAAGCATGTCGTAATTTAAATGATGGGAAGAGGATACACTCCTGGATATCCAAAGCAGGGTTGGAATGGGATGTCTTTGTTGCTGCTTCTTTGGTGCATATGTACTGCCGCTTTGGTTTGTTTGATGCTGCTTACCAAATATTTAGGAATATGCCCTTTCGAGATATGGCTTGCTGGAATGCTATAATATCTGGGTTTTGTCAGAATGGGAAGGGTGAAAAGGCATTGGAGGTCTTGGATGAGATGAAATTTGAAGGGATTAAAATGGATTCTGTTACTGTATCCACCATTCTTCCTGTTTGTGCACAAATGGATGACATGGTGCAAGGAAGATTGACACATTTGTATGTCATAAAGCATGGACTGGAATCTGATTTATTTGTTGGCAATGCCTTCGTAAATTTCTATGCAAAATTTGGTGAACTTGAACATGCTCAGAAGATCTTCGATAATTTGGTGACAAGAGATTTGGTATCATGGAATTCAATAATTGCTGCTTATGAGCAGAATGGTAATCCTGATTGTGCACTTAACCTTTTTCATGAGTTGCAAATAAATGGATTTAAGCCTGATTTGCTGACACTAGTAAGCGTTGCTTCCAGTATTGCTCAATCAAGGGACTCTCAAAGCAGCAGATGTGTCCATGGTTTCATCCTAAGGAGATGTTGGTTTGTAAAAGATGTCATAATTGGAAATGCGGTGGTGGACATGTATGCAAAACTGGGAGATATGGACTCTGCTATCAAACTCTTTGGAAGTATCTGCTTTAAAGATGTAGTTTCTTGGAACACATTGATTACAGGATATGGACAAAATGGCCTTGCATGTGAAGCCATTGAAGTTTACCGTATGATGGTAAAGACTGAAGGCATAATGCCGAACCAAGGAACTTGGGCGAGCATTATACCGGCTTATGCTCACATAGGAGCCCTAAAAGAAGGGGCTACAACTCATGGGAGGGTCTTGAAATCAGGCCTGCTTTCGGATGTCTTCATTGGAACCTGTTTAATCGACCTTTATGGAAAATGTGGAGAAGTGGAAGATGCATTATCTTTATTCTATCAAGTACCTAGAAAAAGTTCAGTTCCCTGGAATGCTGTGATATCTTGTCTTGGCATTCATGGACATGGAGATAAGTCTCTGCAACTATTTAGGCATATGCTTGATGAAGGGGTTCAGCCAGACACTATAACTTTCATTTCCTTATTATCAGCATGCAGCCATTCAGGTTTAGTTGAGCAGGGTGAGCGGTTCTTTAACTTGATGCAACATGATTACGGGATCAAACCTAGCTTGAAGCACTATGGCTGCTTGGTTGATTTGCTTGGTAGGGCTGGCCAATTAGAAAAGGCTTATAATTTTATAAAAAGTATGCCTTTGCAACCCGATGCTTCAGTTTGGGGTGCTCTTCTTGGTGCTTGTAGGATTTATGGAAATGCGGAGTTGGGTAAAGTGGCTTCAGATCGCTTGTTAGAAGTTGATCCGGATAATGTTGGATACTATGTTTTGTTGTCCAATATATACGCAAATGCTGGAAAGTGGGAGGGTGTGAATAGAGTAAGATCGTTAGCTAATAGCAAGGGATTAAAGAAGACTCCTGGATGGAGCTCCATTGAACTAAACAATAAGATGGAGGTTTTTTACACGGGGAACCAATCCCATCCCCAATGTGATCTAATATACGAAGAGTTGGAAAATTTAACAGCCAAAATGACGATTCTTGGTTATATTCCAGATTATAGCTTTGTGTTGCAAGATGTTGAGGAGGATGAAAAACAACATATCCTTACAAGTCATAGTGAGAGATTGGCAATTGCATTTGGAATCATTAACACTCCTTCTAAGACCCCTATTCGGATCTTCAAGAACTTGCGGGTTTGTGGGGATTGTCACAATGCCACCAAGTTCATATCCAAGATTACTGAGAGGGAGATCATCGTGAGGGACTCTAATCGTTTTCATAATTTCAAGGATGGTGTATGTTCTTGTGGTGATTATTGGTAATATTTAAGTTCAATCCACCAAAAACAGACAAAATCCAGTTTGGAATCTCTCAGATAATGCATCAATCATCAGGTTTGAGATTTCCAACTTCAGGCTTATAGATTTTGGCGGCCTCTACTCTTGCACATACATGTTTTTTCTCTCTTTCACACACTTTTCATAAGCCGGAGTCTTCATAGTATGAAACAGAATCTTTGAGGTATAAGTCAGGTTTGCATTGACCCCACCTTCTAGTGTGTTGGTGGGATATACCGGCAACATATGTTTTTTATTATATGCATTTTGTTTTTGGTAAATTTTATTTGATGATTCACTTTCATATATTTGTATTTGATGCTTAGTTGAAATTAAAATTAAAAAAGCCTTGAACTGCAATTCTCTTAATGCGTCACCGTCAAACACATGCTTAATAACGTTTTTCATCTTCTGGGTTTAGATGCAAATCTGCTTATTACTAGTCAATATTTTATGACTTCTTTTTCCTTATATGAAAACTTGTGACTGGGTTTAAATCGAGCTTTTATTTGGCTTTATAAGCAGTAATATTTGGTCTTGAACTTGCTAAACTGCCCTTTTCCTTCATTTGTACGTAATATGCCTAGTATCTATATATATATTGGGGATTTGTGTTGTTTGATGATGGGTATTATAATCTTTGCGCTAAATGTTCACTTCTGCTGTCATAGTGGTTGATTTCAGGATGAGGTCCTAGCTGTTCCTTGC
This sequence comes from Cynara cardunculus var. scolymus, assembly GCF_001531365.2. Classification (NCBI taxonomy): domain Eukaryota; kingdom Viridiplantae; phylum Streptophyta; class Magnoliopsida; order Asterales; family Asteraceae; genus Cynara; species Cynara cardunculus. Next base: position 10,127,039 of record NC_037541.1, read on the forward strand.
TTATTATGTTGTTTACATCGAATGTTTGCATATGCTAAATAATTAAACAAGAAGGGGCCGTTTACTTACCAGGTAAGCATTACCGGGAAGAGTCATCATCCTTGATTATTTTACCGGGTAAGATTCTTGGCCATCAAATGGCATAATAAGATTATTAAGCATTTCTTACCCAGTAAAGTTGACCGTGTAAGAGTCAACACCTTGGGTAAGATTTTCAGTTCTTACCATGCTTGCCAGTAAGGTAATTGACCGGACAAGCGTTTAGTAAACTATTCCTAAGTGTAAAGATTTTTTAGAAAGAGCTGATGTTTCAATTGATTTGAAAACGTTTTTGCTTTAAATCATGTTATCGGCTCTTGTGAAAAATCTTTCTCTTTAATGAATTGGTTTAATGCATTCTTTGTGTAATACAAATCACCTGTCATCAAACTCTACATCCCCTTCTTATCCATCCATCAATTTTTGAAAAATTCACTTTATTGAAGAATGAAAATAAAAGGCTGAATTAATATATATATACACACACACACACACTATATTTTAATGCACCTTAAACGATTATTTGTTGAACTTTAAGAGGTACATGCTTTATGTACAAGCTTGAAAGCATCATTAACCTAAACTCTCTTCCACACCCCTGAATCATCTCCCACCACGTTCCTCCCAAAACACATTCCACTTCCCACACCTTGCGATGATATTCAAGCACCCCAATCCCCGTTTCTAATTGGTGCATTCTCTCCCTCAATTAATCGGTCACCGCCAAATCCACCACTGAAATCTCCTCGGCTCACAGGAACTAGAAGTCTAGAGGTTTTGGTTGGGTGCGGAAGATAAGAAAATTACAGTTTTTGGAATGTCGTGGGCGATGTTAGCGGTTGTTCCTTATTCATTCGTTGCCGTTGAACTGGTGACGCAACAATGAAGGCAGAGCCAAGTCTCAACAAGAAGCCAGAGGAAGAACAAGACCGCTTGTTTTGGAGCTAGGAAAAGGGAGCCTCTTTGGCAGTGCATAAAGAATTGTTTTATGTGCTGTAAGCTGGATAAGGGACCCAACTTCCCCTTCCCTGAAGAAATATTTGATGATCTCTTTTGATATTCAGGTACTTCCATTTCTGTTTTTGCACCAATTTCTTAACCTTAACAACTATTACTATTTATGGGGGGGAATATGGTGTCCAAATCATGCCCAGTTTCTTCATTCACACATTTTTTAATGTTATTTGTGTTTTCATTAAGGCCAGTGAGGTTGTTCTTGATACTGTTAGCGCTATGCAAGAAAAATATATACATTTTGATTTTGGGCAAAAAATTTAAATCATTTTCAACTCAAGTTGGTATTGGCTTTTCTCAAGTAACCATACCAGATTTGATCTCTTTAATTGCTATCAACTTCAATGTAGTTGTCAATTTATGGATTTTCTTTTATAAATTAAACTTAAAAATTAATGGGGTTGAAGTCAAAAGTGAAATGATTACTTTGTAGGGTTTATATCTAACATGTGAATTACGATTTTTCGTTCAGCTATATAAATCTTCGGTGGGTTCTGATGGGTGGTGCATACACTTTGAGAAAAGCACAAGAACATGCTCCATATACGTTCTTTAGCATTTTCTCCATGATCTTATATGACTATTAGGTTTCGATACTATTAAGGACTAAAATAAATATCGTATTATTTTTCCTTTATTCCAGGTGTATGGCTGTGATACAGTGATGGTTTGTTAGGTTGTTTTGCGTTTGTCTATTGGCTTTTATGTTATGTGTCCCCCTTTTGAGTGGGTAGTATAGAGCAATAACAAGATTTCATTCCTCTCCAAATTTTTTGCCCTAATATTTCTGTGCATTGAGTTTGAGATTATCTGAATCATTTTGGTAGAGCATCCCAATGCAACATGATATAAGATCTTCTTCCAAAATGGGGAATGCACGTTATTGTACTCCTCATTCCCTGATCTTGTGTCTCTATATTTCTGCGTACATACCCTCTGATGAGTACTAAAATCACATACCAAGATATGATGAACCCTCTATTTCTTCATACCTCTGGTAAAGCAAACTCTATTTTAAGTTGATAAGCTTCAAGGATCCTCAGATTACAGAGCATCGCAGATCCATGGAGATCAACCTGCCTTCAGAAAGAAATTGGGTTTTGTTAAAGGTGCAATTCCTATCTCCTCTCCAGAAATGTGGAAAACATGTAATAATATGGTAATTGCTTGGATTACTAATGATGTTCCCCCCATTATCAAGAAATTAATCATGTATATGACATTTTCCAAAAAGATTTGGATGAACTTGGAGAAATGATTTTGTTTAACAAACGGGGATGAACTTTGTTTAACAAATGGGTCTAGAAAATACAAATTATGCAAGAATTTGTATGAGGTAAAACAAAACTCAATGCCTGTGAATGAGTATTATATGCTAATGAAAGCCCTGGGAGGAATTAGACTGCATAAACATGCTTGCTTCCTATTGTTTCTAACCCAACTGCAGATGTGGAAAAACTAATTGTGGTCATAACCTTCAAAAAGAGGAATCTAGACTATTCCACTTTCTAAATGGTCCGGATGAATCCTTCAATTCTAGAGGAGTTAATTGTTGATACAGTTGAAACTGCTTGTGCTGCCCTTGAAGAAGAAGTAGCACAAAGGGTTGTGTTAAATCTGTCTAAACCAGACAATGACCTGTTAGCCATGTACAACAAGACTCTCCCAGATAAACTATTGATATGTACTGCATGTGGGGGGAAAGGACACAATGGAGAAAGTGTTGGACAGTTTTTGTTTATCCAAAATGGCACTCCAAGCATAATAAAAACAATGTTCCCAAACTCAGGTCTCAATCTACATCGTCTGCCATACAATGGTCTAATTCCTCAAGAATGGCAGCTTCGGTTCAGGTTAATGCACCTAAGAATGACAACTTTGGTTTGTTGTTCATCCCTCAACAACTTGAACATTTGGCCAAGTTGGTGCCTCAACTGCAAATGTGCAATGCTAAAGGTTCAGAAACTGATGAAGAACTTGATAGCCACCTCTCTGGCATGATATCATGTAATTGTCCATGACAAGTGATCTGAGTGGATCATAGACTCTGGAGCTTTAGATCATATGACTCCTTATATGCGCAACTTGAATCAGCCCATGCTGTCTCTCATTCCACTAAAATAACTCTTCCCACAGGAGATGCTGCAATCATATCCCACACTGGTCAAGTAGTTTTGCCTTCTGGTTTGACTTTGAAAAATGTCTGATATGTCCCACATTTCAAACATAATCTCCTCTCAGTGCAAAAGATAATCAAGGATAATCAATGTGAAGTTCAATTCTTCTCTACACAGTGTCACCAAGCAACTCAGAGGCGTGGGTCAAGCAAAAAATGGGTTGTACTATCTGTTCAATGAACCCTTTCTCAATTCCACATGCCTTGCAACAAACTCAACCACATCAGAGTCTGTAATACACTCATCTGATATCTTTAATCCTCTGGATTTATGGCATGACAGGTTGGGTCATGCATCAATGTCCAAACTCAGATATATTCCTTGTGTTCAGGCCTACACTCACGCTCATTCCAAGGTATGTCTTACATGTCATATGTCTAAGTTCACTAAGCTGCCGTTTTCCCTAGTAAATCCTATGCGTTGGAATCATTTGAACTTTTGCACATTGATGTTTGGTAATCCTACAAAGGGTCTTACAAGGGTAAATTTTTTCACAATTGTTGATGATCATACGAGAAACACATGGCTTGATGCAATTCTAATCTGATTCTCTAACCAATCTGGAAACCTTTCTGGGTTATTCTAGACTCATTTCAGGAAGCACATCAAATTTATCAGATTAGACAATGCGTTGGAATTTGATGATACCAATTGCAAGCAATTTTTTGCTAAACATGGCATCGAACATCATGTGTCAATAGACCACAACAAAATGTGAGGGCAGAAAGAGAACACAGACATATTCTTGAAATTGCCAGGGCGTTAAGATTTCAAGCCGGTCTTCCTCTTTCTTACTGGGGTGACTATGTGATGGCAGCTGCTCATATAATCAATAGACTTCCTACCTCGGTATGAGGTACTCTTTTAATCCCCACCCACCTATGATCATCTCAACTCTTCTTCAACTCGGATATCATCAGTCTAGTCTGTTTGTTAATCATATTGGTGACACTATTACATTGGTCCTTATCTATGTGGATGATTTGCTGATCAGTGGCAATAACATGGCCACTATCAATACCCTCAAGCAAATGCTTGCTAAAGTTTTTCATATGAATGATCTTGGTACTTTGCAGTATTTTTTAGGTCTGGAAGTTGACATAACTCCTGCTATCTTTATTTCCCAGAAAAAGTACACTCTGAATATTCTTAAAGCATATGGTATGATGCATGTCAAACCTCTTCAATTTTCAATGGATACCCATCTGAAGCTTACACCAAAGAAAGGGGATCTTCTTTCTGATCCTACAACGTATCAAAGGCTCTTGGGTAAATTAATTTATTGGACAATTACAAGGCCAGGCATTACCTTTACTGTTTGTTTGTTGTCTCAGTACATGCATCAACCAACCATTATTCATCTTCAAGCTGCTAAACGACTATTGAGATATCTGGTTGGCACCATTTCTCAAGGCATTCTTCTTGCTTCTGATTCTACAATGACCGGGCTAGTTGTCCTATGACCCGGAGATCTACATTGGCTACTGCATTTTTCTTGGACAATCCCCCGTCTCTTGGAAGACAAAAAAACAACCTGGGGTTGCAAGATCATCAGCAGAGGCTGAATACAAAGCCATGGCGCTCTCACAACCTGTGAAGTCACTTGGCTTTCTGTTCTTCTCAAAGATCTTGGCCTCAAACATCTTCCTCCTACAGTGCTCAAATGTGACAACAAGGCTGCCTTGGCTATTGCCGCTAATCCCGTCCCACATAAGAGAACCAAACATGTGGAAATTGACTGTCACTATGTTCGAGATCAACTCAAGACTGGTACCTGATAACGCCATTTTCAGCGTTATTCTGATACCTTTTTCCGGGTAGAATTGTCTGTGTTCCAAGCAAACAAAACTTTTTTCTGACGATTTAATGTGAGTCTGTTAAGGAATTGATCTCTCAAGAGAGACAAAAGAATTCTGGGATTTGGAGCCTAAAGTTAAGATTTTACATTACGGATGAGTAGAGGAGGCTAACAATATTTTACAGAGAGAAATCAAAGCCAGAATCGGAAGAATTAGAGCAAAAACAGTGGCGACGGTAAGTTTCCATGCGAGTTGGGTCACCTTGTGTTCTTGGGTGACTATTCCCGTTGCGACAGTCCCTGGTCGCGTTTGGGTAAGGTTTGGAACTATTCAACATTTTATCCTAAAACCTGCAGTTGGGGGTGATTTTCCAGACCTTTCTTGGTGGAGTTGGGCAGGGATTGAAGATACATAAACGCTTTGGAAGTAAAGATTAATAAAGATTCAACCAGTGTTCGTGGGTATTGAGCTTCACGAAGGGAGTTTTACATTTATCCAGATTTTGATTGAGAAACCAATTTCTGAAGCTATGACTTCTACTCTTTTGGTTTTGTTTTTAATCACCCCCAACATGAACTAATCTTTTGATGTTGGGGGTTGGATGAATTTTAGAATTTTAGCTATTAAGCATATGAACACTTAGATTGTGGATTTTTATTAAGGTTTTTAATTAAAGAAGCATATGAGTTGTTTTTAATGTTGTTATCCTGATCAACTACCAACTATTCGGAAATAGAATAGTTACAAGAAACAAATAGAGGGAAAAATAAGAGGTTTTGGAACCTTACTCTTGCATCACTTTGTAGACACGAATCAACAAAAGTAAAAAAAATGTTTATCTTGTTTGTGATAAATATTTGTTTCTTCTAATAAGAAATTGATTTGATTTGGTAATTCTCGATTACAAAAATAATACAGTTTCATGGTTATGATCCTTGTTGCATTTCTTCTGTGCAGTAGCTGCATAGATACAATTAAAGCTGTTCATGGCTCTCAATCAAAGGAGTTAGAAAAATTCAAAAATGCTATTAGGAGCTAAGTTACAACATGATAATCTTGGTCTTATTCTTATCATCTTCAAAGTTGTACACTGAATCTAATTTTCTTTCTGTTATGGACTCCTAAAGTTCTCTTGGTACATGAGCCCTAATGGAAACATTGACTGTTGTGACAGGCTGTTGAAGCGCATCAACCTTGTATAGACTGTTCTCTTGATTGCAAATATGAGATTGCCCGGTACCCCTACTCTAGACCATTTTGTGCTTTTTGGAACCTTTCATTTAGGATCTATGAATCCGTTCCAAGATCTGGACCTATGAATGAGGTATATACATATATATATTTGTGGTTAGTGGTTAAGATAAGGTCTGAGTACATCCTACCCCTCTTCGTGTCGTGTGGTTTGGTTTGGTTTATAGATGGATACGTACATGTATATATATATACACACAGTATATTATAAAGCACCGTAAACAGTTAAATGTTGAAAGTTAAGAGGTATAAACCTATGTGCTTAATGTTCAACTGTATAAAGCACCATACAAAAAACTTTTTATTTTGAATCTCTTGATTTTCACCTTAACTTTTGTTTTCTAATTCATCTTTGTGCTCAATAGGGAGAAGACAACATGGTCTACCAATGAAGACTATTTGCTAGAGATGAAGTTCAGTCCCTCCATTGATTATGGCTTCTTCGTCAATTTCCACTAAGAGTATAACTTGCTTCATTGCTTTCCTACCCAAAACTCTAAAACTGATCACAATTTTTTTGGACGTTTATTCAATTACAGGTTAATAAAGGTTGATGGGATTATTTGGCTGATGGAAGAGGATAATACTGGACCGATCAACATTAGTAATCCAAATGAATTTACAATGATTGAACGTGCTGAGACAGTGAAGGAGGTTAGTCTTTTTCTTGGATTCTTTTGAAAATCATCACTAGCATTTGAAAAATATGAAACAATTGAATGAAAATGCAGCTAATTAATCTAAGGATAGAGATTAAGATGGTAGAAAACACACCTCATAATCCAGGTAGAGAAAGCCAGACATCACAAATGCAAATAAACTGCTTGGATGGGAGCCAATGATCAAACTTTTATATTTGAAATCATGTTCCTGTTAACTAATTCTTGGGCTTTAGGCCACAAATAATCATGTAGAACTCCAAGCACACGACATCTTCTTGGGCTATTGTCAGACCTCAACTTTGATATTTGCATCATGTTCCTGTTAACTAATTCTTCAAAATATGTTTCTGCAATATCTTCTGGAAATACGTTGGTCGAATTCTGTTTCACAAACCCTTCAGCAAGCCACAACGCGCAGTAACCTTCTTACTGGATTGTCAAATTCAATACGAAAAAGCACTGAATAAAGCAAACATACCTTCAAGTGGTCGGTCAAGTCGTTATAGCAAAGAGACAATATGTTGATAGAGTTTTTCATGCAAGAAAAGACTTGAGACCAGCTGTTTGGATCCTTCATGGAGAATAGACCTGCAAGCAGGACTATATTCAGGGGTAGACCATTGCAACTCTAAACAGTTGCCTTTTTTGATGTTTCTGAAATTAGAGGCCAACTTTTTTCTTTACCAACCTTCTTTTTGAACCAAGCTGCCATCATCACTTAGAGGCATCATATGATGTGAAACTATGTCCACCTCTGTGGTTTCCATTGTTTGTGTAGATGTGAAGACCACTTTACTTCCATTTTTCACATCTGGGAAGGTTTCTTGTATATCTTTCTAGATATTGCAAGTACTTACACCATCTAAGATGATCAAATATCGCTTATTCTTGAAGTAATCTGAGAGCTTCAACTTCATTGCTTTCTCATCATCCAAATTTGTGACTTTATCTGTCATAATATCTGTTGTTTTGAACAAGGATAGCAGGATGTCTTTTGTGGTATACTCCTCCAACACCGAAACCCAAGCACAGAACTGAAAATGGCACTTGATGTTTCTATTTTTGTAGATCATGCGAGCAAGTGTGGTTTTGCCTATTCCCCCTTGACCAACAATTGAGACAAAATGTTCACTTTTTTTAGTGAGCTGCTTCACCAGAACTTCGACATCTTCTTTCAAACCAAAGTGCCCAGTTCTTCTTTGTAGGAAAAGATCGACATTTTCTGAAAGCGTTCTTTGATACCTATAATCTGCATCTCTTCTTCATTGCATGAGTAGCTGAAGGTCAGTTCCTCCATATAGCTGCCATGGTTTGTTGCTTGCATTTCTGAAGTTGAAGAACAACACTCGATGGTTTTATGATTTCCAACCACAGTTTCTTCATCTTTTTCCTCTTCAGTTTGAATTTCTTCAATATGAATCTTTCTGTAAGGTGTATGGGCTTTTAGCTGCATCATTGGGTTGTGATTTTCTTGATTTTCTGGTGGATCTTCTGCCAAGAATTCAAGTTGTTAAAGAAGAAAATATGGTTGGTTAAGAACCCGCATACCTTTCTCTGGCAGACAACAATGAGAGTGAACTTCTCCAATTCTTTCTTCAATGTTGTAGCAGCATTCAGATACTCTTCTGCTTGCTGGTTGATCTCTTTTGTGGAGATCATCAAGTCTCTCATCGAGTTGAGCAATTTCATGATGTCCTGCACTTCATGGCTTATGTATTTGTTTTGGGTTAGTGATTGCCCGTTCAGCATCTCAGTTAGTTTCTGTAACACCACAGATACAACTGCCATTAGATAACAAACTCTCACTATAATAGCACTAGATGTAAGTAAGGTAGCTATGGAGTTTGATAAGAGGAAAGGAACCTTGATCCCTTTTACATATATATGCAAGTTTCAATCTTTTCTCGGTGCTGACCGACCAATCACCCATTATGATCAATTTGTTTAATGGGTGGTTTCATATTTGGTGATTGATGAAGCAATTCATGTGAAGTTTCAGTAGTACGTACATGTAATTGCACATAAGGTACCAAGAAAGAGATTGTTTCTATATGCCTATGTGTGTGTATACAATATATATATATATATAGGAAACTTACCAGGAGACTTTTTGGTTTCTGTATGATTTATAGAAAACGTTTGAAATAAGAATTAGCATACTTAATAGACATCTATAATTACTTACACTTTTTAATTAATTAAATGATAATTTCACTCTTAATTAGTTAAATGATTTTATCAACTGCAATGCAGCGAATAGACGATATGTTGATAGAGTTTATGGTGTGTAAAGCTTGGCATAGGTAGATAGCTCACACCAGTAGAAAATATAGCAATGCTGTTAGGTCAAACTAACCTTGTCTGTTATTAGGACCACAGTATATACGAAGGTTGCGAAGATCCATTTGAGAGATTGGGAGTTTCAAGTCACATAAACATCTAAGAGAACTCGGCAGTAAGAACAAATCAAGTAACAGGTGTAAATCTTACCTTATTTGTTGATAGAAAGAAAACCAAAAGTCTAGACCTCAAATCATTACAACCTCAAATCATTCTCTTTTTCTTTTCTTATGTGTTCAAAGTGTTCTTTGTGAGTGGGGATAACAAAAATAAACGAAAATGATGAATAATGGTTTTGAAGAGAAGACCAAGGCAAGGAAAGCACAGAGAATGAAAAAGAGATACAAGCGATGAACATAAGAGTAAGAGTAGTTTCAGTTCATATTCAATGGCTGCTATGCCTACGTATTTATTTATAGTCTCTTCATGATTTTTGTTGTTGAATAAGTAGTATTTAAACTTAGATAACAAAATCTCTTCAATGAATCTAGTTTTTTAAACCAACAATTGTTATCCAATGGCATTGGAGCAAGTATTTGCAGAGCAAATCAACAATTATGTTGCTGATCTTGAAGACCGAAAGGTATGTTCTGCGAGTTCGAACACTGATATATTAGCAGAAGCAATCATATGCAACAACAGACTTATTTTTGTGAGCTTGATAAAAAATGTTAAGCCAGTTGCACCAATGCAGTTCGGATGGTACTGTTTTTCTCTATATGCCGTTCGAACCATGTATCCTCACATGGACCCAAGCATTCACAAAGGTGGAACTGCAAATATCTTTATAAAGGTAAATTACTGTATGTCTATTAATGGTTTTTTTATATTGAATTGTTTGTTTGACTTTTGTTACCTTTGATCTGTTCCTAATCAGCCACCTAGCCATAAATGCTTGCCCCTACTGGCCAAGAAGCAAATAAGCGCTCAATAAAGCTAAGCAGTATAAAAAATCTTAAATCATAGTTAGGCATAATAAGGATTAATTAGGTTTACCATAGTAATCTAATCATTATGGTTCCATTCTGGCTGGTAATTTTATTTCTGTTTCATCACTTTCTCATGTAATTTTTGAGTTTTTTTTGGAAACTAATATAGGTTAGATTTGTTTCAGCGACTAAATGTCATCATGCCATTTGGGTTGGTTTCGGCGTGGAACAAGCGAAGAAGAATCAAGTCAGAAGGATCATCTTGATCCATGCAAGTTTCTGCGGTTTCCGCAAGTTCCCACCCAAGATTTCTGCAACTTCTAATGGTGAATACTGAACCTTTTGCGGGGTTTATAGACATGTTGCTAATAGTTTTTGGCTGATGACTTGAGTAGTATGTGTTCTTTAGTAGAGGTTGAGAAGGTTCTAGAAGGTGAGGTTGTAGTTGAACATCAAGTTGGGCATGAAGCTATTGTTGGTAATGGAGGTGAAGCTGCCATTGGACATCAAGAAGGGATAGATGAATAGTCGAATACCTTGTATATGACAAATATATGGAATGTGGATGATCTTCAGTAGATAATACTCTTGATATAGATTAGGAATTACTTTGTAATGGTAAGTGATGCAACTTGTGGTAGGGTTGGATTCACGTGAGATCAAGGGTTTTTCTTGAGATTTGTAAGATCAATTTATGTTCATTGATCAACTTTATAAGTTAATGATCTAATGGTCTAAAGTTGTATGGTGGCAATTTTGTGATTATTGAGAAGTCTCGTGGCAATTTTGTGATTATGAATATTCAGATTGTAGATCTAATTCAAGGGTTAAGAATTAGTCTTACAGGTTTCACGAAAAACCCTTGGTTTCACATGATTCCAAGTCACTTGTGGCATATGGTTCTTTGTTTTGGTATATCTTGTGAAAGGGATGGGTGTAACTTTTGTATGCATGCATTTATGTTTTGTTGCATGAATTTGGTATATTTTGGAATGACTAATGGAAGTGATATATTTCATTTATTTTTATTGGTTTACTGTATTTTGTAACTAATTTATTAGATACATTGAGAGAGAAATTGTATATTCCTTTCCTTTTATAAGCATAAAGATTTATCGTAACACGTGGATTTTAGTGTGTATATTTTTAGGTTTTAAATGTATCTTCAACTTTATAATAAACTTTACTCAGTACTTTGAATTAGTTAGGCTTGGTACTAAATAGTTAAGAAATTTAATTTTCTGGCAGCTTTTCTTTGCGCCAGTAAAGGCTGGCCTTCATGGCAGAAAGTTGGAGCTGAAGGGATGTCCTTTAAATCCGATTTTTCTCCCATTTTTGTCCCACTTCTCATCTCCTAACTCATTTCTCTCTCAATCAAATTTGGTCCGCGCATCTCCATTTCACCCAATCGATTCCTTTAAGAGTTCTGTGAGATCAAGAGCTTGGGTTTATGATTAAAGCTTCAGATCATGTTCATCTTCTCCATTAGTTCTTATACCTACCTCCTAGCTTCTTCATTTGAACTCGATTAGAAGACTTTCAAGTGCAATTATTTTCTCATCTCCAAGCATTCAAGAACTTCTAAACAACAAGATTTCAAGTTATCTTCTTCCTCACCATTTCCACCATTTATTGACCTAGCTTTGAGTTTTCTCTAAAAGGGAATTGTAAGTTCATCTTATTCTAAACCTTTATTCTTGTTAAACCTTATATTTTAACCTCATAGAACATCTCGTTTGATATATCTTCATGATTTGGAGTTTTGACCATTTTTTGGTATTTTGGGTGATTAGAGGATCTGACTAAGGTTTATAATGAATTTGAGTTTGGGGTTTACTTTTGGTACATCTCTAAGCTTTGGTTGTGATCCGGTTAAAGTTTCACGAGGTGGGTGTTGGCGGATCTTAAGCCTTCACCGTTTTGGGAGCTAGAGATGGATTTGGAACCTCGGTTTAACCTATTCAAGTTGCTTTGTGAAAACTATGTACATGCTAAAAATGTCCATTTTGAAGTATTAATATGTTTTACTTGAGATCTATAAATATGTGGGTTATTTGGTGAGTTTTGCATATTTGGTATATTTGATCTTATAAATCTCATGAAATACTGGTATTAGGGATTATTTGACATATTGATAAATAAATCATAAGTCTGGGGTCTTTTGATATCTATTTTATAAATGAAGATTATTTGGTGATAACTGCATTTGTAATGTATTTGGTTTGGAAAATGCATGTTGTTATGTTATGAGACATTTAGAAATATAAATGTATGATTTCAATTGAAAAGTGGTTTGTCCCAACCAAATATGAGTTTTTGAGTTGATCATGCTTTAGAATATGTGTTTGCATAAACATTGTTTAAATACGTTTTTATTGATGACTTTCATGTAATAGTCAATTGAGTTGTTGAGCTTTTGGCTCGGTTTTGACTCAGATGAGTCTTGGGAACATTTGTCCGGTTTATTTGCTCGATGTCAAGCTTTGGATTTATATGCAATTACGACATAATTGTATGATATATTACATGCTTTGGGTGCATTAGTCGTTCAATTAGTGTCGTGTAATTTTAGAATGAGATTGTTGTCTTTGTATTCTTGCTAGAAACTATGGATATAATAGAATATTTGGGGTACAGACTCGAAGAGTTGAACTCGATGACCGTATAATCTATAGCAGAGGACTTGAGGTACAAACTCGAAGAGTTGAACTCGATAACCGTGCAGTCCGTTGGTTGGCTAGCATTTCTAGTAAAAGACTCACCTAGGTTATCAGCGGATGACTCAAACTACAGACCATGGGTGGTTGAACTTGATGACCGTATGATCCCTAGCTCGGGCTCGTTTAACGTTGATTTGTGGTTTATTCATATATTCGCCACACTCAACGGATACGGGTCTCCCCCGTCACCAAACGATGTTATTCTCGGATATAATATTATCCATGTTTTCGACATCGTTTTGAGTATGGAGCGTTTTCATATTTTATGGAATTAGGTATGGAACCTTATTTCCCCTCTTGGAGAATTTATGATCAATAGAGAGTTTATTCATGTTTATTATATCTGGACACTAAACCTTATCGATGTTTTGGACCGAGTGTTGGGTTTTGAATCCATATCAAATGGGTATTTTGATTTATAGTTTTAATCATGAGGATAATGAGTTTTAGAAAAGATATTGCTTTTACGATGAGGGCAATTCATATGAGAAATTATGTTTTAAATAAAAAGTCTTTTCAGTTGTACTATTTTATAATTAAGATGGAAACTGTTTGAACTCACTAGGCGTTAAGTCTAACATTTTTATTTATCAGCATGTGCAACATGGCCTCGTTAGGGGTTTGGTACTAGCGATAATGTGAATAGTCGAGTGCTAGTTAGATGTGCAAGAAAGATCTAGCTAATCGATGATGCCTTCGGCAATTGGAGATAGCGACTGTTATGGGATTTTAGTGACAAGGATTAGCTTGTGTATCATTAAAGTTACATATAGCTTCGCTATTCGACATAATTTTAATATTAATTTATAGAAAAGGATTTACCCTATATTTGATGTATTATCAAAAAAAATTAATTAGTTGTTTTTTCCAAATTTCAGGGTCTTACATTTATTTAATTTGAAAAATATTCCGAGACTTGAAGACTCAGAATATGAAAATCTATTAGGATTTTCTAGATTTGTCTATGATTTTAACGCATTAACCAGTTTTATAAGTCAAAATGATCTATTTAACTGGTTTTAGTCCATGATTTATTTGTTCAAAAGAAATCATCTAAAACTTATTGCTCAAAATCGCATAGTCTGTTTGGTTTTCGTGGACTTTTCCCATTTTGAAGTTCCACATCTACAATCACGTTATACCATTTAGAGAGAGGATCTTCTCTTCCTTTCCAATTCGAGTTCTCTTTTCCAACTGCAATCGAAAGTAAGAAAGATGTTCAGATTTGGTCGTTGCTTCAATGACAAAGATTGGAATTCTGCTAACCATGTGTTCCACTTACTCCAAATTGCACATTCTATTTGCTATTAGTAGATTCTGAGTTTGATTGCTTCATATAAATATCGATTGATGTTTGTTGTGGGCTGATACGCGGTAAAACTATTTTAAATTACAGGCCAAGTTACAAGCCAAGGCAGAAAAGCTTCCGGAGGTTCAATCTGGTGTATGGCAGAAGTTATAAGGATGCTTACACAACTCGAGATTTTGGAGCGTTAAAAACATATGATCAAACTTTTCTGGGATCTTTTTTTTAAATATGGGACTTCAACTAACGATTAAATGTTGTCACATTATTTGTTTATGTTTATTTGAATTTTACATCTTTCTACATTTTAACGGTACATGACTAGTGTGTATAAGAAAACAGTCGAATTACATGCGATTTTACACAATAAACCATGGGTAAAATGAAATGTGATTCACACGATTTTCGCCACGACTTGACGTCGCAGACCATGTCCCCTGCACACCCTTGTGTTAACTGTTAGTGTAAAATCACATGTGATTTTACACGTGATTTAGCCATTTTCGTATTCTTCTATTTGGTTAACGTTCTCATTTAAAACTTCAAATATATATAGGGAAAGTTCAAATGAAAAATCCCAAAATTTTGAGAAGGTGATAAGAGATCTCAACTATTATATGAGATTTTCCAATGGTGAAGATCTAAAGGGAAAAGTATGTAAATATAATAAAATTTATGACTAATTTAAAGAACCCTAAGAACCGGTCCTTTCTCTCGAGCATCGTCTTATATTCAGGGTGTACCATCTTTTCCCAATAATAAGGAATATAATTGTCAAGTAAATCACTACTTTCATTTGAGATATACTACATTAATTCGAGTACCACGAAGCAACAACACTAGGAGGCAACAAACATGAACATTAATAGATCAACATTATAGCTATTGATACATAAAAAAATCTCAGTGTTGTCCTGTAACCATTGCCTACATCGAAAAGCACAGTGTTGTCCCAAGACCCAAGTTGTAATGTAAACTTTGAAGACCTGTTGTCTAGGAGAGGTAATGGAATGTTGGTAAACTTATCATATAAGACCATTGAAGGAATACAACAAAAGCTTTTCTATTAAAAAATAAGCAGAACAACTATTATCATAAGTTGAAATGATGATATTTCAAGAACTTATGGTCCATTCATTTCCATTAGTTGCTATTTAGGTTAAATTTATTAAAGGAATTACTAAAGCATAGAACGATAACAAAAGTAAACTAATAATGATGAATCACAAGGGTGGTGTCTGATTGGTTTGAGCTTGGCTCTAAAGGTCAAAAGTACCATGAGGTCTCAGGTTCAAATCAAAGAGGAATAAAAATCTCCTTGTGGCCACGGAGGTTCAAATGCGGTGACTCCGGGCTATCTGCAAAGCAGGTGGTCGCCCTGGGATTAGTTGGCTTGCATAGCGGGTTGGATATCCAGGTTAATTAAAATAATAATAATGTAGAATCTACAATGCAAGAAATATAAAGACAAACCAAGCATTGATAGTTTTCAGAGTTAATTCCCAAGTTTCTATATTGGAGGAAAGTGAACGGAAAAGGCCTTAGGACTACCTCTTTAGTATGATCAAAGTCTATGATAAAACAGTGCAACCCATATTTACCGGTTACAATAAATGCAACCCAAATTTGTAGTAGTAAACTGACTCCAAATGATCAAGTACTAATGCTAGAGACCCAAATGTTCAATTTGATCGATTTTTGGTAAATCATGTTTTGGACACCACATGGAACCACAGTCTTTATTCCACATTGTAACACAAAACCTTAAACCAAAATCTACAAGTTTTCCTTGAATCATATCCAATATTGTGTACCCACACTCCGGAAAACATAACATTAGGAGCAAAACCACTTACATTGTTCAAAATAATTTCATATCTTTAGAAGGCAACATTGATCAAAAATATAACTACTCATACATCTATTTAGTTACCTCTTGTTGGGACACATATTGAACCACAATTTGACTACCCAGTTGAAATACAAACCCATAAATCAAAACAAATTGGATAAGACAATCATTTAGTAAGAACCAGTTAATATGTTCGAAAATAACTTCATTCTTTAGAGTTAAGTGATGGAGACCCCAATGTTCAATTTGTTTGAATTTTTATAAATATTGTTTTGGTACCACATGGAACCATAGTTTCTGTTACCATAATATAACACAAAATCTTTACGCAAAACCTACAAATTGTTCACGAAAAATATACAATATTAGGTTCCCACACTGTCGAGAACACAACAATACAACCAAGAACAATTAACATTGTTCAAAATAATTTCATATCTTGATAGGGAAATAATATTGTGATACCTGTTGTTTCGATTCAACTTCGATCAAGTTCATCTTCATCCTCATTGTCAACATCGATTGCTTCGTTGGCTTTGTTGGAGAAGGTGAATGCTCTCTTCACTTTAAACATGCAACTCCTTCTACCTCATTCATATTACATTATAGAAATCATAAGCACACTATGGTTCATAGTGAAATCAAGAAGAAGATAACTGAATACCTTCTCCTTCGTTCGCATCCATTGATTCGCTACTGAAGATTTCAACCAAGTCGCTCAAACAGTTCGCATCAATAATTATTTTTTCTTTTATTTTTAGCTATTGATTATTAATTTGTGTGTTTGAAATTGGATCTCACGGTTACCACGAACTAATTAGTTCTTCCTTGAATGGGCCCCTATATATATGTATGTATATAGGGTTGGATTCACGTGAGACCAAAGGTTTTTTCGTGAGACCAAGGGTTTTTCGTGACACCCGTAAGACCAATTTATGTTCATTGGTCAACTTTATAAGCTAATGATCTAATGGTCTAAAGTTGTACGGTGGCAATCTTGTAATTATTGAGAAGTCTAGTGACAATTTTGTGATTATGAATTTTCATATTGTAGATCTAAATCCAATGGTTGAGAATTGGTCTTACGGGTCTCACGAAAAACCCTTGGTCTCGCATGATCCCAAGTCTATATATATATATATATATATATATATA
>NC_037541.1:10144657-10163461 GCF_001531365.2 Cynara cardunculus var. scolymus
AAATTGATTTGATATGTAACTCCCAAACAATTAATAGGGAGTTACAAATCATCAAATCCCAAAAAATATGCATTTATAATATTAATATTTTTATTTTTTTTAATATTGATCTTCAATGTTCATTGTTTTATCAGTATTTAATTCGCATAGAAAACACGGTAATAAAAATTTCCGGTATCGATCAAGCTAATATAGATAAACAATGGAAAATAAATCGACAACAGTAAGAAGATTAAAATGGTTTATGATGACAATCGGAGTTCAAGGCCGGGAATTGAAAAAATTAACCAAAGCGAATGTCTTGGTAATATATTTTTTATTTTTTTAGATTYGTTTTAATCGAAATTATGTTCATTACGATGTGTTGTGCTTTTTATAATTCATCTTGTATTGATAGCTTTTTTCTTTAATTATTAAAATACATACCTAATTCACATGTTCAAATGAAAGTACATGCATGACCCATTTTCGTATTGTCATATTACCGACTTTTATGAATCATGAACCATTGTGTTCATGTTACTTCTATCATATGAACACAAGTGTTATTTCTTAAGCTTGATACAAAATCTTTATATTTGTGTTAGTGTTTGCATCCGGTGTTCATAGCGTTGAGATTATGTGTTCATATATTTTATACGATATGAACAAGGGTGAACACAAAATGAACAAGAGTTGAACACGATATGAACAAGAGGTGAACACGATATGAACAAGGGGTGAACAACCATATAAGATCATAAACATATATGAACAAGGGGTGAACCTTAAACGGTGTGGATGCAATGCATGTATAAAACTCCAATTGACAAATGATCGCTTCTGAATGTGTTTATAATGAAGAATCTATTGTTCACAATCTGTTCATATCGTGTTCATACATTTTTTTTTTCTTTCGTGTAGCAGCTATTCTTATTATGTTCATAAATGTTATGCAGTCCAAGTACATATATATGTCAAATTTTTGTTCGTATTTGACACAATGGTTCATATATTTATAGTTGTGTTCATATGGTTCTTACATTAACAAAAATAAATTAACAAAAAAATCATAGAATTTTTTATTTTGTAACTCCCAATTAATTAATGATATGGGAGTTACATAACTTTTTTTTTACCTAAATACCCTTTTCAACTTTGTTCACTTATCTTTATGAAATTTTAAATTTAATAAAAATAAGTTTTTATCATGATTAATCACAACCGTTTATTGAAAAATTGGATGGCCAAGATCGGTTAACAAAGTTAACACAAAAACTTTGGTTAACATTTGAACTTGACCCTATATATATATATATATGTATATGTATATATATATATATGTATATGTATATATATATATGTATATGTATATATATATATATATGTATATGTATATGTATATATATATATGTATATGTATATGTATATATATCGGGTTGCGTTCACGTGAAATAAAGTTGTTTTTGTAAGACACGATTTTTACACTTGAAACTTCACAACAAAATGTTGTAAAGGTAAAAAATCCGAATCTTCACAGCAAAAACATTGTGAAGGTGGTTTACTATGAAGTTTCAAGTGTAAAAATCATGTCTCACGTGTCTTACGAAAACAGTCTTGTATCACATGATTCCAAATCTCTCTCTCTCTTTATATATATATATATATATATATATATATATGCATACATTATATCCATATAACCCCCTCTCTTCTCTGATGGATCATATCTCTCTCGGTTCATTTTCAGGACACTTCTCTGGTAAATCCACACACAAACACATAGATTTGGAAAAGCCACGAACCATTTCTTTCCATCCACCCTTATGTTATACGTGTATGCATATATAATAGACATTCATTAAGTATTAACCTTATGGTTTAAATTTACTCATATTTTAGGGATGTAACAGTATAACAAAAAAGAAAGAAAAATATTTTCTTTCTGTTTTCTATGATAATATCTAAATCTAAAATATTCGTTAACCTTTTAGTTTTGCACTTATCCCCATATTTATAGTTAACCTATTTGAGTTACAAACTACCATAATACCTAAACATGGGTTACCTTAAGCCCATAAAGGTTTTATTTAATTTTATTAACCGTTATGAAATTCAAATGTAATATATATATATATATATATATATATATATATATATATATATATATATATATTTACATATAAAACCTTGTAATTATCATAACTACATTTTTAACATATACTTTAATTATTCTGCTATAATACTATTTTAACAATCAATTTGACATAATTCATGTGTTTGATTATCCAATAATAATATCAAAGCATACGTATTCTTTGTATGCAATTGTATAGGTTTACATACCCCTTAACAGTATTACTATGTAACATATGTCGTGGACATATAAAAACTTACCAATAGAATTTTTAGTCTAAATCATAGGGGTCGTTTACCTAAACACTTACCCGATAAATACTTACTGGTAAAATTCAACACTATCATTTACTTCGAAGTAAGATTTTATTTACTATAGTGCATCGTATGCAACAATTTATCCCGATAAGCGCTAACCATGGTAAGAGTTCTCGTCCTCACTTACCGGGTAAGACTCTCAATTCTTGCCTTCACTCTTACCGGGTAAAATTTTTAGTCCTTGTCATATTCATCTGGTAAAGTAAAGCAACTTGGTAAGCGCTTACCCAGGTAAGCGTTTGATAAACGACACCTAACTTAGGGGGTGTTTGGGATTGCTTATCAAAACTGCTTTTTAACTTATTTCAGTCTGGCACTGAAGATAAGTTGTTTTCTAGTGTTTGGGTAAGGAAAAAAAACTGCTCATACCGGTGCCAAACCGGTAATAAGCAGTTTTTGATAAGTTAATTCTTCTTGACTAATGAAAATCAACTTATTACCAGTTTACCATTTTAACCCTATATAACACCCATCTCTTCTCAAGATACATATTCACGAACAGATCTCTTCTCCATATACATCACGCACATCATCATCGTTTACCCTTCTCATCATCATCGTCTACCCTTCTCATCATCATCATAATCGGTTCTAGAAAAACTATTTGTGTTCCGAATGTCGAGCTAATGAGGGAAACATACGAGCTTGAATCATTGATGTTTCCTTCCCACAAGAAAATGTTCAAATCTTTATCGTTGGAGAGTCTGGTGCTGATCGTTTCCCTGTTCTTGATGTTTGCCGTTGCAATTCATCTGGTGAGCTTCAATGTAGAAATCCCACGATCGAAGAGCTTAAATTCATGTATGGAGTTTTGAAAGTTGTTTCCTTAGTGCACCCTTTGCTTCAGCAAGATCAAGACGGTCCGAAATGGTCGAAATTCATTCACTTAGAACTGTTCATTGAAACCGTTGATATTCAGTGGCCTGCTGAAATGTTGAAGGGTAATGATGTTGTTGTTGTTACGGTATCACACCCACCTGGTCAAGGTTATACGAAAAAAGTCAACTCAAGTGTCGGGTCAACCCCTACTAAATATTCTGAATTCGCAAACAAGGAGAGTTTTTTCGATGTAGGGTTGCTAGGCAGTTTAAGACAGTGTGCTCGATGCGAGAAAGAAGTCTCCGACGAACATATCACGTATTGTGACCATTGTCACGGTATAATCTATTGTGGTTCGTTCTGCCAAAAGCAACATTGGAAGGAATCGCATAAAGGCAATGGCGGGCTCTATAAAGCCTTGATGGAAAGAGAAGACAGGCTAGTGACTAATAAAGAATTGATTCTTTATTAATTCTTATATGTGAATTACAAGCAAAACAAAGTATAAATGTACAACACAAGGGGGCAAAAAAAGGAAACCCGATATACACCCGATATACAAGGATCGGTGATAACAAATAGGAAGAGATAAATATGGAAGAGAATCAATAGAATTTCTATACTCCCCTTCAAGTTGGAGCATGTAGGTTTTGCATTCCCAGCTTGCTAAGTAAGGATTCGAATTGTTGAAGGCCTAGGGGTTTAGTGAAGAGGTCGGCAATTTGCATCTTGGTGTTAATGGGAAGAGGCATGATTTCTTTAGATTCTACCTTTTCTCTAACAAAGTAGCAATCCATCTCAACATGTTTAGTCTGCTCATGGAAGACGGGGTAATTGGCAATATTTCGAGCTGCCTGATTGTCATAGAAAAGAGGTGTTGGCTCATCTTGTTCAACATCGAGTTTGCTTAGGAGCCATCGCATCCATATAATTTCACTAACCATTGCAGCCATTGTTCGATATTCTGCCTCAGTTGATGATCGAGAAACGACTGAGTGTTTCCTTGATTTCCATGAGAAGGGAGCTCCTTCCAAGAGTAAAATGCATCTTGTTCGAGATCTTCAGGTAAAAGGACACCCCAACCAATTTGCATCACAGTAGGTGACGAGATTTGTTCCTCCTTGTTTTGGAAATAACAAGCCTTTTCCTGCTATAGCCTTCAAGTACCTTAAAACTCTCATGACTGAATCCAAGTGATCTTGTCGAGGATTCGACACAAATTGGCTTAGAACATTAACATCATACGTGAGATTGGGTCTTGTTTCTTGGAGGTATAGTAGTTTACCTACCAGCCTTCGATACTTGCTAGCATCCACACGCGGTTCTTCACTGTCTTTATCGAGTTTTAGATTTTGTTCCATTGGGAACAAACAAGGTCGACATCCAATCATGCATGTTTCTTCTAGGATGTCAAGGATATATTTCCTTTGATTAAGAACCAGTCCATCCTTGGTACGAGTAACCTCTATGCCAAGAAAATACTTTAAGTTTCCAAGGTCTTTGATACTGAATTTTTCGTTAAGCAAGGCCTTTACTTCTTTGATTTTGGCAGCATCATTTCCCACAATGATCGGGTCATCAATGTATACAACTGTAGCGATGAACACTTTGTCACACTTGTATTTAAAAAGTGAATGATCAGCGTGAGATTGTTCAAATTGTAACTCAGTGAGAACGGAGGTGAGTTTTTTATACCAATTTCTCGAAGCCTGCTTCAAACCATAAAGAGACTTCTTTAACCGACACACTTTGGTTGCTCCCCTTTTCTTGTATATTCATGTAGACTTTTTCGTCTAAGTATCCATGTATGAAGGCATTGTTGACGTCTAACTGTTGGATGATCCAATCCCTTTTAACGACTATGTCTAGAAGAGTTCTGACGGTTACCAATTTAGCAACTGGTGTAAAGGTGTCTGATAATCGACCCCTTCCATTTGAGTGAAGCCCTTTGCGACAAGCCTTGCTTTGTATCTTTCAATCTCACCATTGGGTTTGTATTTGATTTTGTAAATCCATTTTGAATCAATGGCCCGTTTTCCACTCGGTAAGTCTTCAACGGACCATGTTTCATTTTCTTCCAAGGCTCGAATCTCTCTTTGCATGGCATCTGTCCATTTTTTATCCTGCACAGCTTGATTAAAAGTTTTGGGCTCATCGTTTGAAGTGATGGCCGCTAAATAAGCTTTGTGAGAGTTCGAGAATTTTTCATAAGAAATAAAGTTGGCTAAAGGGTATACCGTGGAGCTTTCTTCTTGACTTGGAGCGGGTTGCGTGTGGTCTAGAGAAGGAGGGAGATTGACTTCATAGTCCTGCAAATGTTTAGGTCTCAATCTGCTTCTTTTGCCTTAGTTGACACCAATATTTTCAACATTAATTTCCCCATCGTGATTGGCTTCATTGTGTTCAAATGGCATTTCAATGTTGGCTTCTTGCACGGATGGTTCTCCTTGGTTATTGGTGGAATTATTGGAAGTTCCATGTAAATTCAAGTCACCTTCAGTAGGTGCACCAAATTCTTCATTTTGTTCATTATGCTCTTCTTCCACATCATGAGTAACATCCATGACGTATTCATTTTCCTTTTCATTTTTCGTGGCATTAGAAGCAAACGGGAATGCGTTCTCAGCGAATTTTACGTCCCTTGACACAATAATTTTATTGTGACTTGGATCGTATATTTTATAGCCTTTGGTTTCGTGAGGATAGCCAACAAAGACTCCCGGTCTCCCCCTTATTTAGAACTTATCACCCTTTGTTTCGGTACTATGATAATAAGCCAAACACCCAAAAACTCTCATATGATCATAATTTGGTTTGTGACCATATAAGATTTCGTAGGGAGTTTTCTTTTCAATGACCTTGGAGGGTAATCTATTTATGATATATGTGGCCGTTAAGATGCATTCTCCCCAAAATCTTGTGGGAAGGCCAGCTTCAATTTTTAGAGCACGAGCAACTTCAAGTAAATGGCGGTGTTTTCACTCCACAACTCCATTTTGTTGTGGAGTGTGAAGACACGTTGTCTCTAAAATCATGCCTTGCTCCGCGTAAAAATTCAACATTTTATTTTATGTGAATTCCCCACCATTATCACATCTGATTCTTTTAATGTTTTTCTCAAACTGAGTTTTGACCATTTTATGAAAATCAATAAGGCATGTGCTCGCTTCGTGTTTGTGTTTAAGAAGGAAAACCCAAACTGCCCTACTATGATCATCAACTATAGTCAAGAAATAACTCGCCTTTGAAAAAGAGGGTGTTTGATACTTTCCGCATAAATCACAATGTATCAAATCAAAACACGCATTTGTTTTAGTAACACTAGTGGGAAACGGTTGTCTTGTCATCTTAGATTTCACACAAGAATCACAAACATGGCCTTTATTTCTAAATGAAATGTTTCTAAGAAAACTTATTTGACTTAGCTTTTCTTYGCTAGCATGTYCCAACCWCTTGTGCCAAATGTTCCCCTCCGACATCATTGCTTTCCTCTGGTGTCCAAGAGCTCCCATCCGGTATAGACYACTCACRCATTTACCYGCTCCAATCAAGTTCTTYGAAGTTAGGTCCTGCATGACAAAGAAAYTTGGAAARAAGCTTACGACACAATTCAAATCACTTGAAAGCTTGCTAACTGATAAAAGGCTGCAATTGAATTCAGGAACGTGAAGAACTCCTTTCACTTTGGTTCCATTTGGTAATGTGTGGTCTCCTCTTCCTTTGACGGGAACGAATTCTCCATTTGGTATGGTTACTGGTTCCGCAACTGAGGAGGAGATCTTGTTCTCAATAATGTCAATTCTGTTGGTCATGTGCTCGGTAGCTCATGTATCAACAATCCAAGAATCGTTAGGACTTATTTTACCTGCCATGTTAGCTGTGGGTGGAGAATCATTCTTTGTTTGATTTTCTTCAGAAGCAAAGTGTTTGAGAAATTGTCGATATTGGTCTTTTGTCAAACCCTCGATGGGACTCGATTCGACTTTAGCACAGGCAGCCTTCGGTCTAGTTTTGTCTTGTCACCATTCAGGATAACCAATCCGTTTGAAACAGCCTTCACGAGTGTGACCATCTTTATCACAGAAGCTGCAGTGTTCTATTTGTTTGGTGTCCCTTTTCACATACTTGTTGCTTGTTGATTGGAGCTTGTCTCTCGTTTCACAAAGGCCTTAAATGCCGCCGCCTCAGCCGTGGGCCTTTTTGCATCAGTAATGGTTCTCTGCTGCTCGTCTTCAGCAACTAAATGGTAGGCAGTTCCAAGAGATGGAGTGGGTTTCATGGCCAATATCTGAGTTCTGATAACGGAGAATTCGGTGTCAAGCCCCATGAGAAACTCGTAGAGTCTCTCTTGCTCTCTAAGCTCATTGAGAGTTCTTCCGAATCCGCATGTGCATCCGTTGTAAGAACACTTTGGAACATTAAGAACCGGTTGGATCTCGTCCCAAAAGCCTCGAAGCTTTGTGTAGTAGGCAGAAACAATCATTCCTTCCTACCGGGTATTAGAGATGGCTTGTTTCAGTTCGTATGCATGGGGTGTGTTTTGTTTGCCAAACCTTTCATGAAGATCGGACCACATCTCAGCAGCGGAATTGGCATATTTCATACTGGTTCGGATCTCCTTCTCCATGGCAGTTGTTAACCACCCCTTGATCATTGCGTCACACCGCATCCAGTCCATGTAGTCAGCAGCAGTTTTCTGTGGTTTCTTGATGGTTCCATCGATGAAACCAATCTTGTTCTTGGCGAACAAGAAGTTTTCCATCTCCTGGACCCAATCGTTGTAGTTGTTATCCGTTAGAGCATCGTTGACATGCATTTGTCGTGGATAATCTGACGGATGGATGTAAAACGGGGAGTTTGCGTCTGGACCATTCTTCTCGTTCTTGTTCGTACTTTTCTCTGCACCAGTCATGGCGTCGGTTTTGAGTTTTGAGTTTTATGGTTAGGTTTGATCGGAAGAGCAGGATCGGCACCGCTCTGATACCATAAAGAATTGATTCTTTATTAATTATTGTATGTGAATTACAAGCAAAACGAAGTATAAATATACAACACAAGGGGGCAAAAAAGGAAACCCGATATACACCCGATATACAAGGATCGGTGATAACAAATAGGAAGAGATAAGTATGGAAGAGAAGCAATATAATTTATATACTCCCCCTCAAGTTGGAGCATGTAGGTTTTGCATGCCCAACTTGCTAAGTAAGGATTCGAACTGTTGAAGGCCTAGGGGTTTAGTGAAGAGGTCGGCAATTTGCATCTTGGTGTTAATGGGAAGAGGCACGATTTCTTTAGACTCTACTCGTTCTCTAACAAAAGCAACATTGGAAGGAATCGCATAAAGGCAATTGCGGGCTCTATAAAGCCTTGATGGAAAGAGAAGACGAGCTAGCGATTAACATCTTCACATTCCTGTGTAACAACGAACATCCCTGCAAATGGCTAAAAACGCTCGGAAATGGTGTCCATCGAAAGGGTATGTGGAGGAGAAAATGCACGTGTTATTCTCACTATCCTTTCGGTTTACTCCCCACAACTGACAAACTTTCGGATTCTTGGGGAGGTTTACATGACGATGAATATCCACACGACTCGCATTTAAATCGTCCAAGAAACGGGATTTCGAACTCAAACCCATTCCTAATCTCCGGTTGGCCGGAGTACTACAACCTCTAATCACTGCCATTATCCAGCCCTGTTGACATTTTTTGTTATTGATATTAAATTTTTGTTAGAGATATTATTATAAATGATGAAAAATAAATTTTTATATGTTAAAAAATCAAATAAGTTAATAAGCAATCTCAAACACTCCCATAAGTCAATAATATGAAATACTATCTTTTTTGGTCATTTTACAGATATAAGCAAAATTTGTCAAACACTAAAAAACAACTTATCAACTTATTGCAGTTTGGTACTGCTATAAGCTAATCCAAACACTTTTTACAAAACTTCAGTTTGATACCACATAAGTTAATAAGCACTTTTGTAAAAAAGCATAAGTTGTTTTAAATAAGCAATCCCAGACACCCCCTTGATACGAAATCAGTTTTGTGTACATACTTGGGTTTCAAATCCTTAATCACAACACTTGTTCAACCTCATACGAAGATAATCCATTACAACAAAATTATGTTTATAAATAGTTTAAGTGTCCTAATAGAGTTCCATATAAGACTTAAGTTTATATGACCAAAAAATAAAAGTGTCATATCTAAAAATGTTACAATAAGTTTATAGGACGCTTTTATGCGTCACAACAAATTATTTAGAACCATTTTATAATACAATATCGTATTACCTGTTTTATAAGATACCATTTGTAAAAATGTCCTGTAAACACAAGGGTCCGATAAAATATGGGTTTATAAATGTCATATCAAATAGCTAATACGACACGTTATTTTAGAAAGGTCCTTAAAACTTGTTACGACATCAAAAAGGGTCATATAAACTTATTGTAACACATTTAACTTTTTGGTCCATCAACTTTAAGTCTTATAAGGCACTCTATTAAGACATTAAACACTTTATACGTCCTTATAAATCCAATTCTTTACGTCCTCTCAAGTGCACCCGATCAATCCGCATATCAAACACGATTCATGAGTGAGTTTGAGAATAAAAATGATCAAGGGTTTAAATCTCTTCTTTCACTTCTCACCTTAACCGTCCTTCCAACACGATCCTACGCCTATATTATAAATACTAAAATAAAAAGTTTAAAAAGTAGGTTACATAATATTGGAATAAGATATAAAATACGTTACAAAATTATGAAATTTATGGTTAATAAAAATAAACTAAAATTTATATAAGCAAAGTAGGGGCAAGTTCAAACGAGAAACTAAACATTTACTAGAAAACGAGAATTCTCAATATCATATATGGTTATACACATGATATAAAAGCTTAATCATATATATACTACATTATAAAGCATTTGGCAAAAACTCTTAAAAACATTTTTTATGCATGAAGTACTGTATATTGATGCATATTACTTAAAATTCAAGATTACAAGTAAAATATGCATAAGTATAACTTATTAAAGCTTCATTTTGAATTCGTGTAACTAATTGGGGATAAACATAATCAAATAGAGGATAAATATCTCATTTTAAAATCTAAAATATAATTAGGATAATTATCAAGTTATAACAAAATAATTAATTAATCTTTATAAGAAAAATATTATGCATAAGTAGAACGTATTAAAGCTTCATATTTGAATTCGTGTAACTAATTACGGATAAACATAATCAAATAGAGGATAAACATCTCATTTTAAAATCTAAAAAATTTAAAAAGTTATAATATAATTAGAATAATTATCAAGTTCTAACAAAATAATTAATTATTATCTTTATAAGAAAATTATATTATTAAACTAAATATAAATTATTTCGTTATTGAACCTAATTAAGTTATAATAAAAAATTGAATTAAAAAATTACACAAAAAATGAGAAATTTTAAATAGTTAATTTGATACTAATATCGATATTTTTTGTCAAATTTTATAATATCTTCAAATTTATATTTTATTGAAAAATAAAAACATTATCGTTTTTTTTCAAAATCACATAAGATCATATTATAACATCGATTGAGATAAAGAATAAAATGAAATATTAAAATCAAGATATATTTTACTATGTTGCGCGAGTAAAAATCTAAAATATAATTAGCATAATCATTGAGTTCTAACAAAATATTTAGTTATTATCTTTATAAAAAATTATGCTATTAAACTTAAATTAAATTATAATAAAAAATTTAGATTAAGGAAATTACACCAAAAACAAGAATTTTTAAAAAAAGATTAATTTGACACTGATATCAATATATAATTTTTCAAAATTTTATAATATTTTCAAATTTATATTTTATTAAAAAATAAAAATATTATCACGTTCTCAAAACCATATAAAACCGTATTATATCGATATAAAAAAAATAAAACGAAATATTGAAATCGAGATGTGTCTCGATGCACTATACGAGTACCCTTCTAGTATGATTAATTACACGTTACATTAACAACATATAAACGTTTAATCATATACAACTTAAATACACCCAGATAAATATAATCATATGTGATATTAAAAACTGTTATTTTCTCTGTAAAATATTTAACTTCATATCAGTATATATCTAAAGATGGGATGAAATAAAAAAACACATCCCGAGAGAACATGAGAAAGTACAGAAAGAAAAGGTTTCAGATTCCATAATGACAAAGAAAAGAAGTCCAAAGTAATGAGAGCCGCGAAAACACGGAGCCGCTTCATTCCAAAAAAGACTTCCTTCACAAACATCACCTCACCCACCCATCCACTCATTCTTTCTCAACTTTCACTAAATTACACTTTTCGTACTTATACTTGTTGTTTATTACCAACTCTTGCATTTAAAATGAAATAATTACAAGTTCCACATTTAATTTCGAATTTGGTTTTTTTTTTTGTTTGATTGTTAAATAACCTAAAGGTATTTTGGTCTTTTTACTGAATCCCCATCGCACCCCACCCCCTGATGATCAAGCCCTTAAGCTTCTAATATTGAAGCAACATGTATGGGTGCGACGACATAAGAAAATCTATGTACGTCCATCATCTTGATATAGTATCAGTGTTAGCCTTGTCTCTATTTCTTTTGCTCCCAAACAGATTGATGAAAACATAAATGAAATTTGTGGGTTGTAGGTTTTTTTTGGAGGGCAGAGGTGTTTTTGTGTGTATATGTGTATGTGGGTATGTTTTAATGTTGTGGATGACGGGTTTTGACGAGGGTTGGATTTTTTTTTTTTTTTTTGCGTTGTGTTTGTGTGTGGGTGGTGTAGGTTTTGTGTTTGTGTGTGTGTGGGAGCGGGGGGTTGATCGGAGAAGGGGTAAGATTTTTGTGTGTGTGGGTTTTTATTAGAAAAAGGAGTTGAGGGGGAGCCGAAAGGGGGTTATATAAAAAAAATGAGTCAAAGAAACCAAATCCGAATAAAAATTGCAACCATAGTGACCAAAAGTCTAATTATTTTCTTTTAAGTACAAGAGTTGATATCAAGTAACAACCACATGGACTAAAAATGTAATTTACTCTTAGTTTAGAGTAAATTACTTTATTAGTCTTGTGGTTTACATACTATAACATCTCCCAAGTCATTTCTGAAATATATTATGAATTACAACCCTATGGTATGCATTTTATTACGTCTTTGGTCACTTGCCCTAACTTTGTCTAAAATATTTTGTTAACTCAGTTAACTTAGAGGGTACCATTTCATCTCAAATATATAAAGGTTGGTAATTATCAGAACTCATTTCTATATTAGTATTTATAAAAATTGAAACTTAATGATGTGTTTTATCTTAAGGAATTGAAACAAGGTGCTGATTGGTCTATGAAATGAAAGAGTAAGGGGACGGTGAAGAAAATGATGTTCATCGGATGAGATGGTATTCATTGCTGGAGATGGAAGAAAAAAGTAGGGGAGGCGGACACATGGCATCATTTAATTGGTTTATTAAAACTCTCCTTTCAGTTAATAGATAGAAAGTCTAACATGGTCTTGTGTTAAATAAAGATAACGTAAAGGATTTAAACAAAGTTAGTGACAGGAACGAAATGCGTTATAAAATGCATATTACAAAGGCTTGAGGTGTTGTAGTGAGTAAACCATGGGGACCAAGAATGTAACTTACAGTTAGTCAGATAATCCTTAAAATAATTTTGAAAAGATTTGAATCAGTAAGACAGTGACATTTGAAAAACAAACCTATGAACTTATCCGTTGAACTACAATTGAACTTATTCGTCTAAAAATATGCGTATTTATTTTTCACAGTTAAAAAATAAAGTAAATACAATTTTAGTCCTCGAGGTTTAGTTGAAATTTCTAAAAATGGTATGTAATCTCTAATAAGTCTGAAAATTATCCTTGTGGCTTGCGTTTTGCTTTGACAATGTTTCCTAACACTAACTATGTTAGTTCAAGTGTCGTTAGTTTAGGGGGATTTCGATCATTATATCATTTCCTATTAAAAATGTCAGTGTACAAGTATATAAAATTTGTCTACATATGTAATTATCATTTAAAATACAAAAACATTATTTTCTCTTCCGCCCCTGCCCCCGCCCCCGCCCCCTCCTATGACTTCTACGCCCTTATCCCCATTTCAGGCGACTAATATCTTCGGTCATCTTCTCTGGTAAGAAAATCAAAGAGAAAAATCATCGGGACCAACTCAAGACACAAACCAAAAAAAAGGAAACCCTTCCTTCTACTTCGAATAATAGAAAACCAGAAACAAAACAAACCCATAAATAAAATCAAAAGTGAATTTAGAGTTTCTAGAGGTACTGACAGAGATCTAATAAAAGGATGGTCTACATGATGTTTTTGGAGATAACAAAACAAGTGTGTGAGATAGGTCACGATGTGGAGGTAAACATGGCGGTGGTAGCGAGTTAAGTGGAGGAGGGTGTCGCGGTGGGTTTGAGTTAATAGGAGTTTAGGTTGCTTGTGGGGGCAGGTGGGGGCTGCGAAGAGGGGTTCGCTGTGACTTCACTTGGTCGTGTTGACCTGTTCGTCCACATCCTTTTTGGACGTGTTGTATCACATGTGATCTTACTCTGTAATCACATGTGATCTTAGAACTTATTGCATTCTCGTAAGTTGACTGGCTTCTCCATGATCCTGCCTCTATACATGTAATATATAATATTAGATATTATATAGTATATCTTACATAATATCTTTTTTGAAAAGAAAGTTGATAAAAAAAAGTAAGAAGACCAAAGACCCCTAATTTAATAAATAATCTTTTACGCAACCAATGTCATAGATCATTTTCAGAGCAAAATGTAAACCACAAGAATTCTTTTAAGAGTTATAAAGGCCAGGTACCATTTTTAGAAATTTCACTAAACCTTATGGATTAGTAGAGTAGTTTACATAATATATATATATATATATATATATATATATGGTTTATTTCAAATACATATATATATATATATATATATATACACACACACACAAAAGCTTACAAATATAATAGTACAAATTGCATGAAAAAATAACGTACTTTAACTTGATTCCTATTTTGGGTAACGTACTTTCAAAACTTCCATTTTGGTACATAAGATGTAAAGTTTTAAACATTTAAGTACCCGGGTAACTCAGTGAAGACTAATTTTAGACTAAAAAAAGGACTAATTTTAGATTAAAAAAAATCCACGTCACTGACTAGGTCAACAAATAATACCGAGTTGGATACCACATCACTCGCCACATCAGTATGATAACCAGTTAATAATTCAACCAGTTACCTGAGTACTTAAATGTTTAAAACTTTACATCTTATGTACCAAAATAAAAGTTTTGAAAGTACGTTACCCAAAACAAGAATCAAGTTAAAGTACGTTATTTTTTCATGAAATTTGCCTAATATAATATTGGAGAAGTTCAAAATAACAAAACCAGCTTTCATATTTTAAATTATCAAGTCCTTTAATTATTTAACAAATAAATTTTTTTTTTCTTCATTTTATTAGTTCATTGTACTTTACTACTGATGTGTTGATTTATCGAAAGAGAAATTATATATTTCTTTTGTTTTATAAGTGTAAAGATTTATTCGTTTAAAAAATTATTCAAGTACTCAAATTCAATCGCTCAAAATATAAAAGTTTATTAGATTTTTTTTCGAATTTAATAAGTTCAAAAATTTATTTGTTCGATTTTAATATTTAAAATTTTATTTATTTTATTTCAAAAAGATTAAAATTTTATTTGTTAAAAAAATTTAAAATTTTATCACTTATTTAATTTCTTAATTTTTTTTTCATATAACATATGACTGTTACAGATATCAATAATGGATACAAATATTTGCTAAACAATAACATGTTATTAACTGTATTCATTTCATAACTGAAGATTTTTTTTATTAACATGTATATCCAATTCATTATACGAGCTGACTAATCCCAGGACGAATACTCATTTCACGGGTAGTCTAGAGTCACCGCATTTGAACCTCTGCGGTCATAACGAGATTTTTATTTCTTCTTGCATTCGAACCTGTGACCTCCAGACACTTTTAACCATCAATCGTCCTATGTGGTTAAAAATAAGAAACCTTTTAAAGGTTATTAAACCTTTTTATTTCTACTTTTAAAGATTTTTATTTCATATGATATAGTGTAAAATAAAATATAATTGTTTGATAATGGTTTACAATGAAATGATGACGTTTAATAGTTAAGGGAGACACATGATACAAATTATTCTGACGGTTCTAGAATCATTAAAAAACAGATTTTTTTTCAAACAAAATTCATCTTTTAATAATGAGATACTATTTTTTAAATTTTAATAAAACTATTAAAAGGTAAACAACAGCCTCTAAAACCTAAAATAAAAAGTTTAGTATTTTAATTAATTTTTGAAGTTGACACAAACTGGTTGTATGTAATTGGACATTTATTAACCATAGTTAATTTGCCTTTCAAATCCACGTCTATTCTCCACTACAAAACAAACCCCACACACACTCTCGTTTCTCGGGGTCTGCAATCTCTTTTTCCTTCGATTCGAAGAAATCCTCCAAAAGAAAAAGATATGAGCTGCCATGGCTGCCGAGTTTTACGAAAGCGATGTGACGATAGCTGCGTCTTAAGACCTTGTTTGGACTGGATCGATTCTCCAGAAGCAAAAGCCCGTGCTACGCTCTTCGTCTCCAAGTTCTTCGGCCGCACCGATCTCATAAATTTCATCTCCTCCGTCCCAATCCACAAACGAAACGGTATACGCTATATCCAAATCCACATCCTAATATCTATACAATTTTCATCATGATTTCTAATTGTTTCAGATTTTCGCATTTGATTTTTGCAGCTCTGTTCCAATCACTCTTGTTTGAAGCGGTTGGCCGCACTGTGAATCCGGTCAACGGAGCTATCGGACTCCTTTCCACCGG
Source organism: Cynara cardunculus var. scolymus (assembly GCF_001531365.2). Taxonomy (NCBI): domain Eukaryota; kingdom Viridiplantae; phylum Streptophyta; class Magnoliopsida; order Asterales; family Asteraceae; genus Cynara; species Cynara cardunculus. The sequence goes on from NC_037541.1 coordinate 10,160,898, forward strand.
AAACTGGCACCTGTGTCAGGCCGCAGTGAGGACGGTGCTGGCCGGCGGTACGCCGACAGTTCTCAGCAACAGTTTTCATCATATTCCGGAAATTGACGGACGTTCTGGAGTCTCCGAAACAGGCGGCTCGTGGTCGGCAATGATGATCAGGAACCAGATACCTTCCGGCAAGTGTAGCATAACCAACGCGGCTCCATTGGCAAATMTCAAGGTTGCGTMATCTGCCGCCGGCGATGAACARAGKTTCTCGGCCTCCAACATATCAAAAGTATTGATGAGTTTTCGATGCAGCGACGGCGAAGAGCCAAAACTGTTGAACCTTCTTGTATAAGTAGTTGAGCTTACAACCTAAATAAAATCATCAATGGATCCGCCATCGTATCCAGGTGAATACTACTTCTTTTAGAATTAAAAATAATTAACAAAAATGTGGACACATAATCTTCTTCTTAATTTTTTGGTATGAGTTTTTGTAAATCGCTCCCCTTTGAAATTTGGAGTCGGTGATCGGCTACGGCCGACGGATGATCCTGTTTTCCGGCATGAGAGAATAATGAAGACGGCATGTTATCAGGTTATATCTACTTTCGTACCATCTTAGTGCACTTATTAAGAAAAACAATACTTGTAATTGATATTTTTCCTAACGTATGTTATTTTATCCAACTAATTACATAATCGGTTATGTAATCGCATCAAATCATTCCATCATATGAAAATTACTGTTTGTGTTTTTTTTTTTAAATCTTAACATACAAACCTAAGTTGGATGAAATAAAAGTCATCCAAACCAATTCTATCAAGCAAAACTTGTATCATCATTATAGTTTCAAAATATACCCAGTTCTATAAAATAAAATGATATAGTAGCACCTTTTATGATCCTATATATATATATATATATTTTTTATTATTAATTTGCATATCCAACTAATTATACGAGCCTACTAATCTCAGGAGGGCCACTGATTTGCAGATAGCTCGAAGTCATCGTATTTAAACCTCTGTGACTACAAAAGAATTTTTATTTTTCATTGGATTTAAACCTGGGACCTCCATGTACTTTTGACATTTGGAGCCAAAATCAAACCAATCAGACACTACCTTTGTGGTTATCTTTTACGACCCTTTTTTTTTAATTAACCTGGATATCCAACCCTATATTTTTTTTTCACATTTTGACGGAGAAACGAAACGGTAATCCGTGTCACCGTGTCTATTAAAGTGGGTTTGCGGCTCTTGCAAAGCGGTGATGACTTTGCTCAAATACAATACCTGTCATGGGTTCTATTTGAGTCGGCTCACCCAACTACTCTCGATGGCTAAGTGGGTCAAATAATACCTTTTATATTAGTATAGTTGAAGGTGGGTTCCATGTAAAAATGATTGGGATTCCAATTAATCAATTTTTCTTTTTAAAAAAAAGCAACAAAGCCTATAAATCAAAAATATATATTAAAATCAAGGATTTTTTATATATATAAAAAGTAGATTATGATTAATACAAATATTTTAATTTTTTATACAACTCAAAGTAGACGGTGCTATAGATGAAAAATTATTACCATAAGAAAAATTAGTTTTGTTAAAAGTAAGAAAAAGGGAATACCTATAGATTAACCATCTCATAACGGAAGTATTTTAATATATATTATATTATAAAGTATTTAATATAAATTTTTAAAATTAATTTTTCATACATTATATACTGTTTATTGATTTATATTATTTATATTTCAAGATTGCAGGTAAATTGTGTGTAAATATCCATACACCTTATAAATCAGATTTATCAAAAGTCTTAAAAACAATTTTTAATGCACAAAGTTTTAAAAGTCTTAAAAACGATTCATAATATATTAAATACTACTACTTTATGGATTCAGTCTTAAAATCTCTTAACATATAGTACAAGTTACCAATGGACATTTTTATCTTTTCTTTTTCTGTTTACAAGATACTTTTGACATCTTTCACTCATGCCTTCACCTTCTCATACCTCTATGTCTTCTCCCCATCCCCAAGGTGACAATCAAACTGATATTCATGAGTTATTAAAAGTTCTCTCATTCAATTGTTCTATAACTATCGGTCTCGCTCTCGATCTCTTGATTCTTTGCTCTTGGTGTAAATTGAACACATTTGTGGAGTCACTTAAATATGTTGGATTTTAAATATATTGGATTTTAAACTGTCATACAATTTTTTTATCGATAGACTCTAACTGGAACCATAACTCTTATTTACTCAAATTGTATTAATATATAAAAACCAAGTGTAACTTATATTATCGTTAAATCTTCTCTAATAAAACAATGAAACTTCAAAATCGTTAAAATTCATGGCTCCCGCCACATTGCATAGGTACACAACTAGTAACTTATTAAAGTTTAGTGTTTAAATTCGTATGACTAACTGCAGATAAACATAATTATCTCATTTTAAGTATAAAAAAATATAAAATATAATAAGGATAATCATTAACTTCTAAAAACTTGCAAAAAGTTATGTTATTAAAAGGAAAGTCTTATTAAATATAAATTAAGTTATAATAAAAAATTGAA
>NC_037541.1:10164629-10165835 GCF_001531365.2 Cynara cardunculus var. scolymus
GATTATCATCAAATTACTGAGAGAGAGGATCAACAATCTCCCCATATTTGATGATAAGAAGATAACATAAAGAAAGTTATCTTATCAAATAATAGTAAGGAAAAGTTACATATAACGTACATGTCCCTTTTTACTATTTTGGGATCTTTTTCAGTTTGGTTAGTTTCAGCTTGAGAAATTTTCTTAAGTTATATCTAAGAAAATTACAAGGACGGAAACTGAAACTGAAAGCTTATTCACTGATTTATAGATTGTCAGTGAATGATAAAAGTAACATTGGAACTCATAGACTTGTGTCCTTTTTTCAGGGATCTTTTTCAGTGAAGTACATGGAATACTCATTATATTAATCAATGGAAATAATACAAGTATTATAGTACATGTGCAGAATTTACAGAATGTAAATACAATCAATGAAAGAAGATATAGAAAAAGAATTACAAGAAAAAGTGGATTGTTGTTACAAAGAGAATCTTATTCTAGAACACTTAGATCTATGTRATCAGGTACATTTTCACCAAGGTTTCTTCGACGTAGGAATTCCCTTCGTATCTTCAGATCGACGACTTTTTCAGGCATGCTATCATCTATCCAGAGCAAGAGATAAACCAAGTGATCCATTGGACATAGATGTAGCTCTGACATTCTCTGAAATCTGACTTCAGCTTCATAGTCAAAGAATAGAACTCCTAACTCAGGTTTAAAATGCACAGAGTTGGGTGTATAGGACCCTTATCTGACAAGTCAAGATTCAACATAGAAATGTCAGTACTCATATGACCCTTTAAGGAGAACCTTGTTTCATGTTCGTTCCTTAGGAATGGTCCTTCATTAGGATCAGAGAGCTTTATTTTCTTCTTCCCACCTTTCTTTAGAGTTAGCCTGTCAGGGACCTTGACATACCTGGACATCTTTTTGATGAGTTCGTTAATGGTGTCCTCGATAAGTGTCTTGTGTCTCGACTTGGATTGCTGAATGGCTTGTCTGATCTCCATCCATTCGCTGTATCCATAGCGGCCAAGGTAGGAAGGGTACTCGGTAACGGCATCAAGATTRTCCCWGGTRATGAGCATTGAGACCAGTGTTCCACCGTCTTTAGATCGTCCGCTGATGTTGACGCTGATGATTGGGCGGGGACTGAGTCTCTTTTTCAGCTTTGCTTCGCTCTATTGCTTATCCTTGTCCACTAGCTTCAGCTTCTTCTTG
>NC_037541.1:10165935-10168190 GCF_001531365.2 Cynara cardunculus var. scolymus
TCGATGATGACTATGATATGTCATCGGATATCAAGCTTCTCCTTCCAGCCGTTGATACCGTCCTCTCCAGGGTCAATGAAGTTCACCAAGAGATGCCCCGCCAAGGCGATCTTTATGCTAACTTCCTTGCCCTCCAGGCAGATGTTCAAGAAGTTCAGAGTCAGCTCTAGACTCTCCAAAAAGTTGTTCACGTCAACAACGACGCCATTGCTATTCTTCACAACAGGGCTGACGATGCTCAGGCGATAGCTGATCAGCAGACTGGTCTTCTTCAACAAATCTTGGATGCTGTCCGTCAACCAGCTCTAGTGATTGCACCTTCCTTCTCTGCCGATGATTGCGCCCAGCTCCATGAGACGCGTGAGGCAACGACAACTCTAGCGAATGCTTTGCAAAGGCTGGAGGAATCCATGGTTCTTCAGCGTCAGCGCTTGGACGAACTCTGGCCAATTCTCTCGAGTCTTAGCCAGAGAGGGGGAGATGAGGTCCAATGCTGGTGAATCATCTGATGCTGCTCCTACAACTTCTCAGGCTGTTGGTCCAGTATGAGCTTCAGTTGCAGTTCAAGATGAGGCTCTCAGAGCTGAAGCAGTTGCTGCTCCTGTAATCACGTCCACCGAAGCTGCTCTAGCTGAGGACGTCGAAGCCATCCCTAGGGATGATGTCCATACCATCACTGCTRCTGGTGATGATGATGATGTTGATGATGATGAAGAAGATGATGATGGAGACGATGATGAACCTGTCATTTCAGACACCTGAGATGATCTAGATGGTGACGACGACGATGATGATCAAGATGACTTTACCATCAAGTTCAAGAAGCCATCAACCGTCACCAAAGGTGTTGCTCTCGGGGACTCTGCATCCCACGGGGAGCAAAGGCAAGGTGAATCGACTCCATCAGGGAACCAGGACCCCAAGTCGAAAGGCAAGRCGGTCGCTGAAGAAGGTAACTTGAAGGTACTTTTCAAAAGCCTTCAACAAACCTTGTTTGAAGACTCTACCTCTCAGGTAGTGATTACTTCAGAATATCAACTTCATATCCCATCAACAACCTGCRGTCGACTGGAGCGGGTATCTGATCAACCCGTCTCTTGTGCTCCAACAAACCAGCAGATGTCTCAGCTGAAGGAGTCACTCGACTAGACTAGAGTAAAAATTCCTCTTCGTACCTCTAGTGGTAGTGAGTTTGACTTCTTATCTGAAGCTGAAAGACTCGAGGCATTAAGGGCTGAAGAAGAGCTAGAGCTTCAAAAGAAGCAGACTGAAGACAGCTTAAAGCTGGCCAAGTCACTAGCTGCTAAAGTCCTTCCCAAGAAGAAGTCCAAGAAAACGGTGAATCCTGTCCAAGCCCAAGATAGACTTCTTTTGATTGCTGAAGCTGAACGCAAGAAGAAGCTAAAGCTGGAGGATAAGGATAAGCAATGGAGCGAAGCAAAACTGAAAAAGAGACTCAGTCCCCACCCAATCATCAGCGTCAGCATCAGCAGACGTTCTAAAGATGGTGGAACACTGGTCTCAATGCTCATCACCAGGGACAATCTTGATGCCGTTACCGAGTACCCTTCCTACCTTTACCGTTATGGATACAACGAATGGATGGAGATCAGACAAGCCATTCAGCAATCCAAGTCAAGACACAAGACAGTTATCAAGGATACCATCAACGAGCTCATCAAAAGGATGTCCAGGTATGTCAAGGTCCCTGACTAGCCAACTTTGAAAAAAGGTGGGAAGAAGAAACTCAAGCTCTTTGATCCTAATGATGGACCATTCCTAAGGAATGAACATGAAACAAGGTTCTCCTTAGATGAAGTCCTGAAGGGTCATAAGAGTATAGACATTTCTATGCTGAATCTTGACTTGCCAGATAAGGGTCCCTATACACCCAACTCTGTGCATTTTAAACCTGAGTTAGGTGTTATATTCCTTGACTATGAAGATGTAGTCAGATTTCAGAGAATGTCAGAGCTACATCTATGTCCAATGGATCACTTGGTTTATCTTTTGCTCTAGATAGATGATAGCATGCCTAGAAAAGTCGTAGATCTGAAGATACAAAGGGAATTCCTACGTCGAAGAAACCTTGGTGAAGATGTACCTGATTACATAGATCYRWRTSTTSTARAATAAGATTCTCTTTGTAACAACAATCCACTTTTCCTTGTAACTTCATGTACTATATCTCCTTTCAGTGATTATACTTATATTCTATAAGTTCTGGACATGTACTGTAATACTTGTAATATTTC
>NC_037541.1:10169230-10177486 GCF_001531365.2 Cynara cardunculus var. scolymus
ATCTTCTCTATCAATATATATTTTAAATTTGAAAATATTGTGTTTGTACTCATCCCCCCCTTCTACAAACTGTTTCTCTTCTTGTAAACCCTTACGGGACCAACATCGTTCGATGAACAAAGGAGTTTTGCAGGTTACTTTATAAATTAACAAAAACACGTGTGCACTTGTATTTATTTTCTGTACGTACATGTTTTGTTGTGAGTAATCAACCAGAAATACAAATATGTATATAATTATGTAGATAAATTGTCAAAAAAAAAACTCTTATACAAATCTATGATAAGAACAAAAGAACAATTAATCAGATCAATAAATCTTACTTGAATTTGTCAATTCTTCGTAAAATCAAAGTGAGATTGAGGCTCGCATGATAGTTATGTTCTAAGACAAAAATACGTTGATAGTATTGACGTTGTCCTAGAGGACAACAATCTAATGCAAGTTAAACTTGAATCTAGCGAATCAAACGATGCTTTGGTGATAAATTTGAGTGAAAAAAGAGAGAAACTTATAAATAATTTGCGGTATCTCTTCCCAGAAGAGATGCCACACATATATACATATGCGTTCTCAACGACCATAACTGCCAGGGTGAACAAAGAATTGTGCAACCGGATGCGCGGCTCTCAAGCCGTGGGAACACCCATGTAAATCACTGTTTTCGAACCAACATTCTAGTGAGTTAGGCGACGTGGTTGCTCGCTCAAGTCTCTATGGAAACAATACAATCTCATTGTTAGATCAAGAGACCCCAATTATGTATAAATAAGAGAGACCGGCCGTGAACACCTACATACCTGTCCAAGTCCTTAAATGATTCATTTAAAGCCCGATTATCAGTCCTTATTAAGTGGGTTTAATTTCCATGAGGGTCCTATATGGGACAACGTTGCTTACATTAAGCCAAGTTCCAACCTGTTCCGCATCAATATAACAAAATAGCTCTACTAGGACCTATATGTGTCATAATAGAATAATTAACGAGACTTTTAAGTTTATATGGCAAAAAACAAGCATTCTATCTAAAGACATTACAATATATTATTAGAACGATGTTATGTGATGTAACAAGTTATGACACTAATCTGACAGTGTTGTATGGAACTTGTTCGAGGATAATCTCAATTCATGTTAACGATTTAAGCAGAAATCGTGAACTATAAACACAGAGAAGTTGTAATGCTTTGTACATTAAAGTCGAGAATAAATGCACCTTCAAAAGTTAATAGTTACTGAAAATAGTGAGCAATTATTGGCTGGTTACAAAAATGGTATGTGCCCGAAAGTCGTGAAGGTGATTTACCTTCCGAATCCAAATATGACCTTCTGAAATCTCTGAAGTGAATGCATTTTGAACTAATTCAAAAAGTGATTTACATTCTAAATCCAAGTCTTACCTTTTTCGATTGAAGGCTTGCCTTCTGGAGTTAAGGCTTTTTTAAGTATCAAGATTTAGAATATAAATCATCTAACTTTCTAAACCATACTTAGACTTCACATTTTCGGGAAACATGTAGCTTTTTTATCATTGTTTTGAAACAACACTCGGTGCATATGTTTAAGTTTTTAGGACCACAACTAGGGGCTTTAGCCCTAGAACCCTACAAGAAGGAATGGTCCCATCAGACCCTGCCATATGGAGACCCTAGGTTCTAGCTACCTTATATGAGTGTGCACTCTACACCTCCTAACCCATATTACGGCTTATTAATCAACTGTTTCATTCTCTTGTCTATTTAAGTACACAAAATGGTCAGATGATTCACTAAAGTGACCACCTAATAGTTCCTTTTGCGTACATGCTTTGATGCGGATTGGATCCAAGAGTTATCAGGCTCTTTCATGGATTAATGATAGAAAGGAACATTGCCCAGACATCAAGACAAATCGCCCATGGGTTTGACCCAACTACTTGGCCAAAAAATTTCATCCAGACCCCTAAATGAATCTGACTTTCATTTATTTTAGTTAAAATAAACAGTTCGTGTGATATCAATGTTTTCATATTTTCATGTCTCTATTTATGCAAAAACCAGTTATGCTTAATTTTTGGTTTATGAATTTCGTATTTTTTTTGCCACCTACAAAAATTAGATCCGTCATAGTTATGCCAAAAGTGGTCATTGCATGGGGTGATCCTCCGTGTCCTAGTTCGGCCTCTTTATACGTCAATTATAGTCTCGATATGTTATAGTTGCATTGGGTGATCCTCCCATGTCAAGAATTGTTTGGCGTGTTTCGTGAATCGACACAAAGTCCACAAGCAACTACACTTCAACTATAGTGATTGAGATCTTAAACTTGTTTTCTTGAAGCTACAACATGGCTCATAAATGATATCAAATAGAGAAATTTATCTGATATTTGGGGTATTTCAAGTCTTATTAAAGTAAGTAATGTCAGTTTTCTATTGTAGATTTTTGTTGTTGAGATGGTTAATTGCTTATCAAACCGACTTTTGCATTATTGCTTCAATGGTTTTGCTATATCTTCACATATGTGCCTCCAAAAGTTCAATTTGATCATATCTGTACTGTTGTCGCATCTGCGTGATGCGATGAGATTGGTTTATCGCATCCTTATGATGCGATAAGATAATGTTATCGCACCTGCTTGATGCGAGGAGTTGGTTATCGCACCAGTGTGGTGCGAGGAAAATGTTTATTGCATCCTTGTGGTGCGACATCTCAGATTTATCGCGTATATAAGATGCGACAAGTTGGTTTATCGCATCAGTTGGATGCGACAAAGTGGGGATGTTGACTAATTTAACCCCCCAAAAAGTTTAAATTACAAAAATATCCTATAAAAAATCATATTTCAAAAAATGCCCCCTATTTAGCACTACAGATTGCATGGTGCATGGGGGGTTCTTTTTTTGCAAAAAAAATATTTTCAAATCTGATGATGTGACCCATTCGATATGACGACCGTTGATGGTTTAACACCGGTTGGTATTTAATACGTAAGAGGTCCCTAACATATTTTAATATGTTTTAATATAAATAAACATATATATATATATATATATATATATAAATGAATATATTTATTTATTTATTATTATATTTTAGATATAATATATAATTAATAAATATATTATATAATCTTTCACATAATTTATTTAAAAAATAGTTTTAAATTATAGTGACTAATTTTTAATTACAAATATTACATTGAACAATCAATAATGTGTATTTTTTTTAACAAAATTTTATTTTGTTAAATATTTCATTATTACACAAATGTTTTATATTTAAATTTCGTTAATCAACATTATAAGAAAAAAAAAACCACATTTTATAAAATCTCTCTCAATAAATAACTCATATTAATTTTATAAAAACAAGGTTTATAAAATCAATTCTTTTAAGATTTAATTTTAAAATTAATCCATCTAAATTGAGATTAAATTTATATACACGTAGAATTTTGATGGCGATTTTGCCTTGGCTTGGATTTCATCTTCAAACATTTAACGGTACACATTCTAATGCAATATTTGACTTTTGTTTTTGGGTATGGATCTCGATGTAATGCGGCATAGTTTCTGAGACAACAACTTTCATGGATTATTTGATCGAACAAGGTTCTTGATTTGATTCTCAATATGCAATAAATATGCACATCAATTAGAATTGTTAATTCATTAAACGTTTTATGTGTGTGTATATGTGTGTGTATATCTGAAACCACTGAATCAATAGTACACCTCTATATTAAAGGATACTAAGGGATTGTTTGGCAATTGCTGAATGACTTGGTGCAGAATAATTAAGTGGTCAAAATGATTAAGAGACTCTTATGATATAGTGCAAAATGAAATATAAAAATTTGGTAATTGTTTACAATGAAATTATGACGTTGAATAGTTAAGGGAGACCTAGAATACAAAATCATTTATAGGGTTTTAGAACCTTTAAGAGGCAGATTGCTATTCTGCCAAAGAAGATTCACTTCTTAACGATTCAGAGGCTGCATCTTAATGAAATTATTAAGAGGTAAACAAACAACCCCTAACTCTCAACTTAAGAATGAGAGGAGATAAGATACAAATCCGAAAGTGAGTGAAATCCAAAAGCTTGAACGAATAAATTCGTTTCTAATGCTAGGTTCGGATGTCAATACTATTTGTCAGATTTCATAGATGTTGTATATCAGATATAACAATTACAAGACAAATATTAAGAATTTTTATTCCAAGCATTGAATCAGATACTATTTGTATTATTTACAAATTCGATGGTTGAAACCAGCAGAAACCACCCCTATATATATACATGATTAAGTTCTTTTGAACAATGTTTTGAGCATGCTATGTGTTTATAAGATTTTATGCATTCCAAATGTTTTAGTGTTTTCAATGTTCACTCATGTATGATGATGTGTATGTATGTGTGAAGGGTCACGGGTCGAAATGCCAAATAGCATCAGGTAAATTACCACATAATTGCATAGATATACTACGAATATCACAAGGGTGAGTCTGTATTCAGTTCAATGAGTTGATGCAATTATGACACTGACAAAAACCATAATACAACTATTATATGATCTATTTTCATTTCAAATTCCTACTAGTCCCATCTTCGAATTTTGTATTTTTGTGTTGAGGTTTTATTTATCATCATCTAAGATTCAAATTTCATTACTTCAGATTCATCTTATCTCCTCACATTCAGTGGTTTCAGATTAATCTGTAGATCCTGTAATGAAGCAACAATCAAGAAATACTTCATAGGGTTAGAGTTCAGATAGACATGAAGATCGGTTTTATTGAATGATCTCTATTCATATGATTGAATTACAACGGAGGGAGAAATGGACGTACAAAGCTCTCTCAAAAATTCACTGTGTTTGAACACTCTCAGAAGTCTCTCAAATTCTCAAATGATAAAACTAGCCCAAGACCTCTATCTATAGAAGTATAGATCCAAATTTCAAGTAATAGGCCCAAGCCCATTCACCACCCAAAAGCCCAAAATGACTTTACAATTGACTTTAGAGATGACCAAATAAGTCCGGCCCGGCCCGGGATTGATTGGGACCGGTTTGGGACCGTCGATTAAGGGATGGTTATGGTTTTCATTGAAAAACAAGGCCCGGCCCGACCTAGGATCGGCCCAATTTCTTTCTAAGAAATGTATTTTTATATGTATTTTTAAATGTATTTCTAACTTTCCAAGTGTATTTGATTGAAAATTAAATGACAAATTTACAATAAAAACATATTTTTTAAGTGTATTTGATTGAAAACCAATTATAAAAATACAATAAAATGTAATTTTTAAGTGTATTTGATTGAAAACCAATTATAAAAATACAATAAAATGTAATTTTTAAGTGTATTTGATTGAAAACCAATTATAAAACTACAATAAAACGTAATTTTTAAGTGTATTTGATTGAAAATCAATTATAAAACTACAATAAAACGTATTTTTAAGTGTATTTAATTGACCTAATTAGATATTTTAAAGTGTATTAGAATAACATTAAAGTATTTTTTAAAATTTATCAAAAATAAATTTAAAAAAATATTAAAAAAATATTCTTATTAATATAGGACTGGTTTGGGCCTAGCCAGGGCCTGAAACCGGTTATCGTAACCAGTTACAAGTACCCTTAATCGTGCCTTAATATTTTTGACAAAATCGGGACCGAAACCGATTACATCAGGACCGGTTCAAATTGTTACTGTTTGGACCCAAAACCTATTTGGGCCCTGCCCGACCCGACCCAAAACTGGTTTTTGGCCATCTCTAATTGACTTTATAAAACGTTAATTTAAATGGAGCTTTTATACCCAACACAATCCAAATAAAATAATTACATTATCTCTTTTTATCATGTAAATAAAACATTTCCTTACAAAGATATTAAGAAATATAACTAAGTGGACATTTACCAATGCTATCTGGATAAAATTCTCAATTATATCATCGGGTAATATTCTCGGTCATTGGAATAGCCCGATAAATGCTAACCGAATAAGAGTCACCACCCTCACGTACTGTTTAAAATTCTCAGTCAGCAAAATGACACAAAAATTTTGTTGATAAAAAAGTGCAGAAATATGATGAAGTTCGACTTAATTCTTATTTAGCATAAAGATTAACTCTTTTATCAATTAATGTAACAACTTTTTAATTCTTCATGTTTTTTACCCATTTACCTGATAAGCATAATATGTTCACCAATGAAGGAAAAAAAAATACATCGTACATTAAATATGAATTAAACCAAACTTTATTGTATTTTATATATTGTTCTTAATTATAAAACAAATTAATATATTAGTTACGACATTACAACAAAATTTTATTTATAGGACACCACTAATAAATAAACATCCTAATAGACAACTTTATAAGACATAATTTATAAGACCAAAAAATAAAACATTCTATCTAAAGTCGTTGTAATAAGTTTATAAGACGCTTTTTGGGCATTGTAACAAAATAAGCTTGTTTTTTTTATAGAACACTATTTGAAAAAGTATCCTATAAAAATATTGATAGAATACTATATGAATTTTTTTTATTAACATGGATATCCAATCTGCTATGCAAGCCGACATTTTCTCAAAAGTGTTTTATAAAATAGCTAACGTGACGTTTTGTATCAAAAGTATACTAAAAACTTGATAAGACTTTCAAAATATCTTATAAACTTATTACAACCGTCTTTAAATAAGACGTGTATCCCAACAAAATAACATGTCAGTCATGGGGAAGGCAAGAAGTATAAGGGGACATGGGGACGATTTAAAGACTAATATATGTATTATTATTCTTATTTTATATGTTAAAGATTAATGGAATCAAATTATGGTCATAACTTATTTGTTAATGAAGATTCAATGTATCCAACATTGAATTTTATCATGTAATGATGATGTTTAAGATATATATATATATATATATATATATATATATATATAGAGGGATGTTATTCTACACATTTTGTCATTCCTACACCCTATACAACCCTCATCTCAACCATTCAATTTTTAATCAATTAATTATTTCTTAATATAAAGTATTAATCATAATTAATAAACTCTATTCATATTCCATAAATATTCAAATCATAATAAATGAACTCCAATCATTTCTATAAATATCTCAATTAATTGGGTTGCAAAGGTTGTACAAATGCACAAGGTTGTGAAAGAAATATACCCTATATATATATATATATATATATATATATGGGTTGGTTCAAATATTAACCAAGATTATTGTGTTAAATTTGTTAACCAATTTTGACCATTGATTCTTACAATAAACGGTTGTGATTAATCATGATAATTTTTTTTTTTTAAATTTACAATTTCAAAAAACATATGTGAACAAAGGGGAAAAGGGTATTTAGGTAATTTTTTTTTATGTAACTCTCATATCATTAATTGAGAGTTACAAAATCAAAAAATCTCATTATTTTATTTTTATTAATTTATTTTTGTTAATGTAAGAACCATATGAACACACACACACACACATATGAACCATTGTGTCAAATACAAACAAAAATTGACATATATATGAACTTGGACTGTATAATATTTATGAACACAATATGAATATAATAAAGATAGTTGCTACATGAAAGTAAATAAATAAAAAAACAGGTATGAACACAATATGAACAGTTTGTGAACAATAGTTCCTTCATTATGAACATATTCAGAAGCAAGCCAATGTTGAGATATGCAACTAGTGTACATATGAACACAATATGAACACTTGTGAACAATTCTTTAACAGTTACGTATGAATTCGAATTCCGATTGTAGTCATAGACGATTTTAACCTTTTCATTTTCATTGTTGTCGATCTGTTTTCCAATAGGTTTATCCATATTACTTGGACGATATCGAAATCTTTACAATCGGAAATTCCTTAACAATTACAAAATCAATATCATTACGGATAGAATAAATCGAAATTACAAAACATGAACACGTATAAAAAATATCAATATTACATATCAATTATTGAGATTTTTAGATTTGTAACTCCTAATTTATGATTTGGGAGTTACATAAATGACAAATTACTTAATTACCTTTGTCATTAATATATGAGTTATATGTGAACCTAAAAAAAGATGGAATATGATTGGTTGAGCTTGGTTAACAAAGTTAACACAAAAATCTTGGTTAGTATTTGAACCAAGCCCTCTCTCTTTCTCTCTCTCTCTCTCTCTCTCTCTCTATATATATATATATATATATATATATATATAGGG
>NC_037541.1:10178806-10193995 GCF_001531365.2 Cynara cardunculus var. scolymus
TATATGAGTGTGTGTATGTGTGTTGGGGGGTCAGGTTCAAACGATAAATCGGTCAATTTACGAGAAAGCGAGGAACAATTATATATATATATATATATATATATATATATATGAGTGTGTGTATGTGTGTTGGGGGGTCAGGTTCAAACGATAAATCGGTCAATTTACGAGAAAGCGAGGAACAATTTAAACCATACAATCCATTGAAAAATACCATAAATAAAAAACAAAACTCATTTAGAAATTAAGATAATAACCGTTTTGAATTGGGTTAAATATTTTGTTAAGGATGTAATTATAACAAAACATTATTTGAATCCCTTAAAATTCTTATTATATCTTTTAAATTTATTTAGTTTTTAATTTTAATTAATTCATATTTTTTTATCGAGTTTTATATGATTTATTTCATTATTTTTTAGACACACTTTTGATAAGATTTGTTTTCACAATTTTCAAAACATACCACATGTGATCTCCATAGTCAATCAGCTATTTTTTTCACCATTTTTTCTCTATTTATTGGATTTACATTTTGAGTTATTATATATTATGTATCACATATAATTCGCTTTGTGAATTTTTGTGCATATCACACATGATAATATACGTATGAGTATAAGCTATATATTATCACATGTGATAATATATGAAACACAAAAAGATCTATAAATATAAATATATATTTAAAATACGATTAACAAAAATATCTACAATTATCACATATGATTGATACGATCATCAAACGAATTATCATATATGACAAAAACTTATAATGAAACTGTTACATATTTAATTTTATGATGAATCGTTTATTATTGCTTATTATAATCTGTTTGGAAAACAAATTCAATTCCGATTTATTAGGGATTGTCATCATGGATACAAATGGTGCTACCCTTTTAATTTAATTTAATAATGTTTATTTTTTCTATTTATTATGTAAGATATCTAGTCCATTTTCTTGCATTTTTAAAAATTAGTTTGCTTTTCGCATAATCCCCGTCTCTCTCTCTCTCTCTCTCTCTCTCTCTCTCTCTATATATATATATATATATATAGGAAGGTTCATATGAGAATGATAACTAAATAATAAAATAAGAGAATAATTCTAGATCAATAATTTATTTGATAATGTCTTGAATAAAATCTTCTTAAAAATTGTCCAGAGGAGTGTATGTGACATTTGTTGCCTACAAATTATATATGAAAATTCATTTATTTCTATAAATGTTATTTAATGCATTTAAGCAATATATTTATTTATGATTTTTTTACAATTTTCATGATTTAACCATGATTAATTTTTCATTTATTAGTTTATTAAATTTTTTTTATTTTTTTGACATTTAAAATAAACATGATTTAGTTCTCGGAAATTGATCAAAATTAACAACTATTTCACCCACCCATATTGGTCTCTTAGTCATTTCTCTCCCGATTTAACCCAGATGTCACAAGGTCCGCAATATTCAGTTCCATAACTTACGGACATGGCTAAACGATAAAATAATGAAAAATCAGAACTAGGTCCGCAATACCATATCCGCAATGTAATACCCCACATTTCATATTTGCATATAAACATATATCTCATAACTCAAGAAATACAAATAGTACACCTTTGGTCCCAAACAGTACAAGAAGCTATATTACAACATTTACAACCAAAATTTTCCAAAATGAACATTCTTGTACATAACTGACATAGAAACCAGTATTTCAAAAATTCAACAGACTACTTATAGATCTTCATAATCAAGTAAGCATAACAAGAAAATTTCACATTTTCCTCTTCCCCTTATAACTTGCTAGAACCTGATCTGCAATGTATTTCAAAAATTCAACAGACTACTTACAGATCTTCATAATCAAGTAAGCATAACAAGAAAATTTCACATTTTCCTCTTCCCCTTATCACTTGCTAGAACCTGATCTGCAATGTACATTTTTGAAACACACGATGAGGGTTAGACCTTGAGGTCTAGTGATTTATACAATTACAGGGTGAACATTCACCAAACATGTTTTAAAATTCACCTTTGCAAACATATAAATATAACTCAACTTTTTATAAGACAAACCTCAAATATCACAATTTAATAAGAGTTTATAAATCTGTCTCACCACACATGACATATAAACATTCAAGTCCTCGCATCACTCTACACGAGTTTATCAAAATCCTCGCATCCGACTATGCGCATATACCCAGAGTTCCTATGCTCTTAAGCCAGAGCAAAGCCAAACAAAACAAAGTTATTAAAGACTTTAATCATGAAATCGAGATCATTTTTAAAAAATAATATAAACACGTTAAAATAATCAACCAGAGCTCCTCTTGTCACTCAACTTTAGTATAAAGAAAACCATAGTTAGGCCAACCGGAGCCCCTCTGGTTGACCAAGCCTCTGTCCTTACCAACCAGAGCTTCTGGTCTGGAAATTTTAAAAATAACCAACGATGCATGACCAACCAGAGTCCCTTTGGATGACCAAAACCTCTGGTCCATCTATACTAAAACTTTTAGAAAATTAAAAGATGAGATAAGAAAACAATAAGATTTTAACATAACCAGAGACCCCCTGGTAAAACATGAAGGTTAACCAAAGCCTCTCTGGTTCTTTATTATAGTTGTAAAAGATCAAGTTAAAAGAACAAACTTATGAATTTTGTACGAGAAGTCAAGAGTTTAGATACAGAGGTCGTACTTGTTAAATTTCATGATATACAGCCTTTGGGTCAACATGAGTTTTGAAAAACTTAAAGATTTTCCACCACAACCAGAGGCCTTCTGGATAATCTTGAAGACCAGCCAGAGCCCCTCTGGTTCCTCACCAAACCTTTACTTCTTTGAATAATTTGAAGTATAAAGTCCAAAATCCCAAAAATCTTAATTATTCAAAACACAGACAATTAAAGCCTTTTGCTATAAGCCATTTTCCTCTGCATAACATCATTGTTATCATATCAATAAGAGTAATAATTTTAAGTTTCACATCACACAGAAATGATAACTCATAATCATTGCATCTTATAGATGCGATATCAAAGAGTTATGATTAAAACTCATATTTCACAATTGCCACATATCTAAAAGGTACATCTCTCCTTGATATGTCACCCTTATCTCGTGGTACACCTCTCCTTGATATGTCACCTTTATCTCATGATATACCTCTTCTTGATATGCCACCCTTATTCTCTCATAAAAACATAACCAAAACTGTTATTTTTGCCAAGAATGGCATCAAAACAATTTTATCTCAGAAACATTATATCAAGAATTTTTACAGTTTTAAACCCAGTTTCAATATCAACTCAAAACAGTTTTCAAGAACAGTTCACTTTTCTAAACTCAACAGCTTCAAAAACCAGTTTACCTTACTTCCACATAAACATCAATCAATTCATGTATTTTCAATACTAAACGTATAAAATTTTGATAACAAACCTCACCTTATACGCACGTATACAAAGATGAATCTCACAACAATAGATTCCAAATATGATCACATAATCAACTTATTTGTTCTAACAGTTTCACGCAGAATCTTCACACAAGATTACACACAATAATTTTTCTCTCTTCTTCTTTTTCTCTCAAAACAGAACAAGTAAGATAAGATAAATCTTATCTTTTTACTTTTATAATCTAAACAAAAGCGGTGAAGTTTTAATATTTTAAACTCACCACTCACACATAGCCCCGTGATTGAAATATATAAAGCACACGTGATGGAAAGTTCTTATAATTTAAACTCCCTCTCCTCACATTCAAACATATGCAAATACATGCATATATGTATCATGGATTTTTATAAACAAATAATCATTTTAACCAAATAATTACCTCAAATTATATAACTGGAACCCAGTTATCACACACAATATTATAGACGTCCATGTGTCAGCACCCAATCAGACCCCGATTTTCAGCCCGTAATTAGAAGGCAGGTCCGCAATATTCACGTCCGTAATATGGTTTTAGGTCCGGTATTGCGCTTCTAGTAGGGGTGGCAATGGGTTAGGTTGGGTTGGGTTCGGGTTTAACCCATTTATTAAACAGGTTGAAAATCTCAACCCAACCCATTTAATTAAATGGGTTGAGATTTTTGAACCCAACCCAACCTGTTCCCCTAAATGGGTTGACAGTGGGTTGACCTGTTTATGATTTCTTAACCCAAATTGTTAAATAAATGAGTTGAACCTTGGTTGACCAATTTAATTGTAAAGTTTTAAATAAAAAAAGGACTAGACTATTTTTTTTTTTTTTGAATAAAACACAACACAACCACAAATACAAATAAAATGTTTGAAGTTTGAATAAAACACAATCACAACAAATATATTGTTCAAAATAAATTGAATTTTTTTAAATTTTAAGTAACTCGACTTCTACTTTCACCAACCCCAAGTTCACTCTCGATATTACTTTCCTCTTGATCCTCTATCTTCTTTTGAAAAGTTGGATTGGACTTTGGGGGCAATAATGGAGTAATGGACTAAAGAGTTTTTTTAGACTTTCATGATGATTAATGGAGACGATTGGAATTTGGACTTTCATCTCACGACGGTAGGATTTTTAATTAAGAATAAACAAAATTAAAAATTAGAATAATAGATATAATATTAAAAATAAAATAAAATTATATAATATTTTAAATGAGTTGGAAATAGGTTAGAAACGGGTTGAAAACAAGTTGAAAAATTCAACTCAACCCAACCCAACCCATTTATTTAAATGGGTTAGATAGGTTGACCCATTTTTTTAAATGGGTTGAAAATCTCAACCCAACCTGTTAATTTTGGGTTGGATTGGGGTTGGGTTAGTGGGTTGGGACATTTTTTGCCACCCCTAGTTTCTAGGTCCGTAATTTTTTATAATAAAACTCATTTTCCATGTTTTTCTGGTATGTTTTTCTTGCGGTTTTGCATTTTATTTTTCCACTATGATTATGAATTGTACAACTTCAACAGATGAATAATTTCAATGTGTTGGTACAATTTGATTTCATTAAATTTTTGTATAAGAAGACTGATGATGAATGTTGAAGACCACCAAGTTTTCAACCAATTTTTCAATCAAATATTTCTCGTGTATCTCCTTTTCTTTGTTCCATGTTATTTGAAAAATGAGTTATGGAACTGATAAATTTAGGTTACGTATTTGTGGTGGGGATTCGTAATAGCAAATTAATCAAGAGTGGGAGTATGTTTCTTATCAACCGATGTTCCGCGCCATGGTGACATCAAACATTACACAGTTGAAGTTGGTTAGTTATGTTAAAACAAAATGTGGTATCAACTCTTTTGTTGGTATCACTAGAATGACGTACAAGTATTCTCGTGAAATTTATGAGGTGACACTGGCGATGTTTTGTCTTTCACGAAATTTGCTACCAGTTCAAATAATCTGCCAACATTTTATATATATGTCGATTTGTTGATGCGTGGTGGAAGCAATGTTAGTGGTAGTTCGAACACCGGAGGTGATGTGTATACTTCTGAGCAGAAAAACTTCTTACCTGCCTCAGTTTGATTCTGAAAACCATGGGGTTACCTCCGATTTTATTCCGGAACAAACATATGGTTTTAATGAATATATCCCAGATTTTGTTCTGGAGAGAGAACAAGAAGTAGAAGAAGGAGAAGAAAAAGAAGAAGAAGAAAAAGTTCATAAACACAATGAGGAGTCTCATGTTTACCACTTGGGTATATCTGATATAGATTCTGATGAAAAAACAATAACATAAACATCTTTTGTTAAGTCCTTTGTTGGCACAAATGATTTTTTTCATATGCCTCCTCACTTCCAATATCAGAGCTCGTCATCACACCCATCCAACCCATACCTTATAATGGTAGTGGAAGAGTAAGTTTGGCGCAAATATTCTCTACGAAAGAAGAAATGACACTTAACCATCAGGTTGAAGTTTCTTGAAGAAGGTTTCGAGTTTAAACTTTAAAGTGCACAAATCTTCAAAAACTAGATACAAGGCAAAATGTCCAAGAAAACTGTGATTGGCGTATCATGGCAACCTCTGTTGAAAAAACGAAGATGTTTCATGTATGAAAGCTGCATGATGTATACAACTGCTCGAAGACCAAGATACATCCCATCCACCGTCAAACAAACGTAAGTTACAGACCTGAATATTATGGAACTGGTGACATTTGAGTCAAACCGGGAGAGAAATGACTAGGAGACCAATATGGGTGGGTGTAATGGCTATTTTGATCAATTTCCTTTCAGTTTTTCATTTAAAATATTTATTTTTACTGAAATAATTTATATAATATTGATAATAAATTATCCGTAACATTACATATGAATTATGATATTTATACAAAATAAATGTGTTATGCTACATATCATATATGATTCTTTTTTTTATTATTTGTCTTTGTCAATTTGATTTTAATCACCATTTTACATGCTTTAAATTATATGTGATTTAGAAGAAAAAATTAAAAAAAAAAATCAATTACAAAAAACATGTGATTTTGATGAAATTTATATTTTTTTTAAATAATGCCTTGAATAAAAAAACTGTAAACAAAAATTAAAGATGCTTATTTTCAAATGCATTGAATAAAAATTTGTTTTCAAATAAAAAATTAAATCGTATTAAAATCACAAATATAGTAAAAGTGAATCTTAAATTAATATCTTAAATAATTTTTTAACAATAAATTACTTTTTTGTTCTTATTTATATATTTTTGGAATTATTTATTTAGGATATTATTTAATGAATTGTATGGTTATATTCATTCTTTTGGGAGGATCAAATGCAAACCAAGTCATTTTTATAAACCATACAAACTGTCGATTTCATCGTGTAATTGAATGAATTGTTTCATGAAATTGTTTAATATGATTAAATTGTTTCATATAATTCTTTATCATGATGAAAATTGTTTTATATATTTTTGTTTCTATTGCAAAAATAAAATTGTTTCATGTATTTCTCATTTTGATAAAATTTATTTTCTAAAATTAATACAGTGAAGATGATAATATCCATAATAAACGCTCTTCACAATAAAAATAAGGGAAAATTGCACCAAAATGGAACCAACTTTCACCTAATTCCTATTTTGGGGAACCAACTTTCAAAATCGTCATTTTGGGGAACCAACTTGCACCTGATTCCTATTTTGGGGAACCAACTTTCAAAATCGTCATTTTGGTGAACCAACTTACACCTGATTCCTATTTTGGGGAACCACTTTTCAAAATTGTCATTTTGGAGAACCAACTTGCACCTGATTCCTATTTTGGGGAACCAACTTGCAAAATAATTATAGAAAAATAACTAAAATTCGTTTTTTTCCAAAAATTAATGCAATAAAATCTATTTTTCATTTCAAATCTCGTTTTTTTAAATTCAGATATCAAATTGAACATTTTTAAAAAAATCCAAATTACCACAATAAAAATTGTTTTTTACTAATGGAAAAAAACAATTTAATAGAAAAAAATAATTGATGTAATAAAATATAAATATTAAATATCACGTTCAAGATTTTTACAGCTAACCAATTGCATCAATTAATTTTTTTCTATTAAATAGATTTTTTTGCATTAGTAAAAAACAATTTTTATTGTGGTAATTTGGATTTTTTTTTATGTTCAATTTGATATATGAATTAAAAGAAACGAGATTTGAAATGAAAAATAGATTTTATTGCATTAATTTTTGGAAAAAATAAAAAAAATTAGTTATTTTTCTATAATTATTTTGCAAGTTGGTTCCTTAAAATAGGAATCAGGTGCAAGTTGGTTCCCCAAAATGACGATTTTGTAAGTGGGTTCCCCAAAATAGAAATCAGGTACAAGTTTATTCCCCAAAATAGGAATTAGATGCAAGTTGGTTCCTCAAAATGACGATTTTGAAAGTTGGTTCCCCAAAGTAGGAATTAAGTGAAAGTTGGTTCCATTTTGGTGCAATTTTCCCTAAAAATAACTAATCAACCCTCATAATAAAAAAATAAAAATATTATGATTGGTTGAATGAGGTTTGTTCGGTTTGTACATGTAACACCCCAACTCTCATTTGCATAAAACACATATATTTCATATAATACGAAATACAAATATACACATTGGTCCCATAGTACACATATGGCTACACACAAAGGTAACTACAAACTTTTTGTTCATTTAATTACATGACTTGAACAACACAAATTCACAAAACATATACATATTCAACTTCCTAATAATCCACAGATGTAAAGTAATATCAATTTCCTTCACATCCTTCCCTTCCCTTTACCTTTCACATGTGTCCGACCTGTAATACACATTTTTTAAAACAAAATGAGAGTTAGACCGTAAGGTCTAGTAAGTAATCCCCTTGATTGCTATTATAGGGTGAAGATCACGAAAACAATTTTGGAAAATAACAAATCTTTGAAAATCAACATATGAACAACAAATATAGCATCGAACCTCAAATTGTCAGATGAGACAACTCAACTCCTCTCGTCCCAAAGACGAGACAACCCAAGGTTCTCTCGTCCCAAAGATGCGACAAGGTTCTCTCATCCCAAATATTCGATAATCCAAGATTCTCTCGTCCCAAAGATGCGACAACCCAAGGTTCTCTCGTCCCAAATATGCGACAAGATTCTCTCGTCCCAAAGATGCGACAAGGTTCTCTCGTCCCAAAGATGCGACAACTCAAGGTTCTCTCGCTCTAAAGATGCGTAAACCCAAGGTTCTGATCGTCCTAAATATGCGACAAGGTTCTCTCATTTCAAAGATGCGACAACCGAAGGTTCTCTCATTCCAAAGATGCGAGAACCCAAAGTCCTCTCATCCCAAAGACGTGAGAACAGTAACACATATAATCAAATTTTCATTTTATAAACTGTTGAGTATGCCACTTTTATCCCAATATACAACTCTCCTGATTATGACATATTTATTTCAAAATATACATATCTCTTGATTATCACACCCTTTTTCCAAAATATATATCTCTCCTAATTATGTCATCCTTATTTAAAAATATACATCTCCCCTGATTATACCACCCTTATTCCAATCAGTTGATAACATAATCAAACCCAAAATTATGCTAATAAATAACACATGATCGTTCAAAAACACCCCACATACGAAACCGTACGGTTTCTCATTAAGAGCATATCAAAGAAAGCTTTTAAAGTAAAAAATCACCTTGTAAACACAAGTAAATGAAGACTTTAAACAACAACAATTAATCAGATAAAATAACGTGAGCTTCTCCTTCTTTTCTTCTGTTTCTTCGAACGCAGGTAACCAAAGTTTTACTCTCACCAACTTTTTCTTCTATTCTTATCCCTCAATAATAGAAAGAAACTTATATAAACAAAACACACACACACACACACATATATATATATATACACACACACACACTATATTATAAAGTATTTGATAAAAAAAATTTAAAAATTATTTTTTATGCATGGAGTACTGTTTATTGATGCATATTACTTAAAATTCAAGATTACAAGTAATTTTGCATAAGTACAACTTATTAAAACTCTATTTTTAAATCCGTGTAACTAACTGCAGATAAACATAATCAAATACAGAATAAACATCCATTTTAAATATAGAAAATCAAAAATATAATTAAAATAATCATCGAATTTTAACATAATGTTTAATTATTATCTTTATAAAAAATTATATTATTAAACCAAAAATAAATTACTTTGTTAGTAGACCTAAATTAAATTATAATAAAAAATTGAATTAAAGAAGTTACAAAAAAAAAAACGAGAACTATTAAATGGTTAATCTGATACTAATATCGATTTTATATTTTTCAAATTTTTATGCTAGCTTCAAATTTATATTTCATTCAAAAAATAAAAACATTATCGCGTTCTCAAAACCACATAAAATCATATTATATCGATAAAGACAAAGAATAAAAACTAAACATTAAAATGGAGATTTATCTCGTTACATTGTACGAGTACCCTTATAGTATGTATATATATATATATGTATATGTATATATATATATATATATATAGGATAAGGCTGTTGTAACACCCCATACAAAACATTGCATGTAAAACATACTTCATATACAAGAAATACATGTTTATACACCATTCAGGTTCCTTAGTACAAAAAATTATCTTACATAATACATGCCTCAAAAATTCAAAATACATTCCTTGTACTATTCAACGTTCATTAATCAAAACTATACATCAAAGACAAATCTTCATGTAAAAATGCATATAGAAAAATATCACATTTTCCCCTTTCCCTTACCATCTGTACCTCCTGCAATACGTATTTAAAATCACAAAACGAGGGTTAGACCGAAAGGTTTAGTGAGTTACCCTATTTATGTTATTGCAAGGTGAAAATCACCAAAACTTTTTAAATAAAACAACTTTTCGTATATATATATATATATACACACATATATATATATAACACAAATATATATATGAACAAGTAAAAATATAATACCAATACCTTTCACTTTTCAAGCCAAATTTCTCTGCTTGCAATATACATCAAATCCAAACAGGTTTACCAATTTCACATAATATCACTTTTAAACCTTTTTCATTCAGACAAGGTCTATTTAAAGTTTCATGTCAAACCTGTTATTTTCTCCTCAATAACATCCAGACTATGATTTCCAATAAGAACCTTGATCCTAAATCTTTAAATCACAAAGAAATAAAGATTACAGACCACGGTAGTCTTAAGGGATATAATAGAAAGAGTTATATCATACAACACACATACAAATGCCACCCTTATATCCAAATATACACCTCTCCTTATTATGTCACCCTTATCCCATGGTACACCTTTCCTTGATATGCCACCCTTATTTCCTCATCAAAACATTTCACAAAAATAATTCCAAATAGACCGCAGTCAAATGGAATTATTATCAGTTCAAAATTATCTTTATCAAAATTCCCATTTTATGATAAATAACAATTTTTATCAATTGTACACAAGGCATATTACAAATCCGGTCAACATAGGCTTGGCCGGACTTCATCTCCGGTCAAGTCTTGGCCGGTTTACCAAATCCGGACAACATATCGCCCTAAGGCTTGTCCGATTTAACACTTATAATAAATTCCAACACTTTTGTCCAGATAACAAATCCGGACAACACATGATCGTATTCATACTTCTCCGTTGAAACATAAAATCAAAGTTCATAAATCGTTCAACTTTTAAACCGGTTAAAACATGTCCGATTTAAGACTAAACCGCTTAACACTTGATCGGTTTATTTTTAAATCGCTTACACCTTGTCCGGTTTAAGACTAAACCGCTCAATACTCTTTGTCTGATTTAATCTAAATCGACTAAGCCCTGTCCGATTTACAATAACTCGCCCAACTCTTATCCGATTTAGGTAAAAAAATCCGGATGATACTCATACGTTTTAAACTTCAAATTAGATAAAAGGTGATACAAACAATTCATACATAAAGAATGTAAAACATTTTAGATCACTCATCTTATGCAATTTCTTTTGAAATCCACTGAATCTTGATGAAAATAAAATCAGATCAACTCTTCTTTTTAAAACTCTTGCTTAGATCAAATGGCCAGAAAAGAAGAGTATGAGGGCCTCACCCCTCCTTATATACCCCTTTCTAAAATAGGAATGGCGGCTAAACCGCGCCTTACAAGTATGACCATACTCATACTCACATGCACATTCTTATGTACACATACATCATACATATAAATCATGCATATATATATATATATATATATATAGTGTATGCATTTCACCTTGTGCATATAATTCACATACCCACATGATCAAATGTACAAATCTATCATGCTGTCACATAACCATATATAACAGATAATCATATATTCATTACCTCATCTGACAACCAGGATCCGGTTATCATAGCTGTGGAGAGTGAGCGATATCTTAAACCCAAGTTTCAAAACACATTTCTCAATTTTCATCACTTAACAAAAGAAACCCTTAACCTATTAAACCAATTTTAATAACAACCCCAAACTTGTCAAACCAATAACTTGGTTACCACATTACAAATGGCTTGATTTGTATTTGATCCATTATATATATATATATATATATATAGAGAGAGAGAGAGAGAGAGAGTTCATTTCAAGTACAACCCATCACATTTGTACAACCAATGCAACTCAATATATATATGTATATGTATGTGTGTGTGTAAGTATGTGTGTCAGATTTGGTATCCACAAACAATTCATATGTAATAATTGTAGATATTTTTCTTAATCATATATGATTATGTATATCTACATTTATAAATCTTTTGTGATAAAAATATTATCACATGGATAATATGTTACTTATATTCAAACGTGTATTATCATATATGATATGTAAAAAAATTCACATAGTGGATCATATGTGATACGTAATAGATCATATGTTAATTGTGAATATCACATGTGATATTAGATGAGAGTTGTGAATTTTTTTTAATTAAAAGTGTATCTAGAAAAAAATAATAATATAAAACTTGATAAAAGATTATGAATTAACGAAAATTAAAAACATAAGTAGATATCATGAGATTTTTAAGGATTTATCCGATTCAAAAAGGTAATTATCCAAAATCCAAAAAATTATTTTCCAGTTTTTATTTATGGTATTTCTAATTAATAGATTGTGACTCATATTTTTTTCTCATCTTCTCGCAAAGTAATTAGTTTGCTTCTCGCGAATTAGTTTACTTCTCACATGATCCTCTCTCTCTCTCTCTCTCTCTCTCTCTCTATATATATATATTCATCTTACATAAATATTCAAATCATAATAAGTGAACCCTTATTATTTTCATAATTATTTCAATTGATTGAGTTGTACGAGTTGTATGAATGAGATGGTTTGTATAATAAACCACCTCTATTCAAACAAACACACACACACACACACACACACACACACACACATATATATATAGAGAGAGAGAGAGAGATAGAGAGAGGGCGTCAGGTTTATACGAGAACAATAACTGAATAAAAGAATAAGAAAACGATCGAATCACGTGTGTTTTCCACTAAACGTGTATAAAATCACATTTGATTTTACACTAAATCACATGTGATTCATGCGACTTTGGCTGCGACCTGAGATCGCCCCGACACCCTCGCATTAATCGTCAGCGAAAAATCACATGTGATTTGGCCGTTTTCAAATTCTCTTATTTAATAATTATTTTTTTTAACCTCTCTAAATATGTATATATAGAAAAAGATAAGGTGACTAATTTACAGCAAGGCGAGAAGGAATGTAGACCTTCTACCTATTTTATACCATGTTTAAAATTAATTATATTTAAAAATAATTTATTTTTAAAAAAGGTAGTTTTGTCATTGAATTTCTTGAGGTTATGATTATGTGTATGTATATCCCAAAATTTTAGAGATTTTAAAATCATCCTAAATTAAATTTAAATCTAGAAAGGATTTATTTGTTATTCTATTCTAAATTTGTAGGTCAATCATGCTTATTATCTATATCACATGTGATTGTTTTTTAGCTTTAAAATTTCTTCATATGAGATATTGATCAATGATGATTACACATTAATATATTAATTCCATCATGAATCACATATGATTACTTAAATTTATTCTCATACATGATTAAAGTTAATGAAAAAACATATGATTACCTCTCAGGAAAGAATCTAAAATACCATAACTTGTGATCAAAAGATGAATCCTTAAATCAAATCAAACATTTGATTATTTTCAGCTTTGAAGATTCTTCATTATCAAATTTTATTCACATATGATTATACTATAAATAATAATACACATTTATATGATTAATCTCTAATGATATCTGATTATTATTTAAAATTCACATGTGATTATTATTCTTTGTATGTGATTATTTTTTCATATTTGAAGATTCTTCGTTATCAAATATTGATCACATGTGATATTTCATATATGTCTTAGATATATGATGTGAATGTAAAAATATAGTGAACAATATTAATACGAGTATCATACGTAATATTTGATGAAAATTGATTAAAAAAATAATCACATGTGAATCAAAAATATGACATGTAATTATTTGGATGAAAAAGATCGTGTAAATATGAATTAATTTAATCAAGAAATAGCTAAATCTAATTGAAGATATAATTAGATTTTTAAGGAATTTAATTAATTGAATTAGATAATCCTTATAATACAAATTACATTCATACCCTTATTTAGCCTAAGATTTGATAAGGTGGATAAGATTTGATAAGGTGGGAGGTTAAGATCGTTTCTCGCCTTCTCATTTAATCCTTTCTTTATGTACATTTGGGATCGTGTGAGAATAAGAGTTATCATGAGAAAGTTAGAACAAAACCTTCATCTATTTCATTGAACTATTTCTATAAATCAGCATTGAAACTGTAAGAAATTTATGTGAAAGTGATTGAATGTATGTAAAAAGTTTGTACATGTGAGTGAAAACAAGGATTAAGATTTCAATCCGGGTGAAATTTTGATTTTCGCGAGAAAGTGAGAATAAATGACGATACTTTATAATGTGTGAAGTTGTAGCCTTCACATGTTCTAAAGTTGTGTATTTCATGTCACATAACCTTCACAAACATTATAAGGTTATCTTCACACGTCTCACGACTAACCTTCATATAGTATGAAGGTATCTTCACCCACTCTCATAAAAACGGGTCTTTCTACCAGAATCCAACCATGTGTATGTGTGTGTGTGTATATATATATATATATATATATATATATAGGGTAAATCAAATGAGAACTGTAAGAACCAATGTTATCGATCTATTAATTTAATCTAATTGGCTTTAGTAAACCTTCTATTTTTAATCCACAAAGGACAATACGGTAATTCTTACTCCTCTCCTCGTTTGGATTAATGAATATCTCTGTTGACACTTAAAAGTAGATTAATTAAAACTCATTTTGATGACTAGAAGGGTATTTGTGCAATGTAGCGAAATAAATCTTCATTTTAATGTTTAGTTTTTATTTTTCTCTATCGATATAATACGATTTTATGTACTTTTGAAAAAACGATAATGTTTTTATTTTTGAATGAAATATAAATTTGAAGATAACATAAAATTTTGAAAAAAAAATAAAAAAATAAATCGATATTAGTATCAAATTAACTATTTAATA
>NC_037541.1:10194024-10199677 GCF_001531365.2 Cynara cardunculus var. scolymus
ATGACAAAGTAATTTATTTTTAGGTTAATAATAAATTTTTTTATAAAGATAATAATTAAAATTTTAGATTTTCTATATTTAAAATGAATGTTTATCATGTATTAGATTATGTTTATCTGCAATTAATTACACAAATTTAAAAATGAAGCTTTAATAAGTTGTACTTATGTAACATTACTTGTAATCTTGAACTTCAAGTAATATGCATCAATAAACAGTACTTCATACATAAAAAAGATGGTTTTTAAGAGTTTTTATCAAATGTTTTCTAATATAGTATAGATTATAATTCCTTTGAAATAATTATCTATATTATCACATTGTGGAATGGCGTTAAATTGTTTCATACAATATGTGCTTCACTAAGTGAAATAGAACTTCAGCATTTCATGTCATGTTTCACGTCTGCATCATTTATTTTTTGACATTGTCAAATAACACTAAATTGTTTCATATTGTGTTGTTTCACTATGTGAAACAAAAATCCAACATTTCACGTCATGTTTCACATTTGTGTCACTTATTTTTGATATTGTGAAATAACACTAAATTGTTTCACGTTGTCTTGTTTCACTAAGTGAAACATGTAACACCTTATTCCACATTTGCATATAATCCACATAATCCATATATCATGAAATACCATAATTACACCTCGGTCCCACATGTATAAATTGCTACATATAAAAGTAGCTACAAAATTTTCATTCCCACCAATTACATGACTTTCAGATATAACAAGTTCTCAAGTACATGCACAATAACAGCTTCCGAAAATTCACTAATGTAAAGCAATCATAATTTCTTTCACATCTTTCCCTTTCCCTTACTATCCACATGTGCCCGACCTGTAATACGCATTTTTAAACATAAAATGAGGGTTAGACCACAAGGTCTAGTGAGAAATTTCTTTTTGATTGTTATTACAAAGTGAAAATCAACAAAACACTTTTTAGAAAATCAATATTGAAATGATGTTATGTCAATAACATTTTATTATAACAAACATCTTTTGTCGCATCATATAGATTAGACCACAAATTTCTCGCATCACAATGACGAGATAACCCCATTTCCTCGCATCAAACAGATGTGATAACCAATTTCATCGCATTCAACACATGCGATAAACACCCCTTGTCACACCAAGCAGATGAGATAAATATCTTTGTCGCACCACACTGATGCGATAAACCCAACTTGTCGCATCATAAGGATGTGATAACCCAACTTGTCGCACCTCAAGGATGTGATAACCCAACTCCTCACATTATAAGGATGCGATAAATACCTTTCTCGCATGACATTGATGTGATAATATTATCTCATTGCATCATAAAGATGCAATAAACCAATCTCATCGTATCATGAAGATACGATAACAGTTTCCATATGATCAAAATCCCATTTTTAACATATAGTTGATTATGTCACCCTTATCCCAACATACGTCTATCCTGATTATGCCACTCTTATCCCAAAATACACCTCTACTGATTATTGCACCTTTATCCCAAAATACACCTCTCTTAATTATGTCACCCTTATTTCAACCAGTTTGGTAATAACATATCAAAACTCAAAGTTATGTTAATAGATAACATATAATCATACTCAAATACTTAAGTATGAAACCATACGGTTTCTACACCAAAAGCAAAACAAATAATGCTTTTAAAATAATTACAATTACAATTACAATTACAATAGATGAAGATGTTAAACAACAACAATTTGAGTTTTAAACATGTAACTCGATTCTTACTCTTTCCCTTATGTTTTGCTTCGAACCAGTGTAACATACACTCACCAATTAACTTTTCTTCTAATCTTTTTATCCCCAAAAATAGCAATCATTTTAAAAAAGAAGCATATAAACAAATTTATATCTTCACATAGAGGCGGTGCATGGGGATTTAATCCATTTAAAAAAAAATTAAACATAATATAATATTTTTAGAGTTCTTCATCCAACTTTTGGAATCGAGCGACAATGAAAAGAAGTGGAATGTAAGTGTAGTGAGAGAGTTGAGAATATTGTTGTCGAAATGAAAAGAATATAACAAGAACAGTAAAACATCTCATAATACCAAATAATATATACATAAATTGGTTAAATTAAAAATATAAATGTGATGTGGAATATGATTCAAATTATTTTAGTAATACATAATTAAACAATAGAAAATTAAAATATGAAACTATAAAAATTACTCAATTTGTATGTTATTGGTGTTAAGTACGCTCTTTAGCGTCGACCTTAAAGAGAGTTACTAACCTTCATTGTCGTTGGTTAAGCAGCTAGTTGCTTTCTTAGCCTTCCTAGACGGGGAGAACAACCGCACGGCTTCAGCAGTGATAGTGGGAACTTTGCTTTCTGGTTGGGAAGTGTCTCTATCGAAAGTTCCGATATCTATGGTTGATGCCTGACTCGAACTCGATATATACCAATATAGATAGAAAGAGATATAAGAGGATTTATCAAAAAATATGCCCTTCATGTATTAAATATGAAAACTTAATCACAACCTTAGGATAAAGAACATAATATGCTTAGGATTGGTTCTCACTCGTTTTATGGTTTTTATATAATTATCTTCCTATATCTATCTATATAAGTGTGTGTGTGCAGGTGGATGGGTGTGTGTGTGTATATATAGACTTTGAATCATGTGATACCATCTACTTTCATGCGACGCATGAAACCACCTTTATCTGTTAGATCACCTTGATCTCAGTAACTTTTACTTTTATTTCTTTAATGAACCTTCACATAAGAGAGTGGAATGTGAAGGTTGGGCAATGGAGTAATTTAATGTGAAATCCAATAGTTGATATCTTCGGTCATAAGTGACAATTACAAGTCTTTGATCAAATGTCAATACAATCTAGATTGAGACCAGAAATATGCGGACTAAACTTGTGGATCCAGGATAATGGTTAGATAAAGTTCGATTTCTCAGATCCAAAGCTGAACTTTTGTTGTCAAACATTAACAAAGGAAATCTTGACTGTATCATCTTAAGAAATTTGACGATAAACTAAAAGAGGGACATACTAAAAACTTAGCATGTCTCTCCATAACGAAAAAGCCCTATCATAGACAAAACACAGAACAAGAGTTTAAGCATTGAAACGATTTCCTTAGGGATCCCCTGGTATTCTTTTTGCGTTTTAGGTGATCGGTGCATTGCAACTTTCTCAACAATAAGAAGTGTTACTAGGGATGGACCTACTAGAGGGCATACGGTGGCACGTGCCACCGTATTATTCCTCCGTCGAAGGGTAAAAAAAGTAGGTTCGTGAAAGATGCAACCGTATTAATTTGTTGTGTGTCACTGTATGTATTTTGAAATTACAATGAGTACAAGTTTTATTTGGTATAGTTGGTTTGCAAGGCTTTTATTCCACCCCAGACCCAAGTTCGATTCATGTTAGTGTAATTTTCTTAGTCAAATGGTGCCACAGTTTGAAAATGATTTCGTATGTTTATTTCTTATAGTCAAACGGTGCCACCGTTTGCAAATTTTTCCCTATATTTTTTTCATTATAATCAAATGGTGTCATTGTTTGAAAATTTTTCTGGATCCATCCCTGTGTTTTACGATTTCAACTAGAACGACGTTGTAACTATGTAGCATCATATGGTTATTAAGGGTTTGTAATTTGGTCCGCACAACCATTTGTTCGATAACTTGGCACATATGGTTTTTGTTGGTATCTAAAAACAATAGATTCATTAAATAATAAATCATTACTCTTATTTTTGTTCTAAAATATGTTATGTTTAAAAGGACGTTTATCCAACGCTTGTCGATAAATGTCCACCCTAACTTACGATGTCGAAAAATATTCTAAGGCATCAAAACAGATTATTGGTGAAAGTCTATTACCCAATAACCGTTAATAGGATGAGAGTCTTCTCTCTTACTTATCGGGTAAAATTCTTTGTATTTGATAATGTCTCTTATCAGATAAGACTCTCGATCTTTGCCTACTCACTAACAAGGTAAGAGACACCTGATAAACGTTTGCCCAACAAAAGTCAGGTAAACAACCCCTAATACGTTTTAAACCAAAAAAAAGTTGAAAATTATATGAAAATAATATATACTTCGCTATTGTTCTTATTTTTTTACGAATTAAATAATCATATTATTTTTTCTTTCTTTTTTTCAAATTTTGAGAATTTTCGGGTTTTTTTCTATTTTAGAGATAGTTTAATATAGGAATTGGAACAAACTTTTCTAAATCTCCTAAATTTCTAAAATAATATAGTTATTGAAAATGCTCTAAAAAGATATGTTAAATGGTCAAGTTTTTTCATAAATAATCTAAGGAACTTTGATCTGACTTAGAGGTTGTTTGTCAGTTATTGAATGGTTTCGTCAATGATGATTAAATGATCAGAATGATTAAGAGAATTTTATGATATAGTGCAAAATGGTATATGGTTGTTTGGTAATTGTTTAGAATGGAATTAGAATGCTGAATGGTTTAGGGCGTTGAATGGTTTAGGGAGACCCAAGATACAAAATCATTCAGAGGGTTTTAATACCATTAAGAGACAACCTATTTTTTTTACCAAACAAGTTTCACCTCTTAATTAGCGATTCAGATATTGCCTCTTAATGGAACTATTAAAAGGAAAACAAATAACCCCTTAGTCGATAAACTACTTAGGAAGTCATTCCTTTTGTTTTTCTAAGTGTCATTTTTTTTCAAAATTGGGTTCATATTACATTAAAAATATTTAAATGTGTTTAAACATATTAAATAGTGATTATGACATTTTTAAAATAAAATGGCTTATTAGCTTATTTATGACACTTTAGGAAGAAAAAAAAATAAACGTCCAGACACTTTCCAAAATAAATAAAAAATATATAACTTATCTCAAAACTATCTTAAAACGTTAATTAAGATGTCTAAAAGTGTCGTAAAAACTTATCATAACATTTTTATATAAAATACACACATATTTAATCTTATAAATTTAAGTCCGATAAAACAATCTATTTAGAGACTTGGATACGTAACACATAACACCTAATTCCTTGGAAGAAAGACACTTCATTGATATAATTTTTCTTTTTGAAAATCGAATGCACGCATTTTGCAACCTTATTGTAACATTTTAGATAGAAAGTTCTTTTATTTGATTTCATAAAATTGGATCCTATAAAACATTCTATTAAGACACTTAGATATATATATTAGAAGTGCGATAAGTTCGATTTTATTATATCGTCTTATGGTATCCGTTTAACGAATATATATATATATATATATATATATATATAGGGGCCAATTCAAGGGATAACTGATTATTTTGTGGTAACCGTGAGATCCAATCTCAACCACAAATCAATAGATAAATTAAGAAATTTATAATTTTGATAATATTGAATTAAAATTTTAATGCAATGACATTTTAGGTATTTTCTTTCCTCTCTCCATGCTTCTCTTTCCGTTCCCCATTCTTCGTCCTCTAGGCACCGTCCTCCGGTGATACCATTGTGATACCTAAAAATATTGACTCTATTAAACAAAAGACACAATGTGATACCCAAACACATATAAGATGCATTGTGATACCATTGTATTACATCTTCAATCGATCATACAAACGACCTCAATGTGATACCCAAAC
>NC_037541.1:10200152-10202109 GCF_001531365.2 Cynara cardunculus var. scolymus
AATTTATTTTTGGTTTAATAATATAACATTTTATAAAAATAATAATTAAGTATTTTGTTAGAACTCAATGATTATCATAATTATATTTTAGATTTTTTTTTCTATTTAAAATAA
Organism: Cynara cardunculus var. scolymus; assembly: GCF_001531365.2. Classification (NCBI taxonomy): domain Eukaryota; kingdom Viridiplantae; phylum Streptophyta; class Magnoliopsida; order Asterales; family Asteraceae; genus Cynara; species Cynara cardunculus. The sequence continues at coordinate 10,200,267 of NC_037541.1, forward strand.
GATGTTTATCTTGTATTTGATTATGTACATCTGCAGTTAGTTACACGAATTCATATATGTAGCTTTAATAAGTTGTACTTACGTACAATCATACTTGTAATATTGAGTTTTAAGTAACATGCATTAATAAGATATACTTTCTGTAACACCCCAAACCACAAATTGCATGTAACACATATTTCATACAAAAGAAATACATGTTATTATCCCATTCAGGTCCCTTAGTACAAGAATCTATTATAACCAAATACAAGGTCCAAAAATTCAAATACATTCCTTGTACTAATCAATCAAAACTATACATCAAGACAAATCTTCATGTAGAAAAGCATATAGGAAAATATTACATTTCCCCTTCCCCTTACCTTCCGCACATTCTGCAACACATAGTTAAAATCACAAAACGAGGGTTAGACCGAAAGGTCTAGTGAGATACCCTATTATGATATTGCAGGGTGAAAATCACCAAAAACCTTTACGAAAACAATTATTCATACATATAACAAATATATGAATGAATAGGAACAAAATACCAAATCCTTTCCACTTTTCAAGCTAAGCATTTAGCTAATCAAATATCATACATTTAAACCAACTAGGTTCCATATAATGCCACTTTTAAACCTTTTTTAAATCAACAAGGTTTATATAAAGTTTCAGGCCAAACCTGATGTTTATTCTCAATAACATTCAGACTATGATTTCCAATAAGAACCTTGATCCTAAATCCTTAAATCACAAAGAAATAAAGATTCCAGACCACGGTAGTCTTAAGGGATATAATAGAAAGAGTTATATCACACAACACACATACAATTGTCACCCTTATATCAAATAACAATTTTTATCAATCAAGCACAAGGCACAATACAAATCCGGTCAACATAGACTTGGCCGGACTTCATCTCCGGTCAAGTCTTAGCCGGTTTATCAAATCCGGACAACTCATCGCCCAAGGCTTGTCCGGTTTAACACTTAGAAATAAATTCCATCTTTTGTTCGGATAAAAAGTCCGGACAATACATCGTTCAAAGCTTGACTGATTTAAAATAATCCGGTCACCACATGGTCGTATTCCTACTTCTCCGTTCAAAATGTTAACCATTCTTATCATTCACAACTCGATCAAAGCTTAACCGGTTTAAAACTAAACCGCTTAACGCTTGATCGGTCAGCCTTTGTCCGGATAAAACCCTTAAGCAATTAACTGATTTCTTTCCAATAATAAATAACATTCAAATAGAACCAGTAACAAGTTTTATGCAAAAAGGTTTAGAAATTACTCACCTTTAAGACAAACTCAGATTTTGAAGAAGATGAAGAATGCACAGATAAAAGATCTCCGGTCAATCATTTCTCTAATATTTCCCAAAATTCCAAATGAAGCAAGAAAGTCTACTGAGTTACAAACCTCATATATATACTTTCCAGAATAGGAAAGTCGGCTAAACCATCCAACTCTCCCACATTCATGCACATGCATACATCCACACACCATGCATTCTCATAACATGCATGTGTGTATAATCACACACATATACACATAATCTCATACATGTATCTATATTATGCACATAATTTCCACACACACTAGCATGATCAAATAAACCAAATTTATCATGCTATCACGTAATCATTTAATAAGATAATCACGTATTAATTACCTTGGGTGATAACCAAGATCCAGTTATCACACTTTATGTATAAAAAATGGTTTTTAAGAGTTTTTGTCAAATATTTTATAATATAGTATAATATAATAATTCAAGTTTAATAATGAAATAATTTATTTCTGGTTTAATAATATAACATTTTATAAAGATAATAATTAAGTATTATGTTA
>NC_037541.1:10202979-10208044 GCF_001531365.2 Cynara cardunculus var. scolymus
ATTTAGGTTTAGTAACAAAGAAATTTAATTTAGGTTTAATAATATAATTTTTTATAAAAATAATAACTAAATATTCTGTTAGTTATCAATGATTATCCTAATTATATTTTATATTTTTTATATTTAAAATAAGATGTTTATCCAATATTTGATTATGTTTATCTGAGTTAGTTAGACGAATCAAGTATGGAGCTTTAATAAGTTGTACTTATGCACAATTTACTTGTAATATTAAATTTTAAGTAATATGCATCAATAAACAGTACTTCGTACATAAACAATTGTTTTTAAGAATTTTTGTGAAATATTTTAATATGGTATTGATGTTGATTGAAAGACTTGTGAATACAACTCAACTTGGCCCCTTTTTGTGAAATACTTTAACTATGATTTTGAGTCTTTATTTCTTTGTGATTTAAATATTTAGGATTATGATTCTTATTGAAAATCGTAGTCTGGATATTATTGAGAAGGTAATAACAGGTTTATGACCTGAAGCTTTTAGTAAACCTTATTTCTGATTGAAAAGGTTTAAAAGTGGTATTATGTGAATTTGGAAGATTCTAACCAAGTTGGTTTGAAAATGTTATTTATAAAGATGAAGGATTGGCTTTGGAAATTGGTAAGATATTAGTATCATGGAATATATGTTCATATATTTGTTGTATATGAAAATTTTCTAAATGTTCAAAATTTCTAAAATAATACAATAATTGAAAATGCTTTAAAAAGATCTGTTAAATGGTCAAGTTTTTTCTTAAGTAATCTAAGGAACTTTGATCTGATTTAGAGGCTGTTTGTCAGTTGTTGAATGGTTTGGTCAATTATGATTAAGTGGTCAGAATGGTTAAGAGAATTTTATGAGATAATGCAAAATGATATATGGTAGTTTGGTAATTATTCAGAATGGAATTAGGGCGCTGAATGGTTTAAGGAGTACCAAGATACAAACCATTCAGAAGATTTTAGTACCATTAAGAGACAATCTTTTTTTTTACCAAACAAGATTCATCGTGATTTAGATATTGTCTCTTCATGAAACTATTAAGAAGTAAACAAACAGCCCCTTAGACGATTAACTACTTAGAAAGTCATTTCTTTTGTTTTTCTAAGTGTCATTTTTTTGGAAATTGGGTTTATATTACATTAAAAATATTTAAATGTGTTTGAACATATTAAATAGTGATTATGAAAATTTTGAAATAAACTGGCTTATTAGCTTATTTATGACACTTTAGGAAAAAAAAATATAATGTTTTATAATAACAAGCGTCTTGACACTTTCCAAAATAAATAAAAATATTATAACAACTTATCTAAAAAATATCTTAAAAAGTTAATTAAGACGTCCAAAAGTGTCGTAAAAACTTATTATAATTCTTTTATATAAAATACACATATATTTAGGGGCTGTTTACCAACTCTTACTGGGTAAGTGCTGTCCATGTAAGAGTGTTGACCCGAGTAAGTGTTGTCCGGGTAAGAGTGTTGACCCGAGAGTGTTGTCCCGGGTAAGAGTGTTTACCAAATGTTTTTAGTAAGTGCTTACCAACAATATAATGACCATTATAACCCTATTTGTAATTATATATTGAATAATATATGATTATTTTTGTTATTAATAGTTTAATAGAAGAAAAAAACAAAATGCATATTTTAAATAAATGCTTACCAATAAAAATAATACCATTTTACTTCTTTTCATATGTTAACTGTCAAATAAGAGAACAAAATACAATTTTCATACTTCAAATTAAATAGAAAAATATATTAATAGTCATTCATACTTAAATACAAACAGGATATGAAACGTTAATACCAAAAGAAATTGTTTGTTTCTAATCCTAGACAATAAAAATTAATTTGAAGCATTTGAAAACAGTTGAGTCGCAATTTGATCCCGCGGATTAGCTATATATCCGTTGTCTTGAGATGCCCCCCCATTGTACTTCAACGACTTCTTCTTCAATGCCTCCTCCATGTTGCTCTTCCGCAGTAAACATGACGTTCTCATCATATTGTATAAACAGTTGATCTTGGATATTACATCTTCTTATAAAATTATGGATTGCAAAACAAGCGCTTGCTTTAGATAAGAAGTTGCAAACACAAGATATAATGAGCAATGGAAACGTAACCCAGTTGACATTTGGGTTTCTGATCCTGATCCTATTTTGGGTTTCTCTGATTCATTTTAAATCTTCTCTGATCCTATTCATCTCCTACTTCCATAAACAGGTACATGTGTTCTCTTACAAGGGTAGGAACAAGAAATTTAACAAAACAGAAAAACCCAACAAATGTATAAACGGATCAGTTAAAGAAAATGGTACCTTTTCGAGCAACCAAGGGAGGAATGATTTGAGCGCCGAGGGAGAAAGGAGAAGGGACAAGAGTGACGAGGGAGAAAAGACCGACCGAGTGGTAGCGGGGAGAGCCGAGACTGGCGAGGGAGTAGGAGGAGCGATGAGGGAACGATAGAGAGCGACCGAATTGAAAAACCTAATCGTGAAAAGGGGGAAGTATGGAAACGTGAAATCTGACTCGGGTAAGCTAGAAATCAACGCTGATAGGGTAAGATCTCAGTCAGCAGTTCGGTCATATCTCGGTCAGATTCGTGATTTGGTAAACACACTGACTGCTGACTGCATCAGATATGCTGACTGAGTCAGTCCGGTCAGCAGTTAGTAAACAGTCCCTTAATCTTGCCTGATAAACCAAGAATAGAGAAGAAAGACACTTGGATACGTAACACATAACACCTAATTCCTTGGAAGCAAGACTAGAGAAGAAAGATTTTTCATTGATATAATTTTTCTTTTTGAAAATCGAATGCACGCATTTTACAAACATGTTGTAACATTTTAGATAGAAAGTTCTTTTGTTTGGTCTCATAAAATTGGATCCTATAAAATATTCTATTAAGACACTTAGATATATGAGAAGTACGATAAGTTCGATTTTATTATATCGTCTTATGGTATCCGTTTAATGAAAATTGAAATATATATATATATATATATATAGAGAGAGAGAGAGAGAGAGAGGAGGAGGAGGTTTGCTTTGCAAACCATGTTATTTGTACAAACCGTACAAACCTCATTCAACCAATCATAATTTTTTTTATATTTTTTCTAGTTTTTTCATTTTTTTTGTAATTATGATAGGTTGATTAATCATTTTTATTGTGGAGGGTGTTAATCATAAATATTATTATCTTCATTATATTAATTTTAAAGAAATACATGAAACAGTTTCATTAAAATTTCATAAGTATTACATGAAACAATTCATAATGATATAGGAAACAATTTCATAACCATTAGGAATGGTAATGGACCCCGACCCGTCGGGTAACCCGGTTCACCCGCCCCGATCGGGGACGGGGATTCCCCGGAAAATCGGGTCCCGGGGACGGGGACGGGGATCCCCGCTTGGCGCAAGCCGGGGATGGGGCCGGGGACATGTATAGCACTCCCCGCCCCGCCCCGTACCCGTTTTGTATATATATATATATATATATGTTTTATTTTTATAAGAATTTGGGCTTTGGGCTTTGGGCTGTAAAATGTGAATGAATGCATCCTCCTTCCTCCAGCCCAGACCACACTCTACAATACATGACCGACCGCATCAATCATCATCGGCGCTGCAGTCCATGATTTTCTCCTCCAGGCTCCACGACGCTTACTCCTCTCCCGACCAGGCTACCCTAATCGGCGACGGCGACAGGCCGACGGCGACGGCGACAACCCTACTCCCTCTCTGGCTCTCCCTCTCCTTGGTGTGTTACGGAATACATATTCAATCTTCTTCATCTTCACTTCTTGTTAAAATCAGTCAATCTTCTTCACTTGTTAAAATCAGTCAATCTTCTTCACTTCTTGCCTAGTTGCCTTCTTGGTTATGATTATTGGTTTACCTTATCTAGAGTTTGACTGTTTGAGCTTTTACGAAGTGGCAGTATCATGTATGTTTCTATTTTGATTGTTATATTATTGGTTTACCTTACCTAGTTGTCTTCTTGATTTGTGAACTAATGACTTCCTTTATTAATATTATAATGATCATACATAGGTTTTGACAATCTGACTTCTTGTTGACAAGGCTTCAATCACAATAATATATTAATATGTACAATATTTTAGGTATAAATAATAAAATCAATAAAAAGAAGTTAGTCACTTGGCAGAAACATGGAATTGGTGATTGATTGTTATATTCCAAATATCACTATATTATTCCTTGTGTAAACTTGCAAATATCACTGTGAATGAAAGCATCAAGTGCAGAGTTGTTATAAGCTAGTAGTTTTGATTTTTGAATGAGTTGTTATTACAAGTATCTTTCATTAATTTTAGATGCTTTTAGGTTTGTACTTTGTAAGTTTATTATATATTCTCATTAATGGTTTTTTCATTCACATGTCATTATCGCATACAAACTTTTTAATTTTAGATGGAACCTTCGAAAAACGAGAACATACATGGTGATGAAAATGAGATGGAAGGAAACAAGGAACAAGTAACAACTGGTGATGATACTTACGAATCCGTAAGCATGCCTGTAGGGACTAACACTAACACGGGCAATGAACAACCACAAAAAAGATTAAAGTCGGTTGTTTGGAATCATTTTGAACAAGTGTATGTTGATGGTGTTAGACGATATGCAAGATGTAATTATTGCAATAAACAACTGACGGGTAGAGCCAATGACGGAACTACACATTTGAAGGACCATTTTAAGAATTGCCCAAGAAGAGTTACAAATGATATTAGATAACATATCCTAGTTCAGGACCAAAAGGCTTCAGACGGAAAGGGGAAAATGAATTAGTTCTTGATTGCAAGACAAGGTGGAATTCGGTATATCTTATGTTAAATGTTGTTTTGAAGTAGAGATGGCCAAATCGGCACGGCCCGGCCCGGCCCGGCCCGGGACCGTCGGAGGACCGGGACCGGGACCGACAAAGGACCAGCCGGGGACCGGGACCGGTAAGGACCGGTTATGGGACCGAAAACCGGGACCGGTTATGGGACCGACTATGGACCGGCCCGGCCCG
>NC_037541.1:10208094-10218094 GCF_001531365.2 Cynara cardunculus var. scolymus
ATTTTTAAAGTGTATTTGAGTGACCCAATTGTAAATTTTATAATGTATTAAAAATATATATCATTAAAAAAATCAAAAAAAAATCTTATTTTTTTAATGCAAGGACCGGGACCGGCGGCCCATAACCGGTTATGAAGTACCTATACCGGTCCTATCATTTTCGACCGGGACCGGGACCGGTTATGACCGGTTATGAGAAAGGTGAAGACCGATTGGGACCGGCCCGGGACCGGTTTTTGGCCATCTCTACTTTGGAGTATAAGCACGTCTTTAGTCGTTTGAGCAAAAAGGAGAGAAGTTATGTTTGCTTGCCTAGTGAAGATGAATGGGCAATGGCGTCAATTGTTTGTGAAAAGTTAAAGTTATTTTATCGTGTRAYKGAAAAGTTTTCGGGAACATTATATCCTACGTCAAACATCTTTTTCCCGTTGATTTGGGAAATTAAAGTGTCTTTGTTGAGTTGGAAAAATTTTGTTCATGATGTTATTAGGCAAATGGCATCATTAATGTTGATCATGTTCAACAAATATTGGAGTGTCATACACAAGGTTATGAGTGTAGCAATTGTGTTAGATCCTAGATATAAGTTGAAGTTAATAAATTATTTCTTTCCGAAAATCTATGGTGGTGAGGCAAAAAGTGAGGTTATGAGGATACGTAACCTATGTGTCGAGTTGTTTGAACAGTATAAGAAGTATGCCGACAAACCTTCACAAAAAGGATAATCAACCGCTAGTTCCTTAGATGTAGATGATTTCACTTATGACAAACCTACATGGGAGATGGATTTTGAGTCTATGATGTGTGATGATGATGTCTTGAAAACAAGTGAATTGGATGATTATTTGGCCAAAAAATTGTCACCTATTGAAGACGGCTTTGATATCTTAATGTGGTGGAAATGCAATGGCTCCAAGTTTCCTATGCTCCAAAGAATTGCAAGAGACATTTTAGCCATATCAATTTCTACGGTAGCTTCTGAATCCGCTTTTAACATGAGCGGTAACAAAGTCACAAAACGGCATAGTCGACTACACCCACAAACAATTGGAGCATTAATGTGCACTCAAAGTTGGTTATGGAAAGAACTTCAAGGTAAAAAATTATTTAAATTCTTAGTCATACAAGTAATTATATTTTTTTCTAACTTGTCTTACTTTTTGTAGATAAAAAACATGGAGAGCCTCAAGCTTTTGACGAAACAGTTACATATGATGCGGATGTCGAGTAACAACTAACAAGTGGTTGTTTTTTTTTTTTGATGGTAGATAGTATGAAAATTTACTTGATATGTTTTGGTCCTTTCGGATATTACTCGATGTAGTTTTAGTACGTTTAACGTTAACTTTGATAATATTAGTTTAAACTTTTTGGTCTTGTTTACGTCTTATTTTAATATTAGTGTATTTCAATAAATAGTGATGTTTTATAGTTTTTGGTTTTTTAAAAAAATCTCCGGTTTGTACAAATATGGATGGTTTGCATTTGATCGCTCCCCCTCTTTCTATATATATATATATATATAATTATGCTATATTCATGGTTGACATCTTGATTTTAGTGAGTTTTGAGTGGTTGCTAAAAGTCTAATTAAACTAAATGTTTATTGAAAGACTTGTGAATACAACTCAACTTTGCTCCTTTGTGTGCCCACCAAACATCACTTTCAATAAACAAAATCTTTTAGCAACCACTCCAAGATTTGGATTAATTGTTAATCTTTTAGAATATACAACTTCTTAAATTTATGTATTTATAAAAAAATTATTACTAATTTTTTAATTGTTTTAATTTTATCTGATGTAACAACCCGAAAATCCACGAAACAAATATCACATATTTGTTACACAACAGGTCAGATAAAAGGCTACAATTTAAGTCAATTCTGTAAAATATTATAACTATCTGAAATCGACTACAAACTTTTTTCTAATATAATCTTCATACAATGATATTTGGATCATGAAGATCAAAACCAGAATTCATAAAAATTTTCGACAAGCTTCACACATGAAACTTCAAAGAAAACTGTTTCGTACATTTCCTTTGCCTTCTAATTGTGCTGCCCTGAAATTCATATTTTTTAAAACAAAATGAGGGTTAGACGATGCGGTCTAGTGACTCTAGTGAGGTAATCCTATTAGTGCACTGAACAAAAGTATAAACCAACTTTATTCATGAATATCAATCACTCTTACAACTATGACGAAACACAAATCAATCTCTAAATCTAAATGTTGTAAACCAAAGTGATTAACAAAATACAAAGAACAAATCTAGAGAGAATATTAGGCTAAGAACTCTAAACGACGTAAAGTGGAAGAAAAAAATGAATTGTTGTGTTGAAATCTAAAGAAGAAGGCGAATATATATAAATCTAGAAATTGCACAACAGGTCTTCCAAGTTTGAATTATTTGCTCCGCTACCCTTGAACATTTCCAAAAAGTGAGGCACGCCCCATGTACTTGTCACCTAGACTTTGAAATAATTGCAATATCAGCCCTTCAATTTTAACATTTACACAAGTTACAAAAGTAAAAATCGTTAGATTTAAAGGTAACTTTCAATATCTCCCCCTCAATCTTGACTTTTGAACAAGTCAATCATCTTTAACTTAGAACACAAATAGTTATGATGACTGACTCCAAGAGCCTTTGTGAATATATCAACAGGTTGTTCAGAGGAAAATATCTTTTCATATTTTAACAAACATTTACTAATAGCATCTCGAATAAAATGAATATCAATTTCTATATGTTTTGTTCGCTCATGGAAAACAAGATTATTTGCTATCTGAATAGCAGATTTATTGTCACAATACAGACTAACAGGTAATAAACCAGTAATATTAAGATCTGAAAGGATTTTTAATACCCAAAGCACTTCACAACAAGTAGAGGCCATTGCCCTATATTCAGACTCAGCTGAAGAGCGAGAAATAATACTTTGTTTCTTACTCTTCCATGAAATCATATAATTTCCCAAATATAAGCAAAAACCTGTTACCGAACGTCTGGATGATAAACATTTGCCCCAGTCTGCGTCAACATAAGCTGTTAGAAAGAAGTTACTAGACTTTGTAAAGCTCACACCCTTACCTGGAGAAAGCTTTAAAGATCTAAGAACCATGAGAGCAAGCTTTAAATGAGACTGCCTAGGTGAATGCATGAATTGACTAAGGCAATGTACAACAAAAGAAATATCAGGTCTTGTAGCAAGCAAATATATGAGTCTACCTATTAACCTTTGAAACCCAGTATGATCTGTTAATAAAGGATCTTTATCATTAGAAGAATCAGTGACAACCAGATTCATATCCATGGGAGTATTACAAGGTTTTGATCCTAAATATCCAAAATCATTAAGTAATTCAAGGCAGTACTTTCTTTGCGACATACAAATTCCTTTTTCATATTCTAGAATTTCAATTCCCAAAAAGAACTTTTAACTTTCCTAAATCCTTTATAAGGAATTTACTTTTCAAAAAATTCTTAACCTTTTCAACTTCAGAATTACAATTTCCAGTAAGCACAATGTCATCCACATATACTAATAAAACAACAAACACAGAATCAACAATTTTTGTAAACAAAGAATAATCATTTACGCTTTGTGTAAAACCATTTTCAATCAAACAGGAAGACAGCTTGGTATACCACTGACGTGGAGCCTGTTTTAAACCATATAGAGATTTAACTAATTTACATACATGCTTATCTTTAGTATTATAATAGCCTTCTGGCAATGTCATGTAAACTTCTTCTTTTAAATCTCCATATAAAAATGCATTATTTACATCAAGTTGAAACAAACTCCAACAGTTTTGCACAACTAAGGAAATAATACACCTAACAGTTACCATTTGTACCACAGGAGAAAATGTTTCTTCATAATCAATGCCCTCTCTTTGACTGTAGCCATTGGCTACAAGTCTGGCCTTCCAGTGGATTTATATTTGATTTTATAAATCCACTTACATCCTATGGGTTTTCTACCAGGAGGCAAAGATGTAACAATCCAAGTACCTTTCCTATGCAAGGCTTTTCCATTTCATTATTCATGGCTTCAATCCAATTTTTATCTTTACAAGCGTCATGAAAATTCTTTGGTTCAACAAATTTATTTAAACGAGAAACAAAACACAGATTTTCAGAAGATAAGAAAGAATAATTAACTACCTTTTCTAACCCATATTTGACTTTATCTTTTCAGCAATAAAGTCATCAAATTTATGAGGAAAAATAGAAACTCTAGTGGATCTTCTAACTTGAGAATTAGAATATGGTAAACTAGAGTTACCCTCAGACCTGAGACAACGGTTATAATCATGAGATTGAATACCGGCAACCTCTTCAGAGCTACTCATGAGTTGCCATCTGGTAGCTCTTTCTGTATTATCATTATCTTGATTTAAAGAGTCTAAATTTAAAGACTCAGTCGAGCTTCCTAGAGGTTCCTCAATGGCAACTCTAGTTGGGCTACCAGGTATATTGTGAAGATTAGGGTCAGAACCTAACTGATATGTATTTTTATCAATAAAATTTTCTCGAGGCTCATCATCGCGTATAGAATCCACATATTCATTAGAGGAACTAAATTGGAAAAAATTTAATCTGGAAACATCATCATGATTGGGAACATCAACTATATTCATCCTCATCTTAAACGAAAATATGTTCTCATAGAACTTAACCTCACGAGAAACAAATATTTTCTTTGATTTCAAACTAAACAGTTTATAACCTTTTTGCGAGCCAGCGTATCATAACAGAATACACTTTTCAGACCTTGAAGAAAATTTATCAGTCATATTTGGTATGATAACAAAACACAAACACCCAAAATTTTTAAGATGAGAAAGGACAGGTTGAAACCCATAGACAAGATCATAGGGGCACTTACCGTTAAGCATAGAAGAGGGAGTTCTATTAATTAAGTGACAGTGAGAATACATTCACTCCACATGTTAAGAGGAATTCCTCCCTAAAATAAGAGAGCCGTAGTAACATTAAGAAGATGGCGATGTTTTCTCTCAACTACCCCCATTCTGTTGGGGAGTGTAAACACAGGAAGTCTGGTGTAAAATGCCTTTATTTTTGAAAAAACCGTTCAATCTTTTACTCATGAACTCAGAACCATTATCAGTTCTAAAGATTTTAACAGTTTTCCCAAACTGAGTACTAAGAATATTACAGAAAGTAACAATATTATCTTCTACTTCATTTTTGTCTTTTAACAAGAAAACCCATACAGCCCTCGTAAAATCATCAACCACAGTTAAAAAATATTTGAAACCTTCTCTACTCTGCACATGGTAAGGACCCCAAATGTCCAGGTGAACTACATCACCTAGGTTTTTAGTTTTATGAGTGCTAGACTCAAACCTTTCCCGAGTTTGCTTTGCCTTGTGGCAAATTTCACAGGGACCACAATTTTCACTATCAATTTTATGCTCATCTTTTAGTAATTTCAAAACTTGATTAGCTGGATGCCCTGAACGAGTGTGCCACAATTGGGCAGAGGGCAAATAAGACATATTTGAAATAGTATTAGTATATGAAAACTCACTTTTAAAACTTTGGTCAAAGTAATAGATCCCCCCCCCCTCTTGATTACCAGTCCCCACTACACTATTTCGTAGTGAATCCTGGATATAACATTTAGTTTTGTCAAAACCAACAAAAACATTATTATCCTTAGTAAGTTTATGAACAGAAAGCAAATAACATTGAAGTCTGGAACTACCAACACATCAAATAGGGTGACATTATTTGTTAGTTTAAAATTACCAATTTTGTTTATTTTGGCTTTAGTGCCATTTGGATGACTACCTCTGAGATCAAGCTCAGAGATGTCAACAATGTTTTTAAGAAAAATGGGATTATGGGTCATGTGTTGATTCGCTCCAGAATCAATGATCCAACCAGATTGAAGGTCAGTAACTGCCATATTAGTAGAAGCTCCTTCATGTGGTTGTTTCTGCTCAGTAAGACCAAGGAGTTTGGAAATCTGATATTCAGAGAAGGGAAAAGTGGTGACAGATTGGGAAGTTTTAGAGTGAGAAGAATCAGGAATACTAACATTATTATTGTTGATGGTTTTTTTAAAAGAAGAATTTTGAGATCTGGCACGATTTTGAGAATTGTTTGAAAACCCAATTAGTTTAAAACACCTTTCAATAGTGTGACCAGACATACCACAATGTTTACAGTTTAGTATAGTATTCCTTCCAAACCGGCGTTTATTATCGGTCGACTTACTTAAAAAGGCAGTGTTTTGAGTTTTACTTCGAGTTTGAGACACATTACCCCCACGATGAGATTCTTCACGAGAAACAAGGGAAAAGGCCGTTTTGACCGATGGTAAAGGGTCTCTAGTAAGAATATTTCTTCTTATAGGTTGGTATAAGTCATCAAGACCCATGAGAAACTACATGAGTTTGACTAATTGAGTGTGTTCAAAAAATTCCTGTGAGGAATTGCAAGTACAAGTGGGGAGTTTTACAAGGGCGTCAAACTGTTTCCACATTGAGTTTAGCTTGTGATAGTACTCAGAAACAGAGGATCCGTTTTGACATAAGAAATTAATTTTCTGATGCAAATTAAATATAACCGATCCGTCAACTTTCTCGTATGTCTCTTTTAATTCCTCCCAGACCTTGGAGGATTCTTTAGAGAAGACCTGTCATAGGAAGAGGTCCTCTGTCATTGATCCAAAGATCCATGACAGAACCACAGAATTACATGTATCCCATTGTCTTTCGAGAATGGGATCATTAATAGGTCTGGGACAGGAGCCGTCAATAAAACCAACCTTGTTCTTTGTTTCTAAGGCCAAAATCATAGCACACGCCCAAACCTTGTAATTGTCTGTACCACACAGTTTAACAGATAATAAGGGTGTTCCGCTTGTATCACTGGGGTGAAGATACAATGGGTTTCCAAAATCAAGACTATTGATCTTGGATTCCATTGATCTACCAGCAACAACTTCGGAACCAGACATAAAGGAAACACACAAAGGAGACATAATAGATAAAAGCAGGATTCCTAAAACACTTATAGTGCTAGGTCAAGCTAACTATCCAGCCCCTTAAAATAGAAAAGAAAACAGAAGAAAAAAAAGGAAAAACAACCAGGCAAGAAGGGAACACAAAGCAACAACAGCCAACCACCACAAAGACGAGCACACAGAGATAAAAGGAAGAAGACAGACCTGAAGCCAGCAACAAAGTTTTAACCAAAGGTTAAAAAAAGAAAAGCTCACCAGGAAAACCTGAACAAACACAATCTGGAACTACAAGGAACCAGAACTTACTTCACAAATCTATATAAGAGCAGCTAAACAACATGCATGTAGTAAACAAAAAGAAGAGAAAGGAGTATCACGATTTAAGTGAGGAATAGAGATCTTAAAGGTCAACACATCCACGAAAACAACCATTCACTTACTCCAAAGAATCTAAACTACTTGTTTCACAAATCTATATAAGAGCAACTAAACAACATGCATGCAGTAAACAAAAAGAAGAAAATGGAGTATCACAGTTTAAGTGAGGAATAGAGATCTTAAAGATCAACACATCCACGAAAACAACTATAATATCGAAGAACACACAATATACAGTTGTATCATTTACACAAATACAAGAACCAAAAGAGAGAATATTATCAATCAACAAAATAGATCTAGATCTCATGGATCTGAATAACCAGCTCTATTATCGAAACAGAATCATACATAAAAAGAGCTCAAGAATGCACAATTTACAGATCTATTATCAAAACAGAAACAACACCAAAAGCAAAAAACATCAACAATCTAGAAGGTAAACACTAATCTCATGGATATGTGAAACAAGATCTGATGATGATTACTTATGCAACAAGAAACAGAAAAGATAAGAAGTATTTCGTCATTATAGTCGGAACAGACAAGATCTCAAGAATATGTACACAGTTAACCATGGACGATCATTTACTCAACAAAGAAACAACAAAATAACAAGTAAGAGTTAAACAGAAAACTTACCTGAGAAGCTCCACGATTTGAAAGGTCGAACAGATCCTTAGAGAAAGACGAACAACGGATTTATTTGCTCTGATACCATGAACAAAAGTATAAACCAACTTTATTCATGAAGATCAATCACTCTTACAACTATGATGAAACATAAATCAATCACTAGATCTAAAATGTTGTTAACCAAAGTGATTAACAAAATACAAAGAACAAATCTTGAGAGCATATTAGGCTAAGAACTCTAAATGACTTAAAGTGGAAGAAAAAATGAATTGTTGTGTTGAAATATGAAGAAGAAGGCAAATATATATAAATCTAGAAATTGCACAACAGGTCCTCCAAGTTTGAATTATTTGCTCTGCTACCCTTGAACATTTCCAAAAAGTGAGGCGCGTCCCATGTACTTGTCACCCAGACTTTGGAATAATTGCATTATCAGCCCTTCAATTTTAACACTATTTTACACAAGTTACAAAAGTAAAGATTGTTAGATTTAAAGGTAACTTTCAACATGCACATTGTACGAAAACAATTTATATCAATCTCTCAAGACAATTCAACATCTAGGTAACTTTTTCATAATGTAACTCGATTGCAGATAAAATTGTAATATAGACCCAACATCTCTATTAAATATTCCTTGGCTCAACCACATCACTAAATATATGTTGGCTCAACACTCTGTTACATACACCACTTCATTACATACACGTTGGTCAAACTGACCCAACCCTATATGAATAGTTATAACAATCCTGATACACTTTATATCATAACCAGAAAACCATGCCAAATAAAACATACTATTACAAGTGAAATCATTAAATATCATATATATATATATATGTATATATATATGTATATATATTTCAGTTTAAAGGTTTGTAAGAAAATTCACATATTTTAATTTCCTACAACATGTATTCAAACACAGTATCACCGTTAACGACATTAATCCAACCATACCAAACCCGTATAATATCAAAATAATAACCATTTAATAATATATGCATTTTTGTTCAAAGATGGTTATATGAAAAACGCACCTCGATGACGAAAGAAGAGGAATTTAAACTTTAACTAATTCGAACGACCAAACCGAACGTGGATCTAAATAAGGTAATCACGGATCACAATATGAACAAATAGGCCAAACCATACTTCTAAACAATCTCTCAAGCACCTAAACGATACTCTAAAGAACCACAAAAGAACATGAGAGATAAATCGAAAAATCGAACCACGGCGATTTACGCGACTAGTGTCGCGACTTGAATAATCCAATTTTACCTAGATTAAATATTTATTTATAATCAAAACTTTTAAAGTAAATACTTATTGATTAGTCAAAACTTTGAAGTCAAAACTAACCCAATCAATTCATTTGATTAATCAAAATCAGAGATTAAATCCATTTTACCAACAAAGCTTTGAAAACTAAAAGTATTAATACCTCATCATATCCTTCCAAGACCGGAGAGAAATCAAAGTTTTACCATATGAAATACTTTCTTGCAATACAACTAAAAACGACAGCAAAATAACAAGTTTCAAAGGATTTAGGGGTTGTTTGGGATTGCTTATTTGGAACAACTTATACTGTTCTATGAAAGTCCTTGTCAACTTATTATAACTTAGAATGGTTTAACGTTTTCAGAAACTCCTTATTACCGGTTTAGCACCGGTATAAAAGTTGTTTATCCAAACACTCAAAAGTGTTTATTACCGGTGCCACAGTCAATAAGTTGTTTTTAAAAGCAATCTCAAACACCCCCTTAATATAAAGCATAAATTCATCTTCTAAAAGAAAATTTATTACAGGAAACACATAAGACAAAAATAACCCAAAATAAAAATTGGAAGAGAAACATACATTTTTTAATCAAAATCTCAAATAATCCTCAAACGTTTTTCTGCTTTTTTCCTTCTTTGGGTACGAGGTGTCTCCAGAAAACGCAATGCACACTGTAACACACA
>NC_037541.1:10223846-10280526 GCF_001531365.2 Cynara cardunculus var. scolymus
TTCAATAGACGGAATACTAGATGTAGGGGTATTATCTACATTTGTTGTTTCTTCGGGATCTTGAGAAGATGAACTAGCATGCTTTCTTTTAAAAAACCCATGAATGGTAGATTGATTTTTCATCTTTATCTACATAACAGTTTTAGTGTTACTGTGTTAGATAGTATGATTTCAATTCATATTGGAAATTTAGAATACACCTAAATCACCTTAGTCCTTAGGTGACCTAACAGTTTTAGTGTTACTGTGTTMGATAGTATAATACACCTAAATCACCTAATACACCTAAATCAGTAAATCACGGAATCACCTAAATCACCAATACACCTAAATCAGTAAATCACCATATAACCAATTTCAGTAAATTTAGCCCTAATAATCACCTACCTAAATGCTAAATCAGTAAACTGTAATGTAAATCACCACTTTTGTGTTTTGATTTCAAAACAAAAGGTGCAAGTTAAGTGCAAGTGTGCTGTGTGGTAGGCTGTAAAACAGTAGCAAACTAGCAAAAGTGCAGAACTGAGAACTCAGTGACTGAGAAGTGAGAAGGACGGACTTACCTACGGCTCGGGATCGGGAGTTACCGTGCTGGCCGCCGCCTCCGCCTGCAGACCTCGCCTCCTCCTCCGCCTGCCCTGCTCGCCTCCGCCTGCGCCTGCCCTGCTCGCCTCCGCCTGCGCCTGCCCTGCTCGCCTCCGCCTCCGCCTAAGTCGCTAACGAAGTAACGATGATAGCCCAATCGCACAATGGATTACACCTCTCGTCCTCTCGCGGTCTCGCCTAGTCGCTGTCGCCTCTCGGGAATGGATTTGGAAGGGGGAGGCCGGTTGAAAATTTTTGAATTCAACAAGGTAATGGATACACTGTAGTATGCTATGAGGGAAAAAAATCACAGGGGCCAGGGCCCCTATAGGCCCACTAAGGGGTCCGCCTCTGCCCGTAAGGGTGTTTACCGGTAAGAGTAAATACTATAATTGACTTTATTGAGTAAGATTGTAGTCGATCAAACGGTACAATATATGCAATAATTTACTCGATAAGGGCTTATTAGATAAGAATCGGCACCCTCACTTACAGGATAAGAGTAGGGATGGTGATTTGCCCCGACCCGGCGGGGAACCCGGTTCACCCTACCCGAACGGGGACGGGGATTCCCCGCTAAAACGGGTCCCGGGGCCAGGGATCCCCGGTATAATCAAACTAAAGCATACTTTTTACCGGGTTTTGACCGGGGTTTACCGGGTTTTGACCGAGGATTGCTAGAATTTGACCGGGGACGAGATGATAATCCCCGTACCCGCCGGGGACCGGGGCCGGGCCCGGGGGACGGTATTACAAACCGGGGTCGGGGCCGGGGATTACAAAACCCGTCCCATCCCCACCCCGTTGCCATGCCTAGATAAGAGTCTCCATCCTTATCATAGCTTTTGCTAGATAAGATTAATGGCATTTAGTAAGCACTTGCCATAAGGTAAATTGACCCGGTAAGCACTTACTGGACAAACATTTAGTAAATGACCCCTAAATTAATATTTTATATATATTTATTTCCAATATTTATAGTTTATTTATAGTCGAAGATTCAACTTCCTAATTAGAGGTCTCCTACATTAGGCCTATAAATACTACGGTCTACATGTATTAGGGTTTTTTTTTCCAGTTTTGGTTTGAGTTATATAAAAGTCTCCCGGAATGGGTTTGTTTGAGTATTTTAGATTCATTTGTGAATTTGGTCATGCAATCATATGGATTTGTCATCATCTGGTCAGGCCCGTTCCTAACATTTTATGGGCCTTGGGCGAGCGATAGAAGATGGGCCCTCCATATGAATGGAGTCACTAACAAATCTCAAACAAATGTTTTCTTTATCATCAAAAGTATAAGTGCATGCAATAAATAATGATACTTCATGCAAAACAACTTCTTCGAGTGGAGGACTAGGAGTATAAAAACAAATCTATGATAAAAAACACAAAAAAAAAACATAGACCATATATACTGTACCCAAATTTTTTATAAAGTCATCGACCATTTTAGCATTTTGATAGTAGCCACTAGCCACTAGTGACTAGCCAAGCACACTATCACAAATTCATATACACAGTAGCCAATACATATAAACAAAAGTACTGCAGCATGCTAACAACCCACAATTCAACTCTGCCCTAAAAGAACTTTTAATCAAAACCTTGTGTCTACAGTTCAACCTTGAATTTGATGGAATGGCAGGTTGAGTACCTTAGTTGGCAGTCAAAACTGAAACTCTTTTTGCAATCTTATTGGAGTATACAACTGGAACTGAAAATGGATGGAGAGATATGTTTGGTAAACTGACTTAAGAAGGCAGAAAAGTGATGTTTTAGAAACCATTGGATTTCTTAATGTTATGGACTTATTTTTCTAGTAGTAGTAAACGGCCCAAACACAATAGCCAAACACAATAGCCAAACACACAAATTGACAAAACCATACATCATTTTCTTTTTATTAGATTGAACAATTGAAGTTTGAAACTCAAGGTCTTTCAAATCCACAAACAAAAATACAGAGAAACTAGCAAAAACATCAAATTAATAATTAACATTTTTAAGCAAAAGCTTATCTTCCGGACAAGAATCTCGATTTAGATTTCTCGTTTTGTTGTAGTGAAGAGAAATTGAACATGAAATTGGTTGTTGAAATCACAATATCAAATCAGAAATTTAGAACCAAAAAGTGAGATTTGAGAATTCAGATGTTGGAGATTGGAGAAAAGTTATGTCAATCCGTCAGTATTGAATCGAACTCGAAAGATATAAAGAACCATAAATTAAAGATTATCATTGCAACAAAATCCATGGGATTCTCCATTGTGATTGAAGACCGTTGCTGGAAACTGGAAGGTTGGCATCAACCTGAGCAGATTTATTGGATACATGCAATGCGAAGTAGAAGGAAGGAAGACGAAGAGATTTTCTTGGTTTTCAATTGTCACGTCTTCGATCTGATTAGTTAGAACTTCAATTAAGTTTGGGGTTCGGCCCAAGGTTTAAACATTTTATAACATATAATGTATAACTATTTTTTTGGGCCCCTATTTTCCATGGGCCCTAGGCACAAGCCCAACCCGCCCTCCCTCCCTCAGGAACGGGCCCGCATCTGGTATAAGAGCTTCTAGTGTAATGGCCAATATGGAGTTCGAATTTGTGGTGCTAGCAATAGCCGAAGGTAGATGTGGTGGCACCTCAATATAAACAATGCAAGAGACATGTACGACCCACATGATATATATATTGATTGTCACTTACACGGGTGATAGAATTCGAGCTTTAGCAAGACTCATAGATAAAAGATATGAAATCTGAATCAAGCTTCTAGAACAAATAGGAAGATGACGTCAATGCTTTTGTCGACCCTAAAGTTTTTCGTTGTAACAACTGTGATGACCTTTTGGAGACATTATAATGAAGATCGAAAACTCGGAATTTGAAGGTAGAGCACACCCTAATGACTTTATTGAATGTAATTTTGATTGAACATGTTTCCAACTTGCGAGACATACCTGATGACTTAAAGGTGAAGTTCATAGCCATCAAGCTCAAGAGACATGCTTCAATTTGGTGGGATCATGTGAAGAAGCATCAGTATTTGGTAGGGAAGTCTAAAGTTAGGACTTGGGAGAAGATGAATAAGTTCTTACAAGTCAAGTTTTTGCCATTAAATTATTGATAGGAAACCTTCCTCGGCTATCATAATGTCTCACAACGTGAGTTAATAGTCAAAAAGTTCATTAACGAATTCGATCGATTAAAAATACGATATGATCCACAGAAGAGGACGAGTAGACTGTAGTGAGGTTTTTGGGCGCCCTTCGACCTAAAATCTCCAATATTATGTTTCTCCAACAGTGTAAGACCCATAAAATTAGAAAATAACTAACAATTTAAAATTTTCAAATTTCTTCAAAGTGATACGAGGTTAAAGACGAATTACTTAAATATTACAACTGAAGGAGAACAAATATGCAACAAAGTCTAAATGGAACAATCTAATGCTCGTATAGAATTAAGTAGGCCGGGGGTTACTAAAACCATCAAGTCTGCTATATTCAAAACTGGATGATGCCTCTAAAGCCATCAAACTAGAACCTCTACAAAGCTCCGAAAGTCACTCAGATCCCACTAAGACCTGATATATATGTCGATAAGAAAAAAATGTTAGGCTTAATGCCTAGTGAGTTAAAGGAGCTTAAAATATAAGCATAAAAAACAGTAAAACTGCAAGATTTCCCTTTAACCACCCATTCCTTTATTTAAAATCGCATTTAAAATCAAAATGGAGTATCTTCACAAAACTCACCATTTTATATTGAAATCCAATAATCAAAATGCCCGTTTTAAATTAAAATCCGACTTCCAAACCCACCCCAAAATAAGTGTATATGAGTCATCTCACAAACCACCCAAAAATATAAATAATGTTTTGTACCCCAAATCAGTAAAAAACATAGATAAACTCAACATCCAAAACAACACATTTCTGTGATTGGGGAGACCTATTTCCATCAACTATGATGAAATACAAAGTAAGTCATGCAACAATGTTATCAAGTAGTACCATAAGGTCACAACCCCCGGTATCTAACTCCTCTCAAGTTTCCACCGCAATATCCAAGATGTCGAAGCTCATTCCCACACGCGTTCATCTCCGCAATACCCCTAACCTTAGTGCCTACTTACACATCATACCTACAAGCCAATGGTTCTAGGGCTCGATACCACACGAGTTCATCCCCAAAAATCCGACTTCGAAGAAAGGGTAGAAGAATGGGACCCATCTGATATGTTTTTACCAAAGGGAAGTGGAGATCCCTTTCCTTTATACTCAACAATTTGTTATAGAAGCCATACCCATCATATCTTTCTCATATCACCATCATATATTTTGACCATGCATATGGGGATATTTGACAATTTTTAAATGGCTTGGCACAGAATGATTAAGAGACTTCAATAATATGCAAAATAAAGTATGGTTAAGTTGTTTGGTAATTATCCAAGATACAAAGTCATTTATAGGGTTTTAGAATCATTAAGAAGCCGACTTTTTTTGTCAAACAAGATTACATCTAGTTATTCAAAGGCTACCTCTTAATAGAAATATTAAAAAAATAAACAACCAACCCTAAATTGCTTTTAACTGTTCCTCCCATCTCCCCCTTACATGCACCTTCCTCCCATCCTATTACTTATTACTTCATAAAATAAAATACATCCCTGTCTTCCTATAAATAACAATAAGAGTTTGTTTTCTCATTTTATTGTTATTATTTTTACATCTTAATAATTTGATACATTTAAGTTTTATAATACTAACATTGCAACATTACCTACACTACCACATAAGTATTTGATCCTATAACTTAAGTCTTATAAATTAGTTTATTAGAACATCCGAACTCGCACGTTTTAATTTGATGTCTTATAAACCCAATTTTATTATAGTATCGTATTATAACAATCATAACTATTTTTATCAGAATTAAATTGAATAGATTTCACATTTTTCTAAATATATTTTAATAATTTAATCTTTTGAAAAATACTTAACATCATCTTCAATTCATGTATTAAGTTTTTAATTTAGAAATTAGAAGTCATATAATATTAAAATATTTGTTAAAGAGATATTGAGGATATGATGACTCCAATCTATTCCAAGATCCCATGCATGTCTTGATTAACCATCAATCCATAAGTCAAAAGACAAATTTCTAACATTGATCAAGGACAAGGACATGAATTTTGTTGTAAATCTCCTAGCTAGCTACTAGACTCTGTTTCAAGCAAAATTAATAAATAAATAAATATATTCCAAGATTTCTTGCTACATATGATCTTTATACATACATATATATATACATATATATATATATATATATATGCTACCGATTAAACATTACGTCGATTAAACATTACGTCGTAAGAAACTACAAAGTAATTCGGGTAATTTGATTGAATCCTCGTTGCCGAGATTTAATTTCTTCTGCACATCGTAAAGTCTTCTCGATATGATAACCACCTCCGATGCTCACTTCTCTCTCTAGATGACAACAGTAGCTCTCAAAAACACTCACATTTACGTGCATTTTGAAGTTCATCAAGAACAGAAAATCAAGCTCCAAACTGTTCATTTCTTTTGTTGTTATTCCACCAACTCTTGCAAAATATGAATTTCTGTAATTCCTGCAAAATATATATCACAACAAAAGTCAGAACAATGACCAAAATAGACTTCACCTAAATTCCATTCATTTTTTCTTTCTAATTTTTATGTCAAATAAAATAAATCTTACTAATTAATTTTTATGTGTTTTAATTATATGAAATATTTTAAAATAGATTTTAAATAATTACTATTTCAAAATGAAAAAAGATGGCTACAAACAAAATAGTTGGAATAAAATAATTTCAAAGATAAATTAAATAAAATTTACACATTTTATTTTGATTCAGGACAAAAAGTACAACAGAAATAATTGAGAACTACCAAATAGAAGACACCAACATCAATCATATATTTTGGAGTAAAGTTTGAAGTTTTAAAACCCTAATTATATAAAGATTATCTTCATATGCTGATAATTTTCCAATTAATGATTCTTGATTGACTTTATGTGATATATATATATATATATATATATATATAGACTTGGGATCATACGAGACCAAGGGTTTTTCTGTAAGACCAATTTATTAATTTTGTTAAGTTTTTGTTGAAAAATCATCAAAATAAAGACAGGTTTAGGATCAAGAACTTACATGTCTTCAACATATTTAGAAGCCAGCATGATGGTTGTAATAAGAAGCCTATGCACATTCCGGCCAGTTATCCTGAACTCCGGATGTGATCGGCAAAACCTATCGATATAAACATATGCCACCACATACACCGATGGTCCAGCTCTGGTGTACCGGAATATTCTCTCAAGATACGACTGTATCGTCATGTCTGGTGTCTCATGGCAATCAAAAACCATAGTTTTGGAACCACTCATTCCTGCAACACACTTTCTACCAATTCTTTCGTTTCTAGCCAGAGTTCTGTTGATTAAAGAAGCAAGAACTGAGATGACGAGAGGGGTGTTTGAGTCATTTTGGTAGGAGTATGAATACACATCATATCTAAGCTTTCTTGGAGAAATGGCCATGGCTGATGATGATCACAAACCCTAATTGTGTAATTTGGAGAATTGATTAAAGAAAGAGAGTTTAAAAGATGGGTTTTTCTTCTCTTGGTGTTTGTTTGAGTTGGGAGTGAAGGTTTATATGCATATAAGAGTGATAGAGAGTTGGTAGAGAGAGAGAGAGAGAGAAAAGGGGGTAAGAACTTGACAAATGGAAGGTGGAAGGAAGGAGGGGTGATATGAGATTATAAAATTATGTGTCTTCTGAATGTAATGATAAAGGCCAGACATACCAGCTATTAATACCATTATTTTAATTGTACCATGAAAGTAATCCCCCCTCTCTAAATAAAATATATATCAGAGTAAAGGGAGTCATTTGGGTAAGTGTTTATCAAGTTATATTATTTTATCGGATGAATATAGTAAGAACAAAAAATCTTATGCGATAAAAACGAGGCAAGGATTGAGAGTCTTATCCGCTAAATGAGGGCAATGACTCTTACCACGGTCAGTTCTTACCGGATAAATTGTTGCATAGAAAGCCGTTTTTATTGAGTAAAATCTTACCCGGTAAGTAAATAATAGTACTGAATTTTACCGGCAACTGCTTACCGGATAAGTGTTTGGTAAACGACCCCTAAACTGTGTTTTTCGTTCATGTGTTTTAGCGTTTATAATGATTTTCGTCCCTGATCTTTAAAATTATGTAGGTTATAAGAATGAAAATCGTTATAAACACTAATCATAGGATCGAAAATCATATTTTGCTCTAATATTATAAAAATTGTATCACATCAACTATTAAAATTAAAATAGTTTGTTAAAAAAGTTAACCTAAAAAGAAGTTAATTAGCGGGATCTTCAATAGGTTTTTATATTTTTTTTTTTAAATCGAGAAATTAAGGTTAAAACTTTTAAAAGAATTTAAGGGTTATTTATTTACCTCTTAATAGTTTTATTAAGAGACAATCTCTGTATCATTAAGAGATTAATCTTGTTTAAAAAAAATCTGACTCTTAATAATTTTAAAACACTCTGAATTGTTTTGTATCATGGGTTTCCCTTAACCATTAAACACCATAATTTCATTGTAAACAATTACCAAACAATTATATGTCATTTTTTATTATATAATGAAAGTCTCTTAATCATTCTGTACCAAATTATTCAACAACTGCCAAACAATTGCTTACATTCAACTTCATTAGATTTTTATGTTTTAAAGATTGAGCATAAATTAGATTATTATAATATTATTTAATTTTATCATACCTAGTACACTTTTTAAAACGAGTAAATTACAAATTTCGTCCATGTGGTTGTACGAAAGTTATAGTTCAAGTCCCTCAAACAAAATAATTATACATATCAACACTGTGGTTTCAATTTTATTATAAATTAGGTCTCTACTTTTAACTCCGTTAACCTTACTTCCATTAAGTCAGGGGCGTTTTTGTCTTTTTACAAATAAATTTCATTTTCTTTAAAAAAATAAAAATTATGTAACTTATTATGTAATATAATATATAGTACATATAAATACCAACACACACAAAACCTTACAAAATATGGACTCACCATTCGCTTCCGGTCTCTTCCATTGTTTTCGTTCACCTCACCATCCTCCTCGGGTCTCCTCCACCGTTTCTGTTGACTTCCACCCCTACCACATCACCGTCCTCGACTCTCCTCCATCGTTTCCGGTCACCTACACCCCCACATTATTATGCTTATTCAGTCTCCTTCCTCCCAGCACATCACCGTCCTCCTTCTCCAGATGCGTAAAACTTCAAAATCTTTAGATGCGTAAAACTTCAAATTATTTGCTCGAATTAGACTTGCTAAATTTGTAGGGTTTTGTGTTCTATAAGGTTTTTGAGATATTTGACTACGATTTAGAAAAACTCCCCCCCCCCCCTCCTCCTTAAACTTTACAGATTTTGAATGAACACATCTGGGATCAGTCATTATCTTCTTCAATTAAGCAATAATTAAAGGTTAATTTTGAATAATGCAACTCAAATGAAAGGGGTTGATAATAAAAAATCAACCTTTACAATTGCATTTTTTGAGAAGAGCTGTGAAATCTGGCAAGTTGAATCATCAACATCAACCAAAAGATTTGATAAGAACTTCTCAAAGGAAGGGATTTGGCCGATGAGGGACGATGTTGAGTCGGTGAAATATATATATATATATATATCATTTTATTTTTAAAAAAGTACAAGGACACCATTACCCCTAATTTCATGAAGTAATGGGTAGTGGAGTTAAGGCAATAGACTCAATCTATAACAAAAATGGAACCATGGTGACCATACATGTAATTATTTTATTTTAAAGACTTAATCGAAAATATTAATAACCATAGGGACTAAATTTGTAATTTACTCAAACTTTGTATAAGATAACAATAATTCAATCCTATCGGTGGGATTGAATAAAATATTCCCCCTCCCCTCTCCTCTCCTTGATATTCAAGTTTTAGAGAATTTTTTAAATTTGTTTTTCCATATATTTTCTCTATTTTAGAGAACATTTCCTAAAATGATCTCTTAGTGTGTTTTTTGAAGCAAAAGTATCAGTTTTCAATCACTTATCATAGTTAACATTTGCAATTTTAATTCACAAAAAATACGTATCGATTGAGTCATTGAGTCGTTATGATTTGGCTTTGATCATGTAATGTTTTAAAAAATTTATAATGGCCAACCGCTACAACAAAATGGGGTTTATAGGACACTCCCAAATTCTAAGCGTCATAATATACCTCTTTATAGTTTATAGGACCAAAAAAATAAAGTGTCTTATCTAAAGGTGTTGTATAAGTTTATATGACGTTTTTTGACGTTGTAATAAGTTTTTTAGGACACTTTTAATAAAAAAGTGTCTCATTTAATAAAAAAGTGTCTCATTATCAACTTTGTAGGACAATATTTGAAAAACTGTCCTATAAAAACAAATGTCCTATAAAAATTGTGTTTATAGGACACTTTCTCAAAAGTGTCCTATAAAGTTGCTAATGCGACACTTTGTATTAAAAATGTCCTAAAAAACTTGTCAAGATGCCCAAAAGCGTCATATAAACTTATTACAACACATTTAGATATGACGCTTTATATTTTATTTCTATAAATTAAGTCCTATAAAATGGTCTATTGGGACTAGAGGTGGCCAAAATTCGGTCCCGGGCCGGGCCTTAACCGGTCCCTACCGGGCCTAATCGCGACAAAAACCGGCGGTAACCGGTCCCGACATAACCGGTCCCGATCCCGGTCCCGGTCCCGGTGATTTTCCTTGTAACCGGTCAAGGTTATTAGTAACCGGTTGTCCCAACCGGTCCCGGTCCCGGTCCCATAACCGGTCCCGACCGGGCCTATTCAAAAAAAAAAAATGATTTTTTTTTAAATTTTTGGTTATTAATAAATTTTGAATATGTTATTAATATGTTTGTAATATGATATTTTGAATATGTTTTATTATAAATACATTTTACTATAAATACGTTTTGTTATATATATATACACGTTTATAAATACGTTTTGTTATATATATATACGTTTATAAAGACGTTTTGTAATATATATATATATATATATATACGTTTATAAATACGTTTTGTTGTAAATACGTTTAAAAATACACAATAAAAATACGGTTTATTATATATATACGTTTCGTTGACTTTCGTTGACCGGGCCGGGCCGGGTCGGGCCTATAACCGGTTACATAACCGGTCCCGGTCTTAACCGGTCCCGGTCCCGGTCCCAAAAAACGTCAAAAACCCTAACCGGTTCATAACCGGCGGTCCCTCAACCGGTCCCTACCGGTCCCGGTCGGTCCTGGTCCCTCTCCGGTCCCGGTCCCGGTCCTCCGTCGGTTACGGGCCGGGCAGGGCCCATTTGGCCATCTCTAATTGGGACGCTTATAGATTGAGAGTGTTCTATAAACCCAATTTTGTTGTAATGAACACAATGACATTATTAAAGAAATTTTAGTATTGCTTTAAGGGTCTAACAATCGAGATTCAAAACTTAATCACTTTTATATGTATATTTTGATAGTGCTAAATTAAATCAAATGAATCTCGTATATTTCACTTTAAATAAGGTACGTAAAGTGAGAATCAAATATGTATAAACATTTTATCTACGGCAAATGATAAGGTGGTTGTTTGTTTTGTTACAAGTTGCGGTTTAAAACATTGCGGTTGGACGAAAAAACCGCATTTATCAAATAAATAACATAATATTAATATAGATTTATGACCCTTTTTTTCCTCCTTTACAGAGTTCGCTCTTTGTTGGCAAAAAAAAAATACTTTTTGCTTCCATACACTATTTTTTGATGCCCATGGCCACCACCATCATCGCCATGGCTAGGGCCAGCCTTGACGATCATATATGACTTAAGAACAAGTTTCTTATACCATTAACTTCATTATATTGACCAAAGGGCCTTTGGCCTAGCGGTATCGTAGTTTTTGGTTTCCTAATAGGTTAGGGGGTTCAAACCTCACCAAATGTGAGAAAGATGTGTGAGTTCATTTGTTACATTTGCCGTATATAGATATTATATACTTCAAAAAAAAACTTCATTATACTGTAAAGAAAAAGGCCCTAAAAACATACATCACAATTTCCAAGGAAAGTTTTTATATTCATATGACGATTAAGCAAGGTATAATTCCGGTTGAATTGGTAGTATATCAATTGATCATTGTTTCGTTCGTTGCTTGATGAGTTCATATGTGTCGGCAAAAGCTGTCAGGTGGTGCGACTTGATTGCTTTCAATATCAGCTCTATCGCAGATGTTTTCTCCATGGAAGATCTTCCTTCTTTTTCTAACTTTTCAAAAAGCTTATGACAGACGGTCCTTTGGGTTTCCTTGTACGTGATCTGGGGTTACTGTAACAAAATGGGGTTCTCTAATCGGCTACCTCCTCAGATTGATTTAGCTTTCGATATCCAACTTCTTTCATATTGTTGGTTAGCAACTCGTGGTAAAAACTTCAGTATTTCCTAAACAGATTGGTGTTGTAGGCCTTAGCTGGTCTCTCGTTGTGACTTAGTCTTTCCTTTGGGTTTCTTCTATCCTTTTTTCGGCTCGTTAACTTGTGTTTAAGCATTGTTTCATTTCGTTTTTATTTATGCATCTTGCAGCACTGTTCTGTTATATCCCTTGGTTCTTTTTTTCTCTACTAAAATTGTTGGTATTTAAAAAAACAAACACACTTACATTCACTTTTATTTATTCACTCATTCATAAAATATTTGCATTGAGACTTAGGAGCCGTTCACCAAACACTTACCCGGGTAAGCGCATACCAAGTCGTGTTACATCACCTAATGAATTTGGTAAGGACCAAGAATCTTACCCGGTAAGAACGAGACAAGGACCATGAATCTTACCCGGTAAGTAAGGGCGACGACTCTTACCACGTTAAGCGCTTATCGGGTAAATTGTTGCATGTGATGTCGTTTCAATGGGCTAAAATCTTACCCAATAAATAAATAATAATGTTAAATTTTATCGGTAAATAACCCCTTATATTTATACCATCGTAATTGATAATTAATGAATATTAGCTAAAGAATAGAATAGAATAGAATAGGTATTACCCCTTATCTTGAAGAGTTAATGCCAACTTGCCGACAGTTGGTGAAACATGTACGGACAAGAAGGATGGGGCATGGAAATGGGAACCGACAATTAAAAAGGGTGATTTGGGAAGTACAAGAGGGTGAATACCAATGACAACTTACACGTGCAATGGGTATTTTCGTCATTATACATACTTCCTTTGACTCAATCTGGCTTCCTCAAGGAAATATGAGTCAAACTATTTCTTGGTCAATTATATTCTTTTTCTTAAGTAAATGGTGGTTGGGTAAAGTTTAAGTGTCGTTTACCTAAATATTTATTCGATAAGTATTTATTAGTAAAATTTAACATTATCGTTTACTTATAGGTAAGATTTTATTTACTAAAACGCATCGTATGCAACAATTTATCTCGGTAAGCGCTAATCATGGTAAAAGCCATCGTGCTTACTTACCGGGTAAAACTCTTGATTCTTGCCTTCGCTCTTACCGGATAAAAGTTTTAGTTATTGTCATATTTATCTGGTAAAGTAAAGTGAGTTGGTAAGCACTTATCCGGGTAAGCGTTTGGTGAATGACACCTTAATAAATTATGTGGTATGCACGACTTGTTATATGATTGTTTGATTATGGCTTATGGTGTAGATGATGACTTATTGTTAAGCCACTTGAAAGTTATGGTATTAATTGAGGGTTTGTTTGAGAGCGGCTTAAGGAGCATGATTACAACCTCAATTTATTCCATAAGCTATGTAAAGACATTCGGTACTGACTTCATCGTATAAGTGATGACTTAAAGCCAAGCTTGAAAGGGGTAGCTTTATTGAAACAACCATTTTATTTTCACATCTACCCCTCTCGTTAAAAAATCGCACAACTGTCAAATCCTCTCAAAAAATGGATCAGCTTTATAATCCTCTCAAAAAATGGATCAGCTTTATAATCCTCTCATCACACGAAAAAAACCCTCATCGTCTTCCACCTTCCTCCTCGATCAGAGTTGCTTATCGTCACGATTTCGAGGCTACTCGTCGTTTCTCTTCATATCTGTTATGCTTCTCTCCATCATGAGGTATACTGTTTCTTCATATTTGTTTTATGTTCCATGCTCCCTCCCTCGATTCAACGGATTTTCCTCCCTAAGGTGTTTTGAATTGTGTCGTGTTTACTTTCACTTGGGTTTTCTTTGTTTTGGGTGTTTCTCACAACATCATAATTGAGATCAGATATTATTGATTTAGAATGGATTTTCTTTGTTGAGGACATGTATGGTAAATGTGTGATATTTTTTTATGCTCATAAAGTATATGATAAAATATCTGAAAGAAATGTGATTACTTGGATCTCGTCAAAAGTGTTTGATAAAATGTCTTGTTATGGTTAAATATCTCTACTTCATTGTCGTCCTCGATACTATATGACAAGCTTGTCTCCGTCAACAAAATTAATTTGTTGGATGATGGCCGAGTCGAGGAGAGTACATGTTTTGTATACATGCTAATTGACACTTGACGGGAACAATTTAATTATAAGTGTTTATTAACTTTTGTTGTGATTATGTCATTGAATTCGTATAATTGTGTTGGATAAAGGTTTTTATTTTTAAATTGGTAACTTTTATCGTTCAAAATCAAGCCTTCAAACAGTTATGTTAATAGGTACGTAATAGATAATGAGGGTTAAAGTAGTGATTTCTGACATTTAGACCATTTATTCAGTACAACAAACAAACAACAATGTATCTCAATCTATACAAACACATTAATCTATACAGTCAACTTTATTCATACAAGACTTAACAAAAAATCAATCAAACTGTCCCTAAGTCATCAATATTTCAACCATGAAAGCTCAAGGGGTGTTGTATCAATTAAGTCATCAAACTATTATTCTTGAATATTATTATTTTAATCGATGTTTAATATTGACTGAGGGGTTGTAACACCACAAAATCTGGAAAAAAGAGAATAATTTAATTTTTTTTATTAATCCATCAAATAAAGTTCTTTCTAAAGGTCAACATTTGAATACTATGATGACAATTAATAAACCGAACTATACACAAAGTCTAGATTAGGAACGGGCGTTACTAAAACCTGAATAACAGTTGCATATCCAAAGTATAGAAGACGCCTACAAATAACTAAATCATTTGTGTACCTCTAACTAGTGCTCAACTCTTCACAGTGTTTCTAATACGTTATCTAATGAGAACCTGATGCATACACCAACAAGAAAAAGTGTTAGGGGTATCATCTAGTGAGTTCAAACAGTCTTCATCATAATTATAAAACTGTAAAAACTGAAAGACTGATTATTTAAATCATAATTTCTCAAATAGAATGTTTTTATCCCATAAAATTAACATCTTTTTAGAACCTACTATTTTCATGATAAAATTTTAATAATCGAAATACCTATTCTACCGTGTAACCAAACCCAATACCCACACAAATAATGAATAAGGTTTAATAATCCAAATACTGAAAATATGGATAAAACTCTATTATCCAAAACATCGGAACATGGATATGTTCCAATTCAACAAAACCATAAAAGTCTAGATCCACTTCATACTCAAAACAACACCGAAAATATGGATAATATACTATTAAAAAATAACACATTTCAGTGACGAGGGAGACATGTACCCAACGAATGTGGCAAAGTACAAAATAAGGCGTACATCAATGTTACCGAGTTTTCTCAAGGCGATTGGGCTCCTTATGCAACTCTATCGAGTACCACCGCAAGACCCAAGATCCGTATACGACCCCAATGAGTACCACTGCAAGCCCGATGGTGACTATGATTCTTACCCGTTCTCTTGATGAGTTTCAGCACAAAAAGTTAGTCGTCTCCATATACGACTCCAACGAGCACCACCACAAGACCTAGCTCCATGTATGACTTAATAGAGTACCACCGCAAGCTACTAGCTCCTTATACGACCCAATAAGGTACCACTGCAAGCTTTCAAAACCATGACTTGGTGACCACTCACTAGAAATTACAGTGAGAACATCAAAACTTCTCAGTTAAAACAACAAACATTGTGCCATTGGTCCTGAAGTCCGACTCTATGAAAGTCACATCCGCAATACCAAATGGCAGCAACAACTCATAGGTCCCGGAGTTTGATTCTACATGAGTCTATCTCTGCAATACCCTTGGTCTAGAGTCTAACCCCATATAGGTCCCTCTCCGTAATACCGACACAACTACCATGTTTACATGAGCATTGCTCAAAATGTGAGAACATAAAACTCCTCACTCATCAACCGAATGACTCACATGTCTATGGATCTAATTACATGACTTCATCTGAATGATCATCTCATTTAAAACATGTAGTTCTCAAATAAATGTGCAATATATGCAAATCATGTCCAAAAGCTCAACATTGAGTAATTTAAATTAAACAATTATCCCCAAAACGCATTTGAGAAAAAAATAACCAATAAAATCCACTTATGTGACTTCTCAATAAAAGCCAACACAAGTCAATAAAATGTCTTTCTAAAACGATTTATCAACTCAAATACATTAAAAGTGTACTACCATAAAATAAACTTCATTTATAAAGAAGAATACACTCTTGTGATTTATTTATCATGATACCCAAATATCCCAAATATATTCATTTTTCAAGATTTATTAAACCAAATGTACCAAATATGCAAACTTCATCAAATAATTAACACATTTGATAAATATCAGGGAACACTTAAGACTCCAAAATATACAATTTTAGCATGTACAAAGTTTTCACGAAACAACTTGAACTCACTTTGATAGGTTAAATAAACCTAGATTTCAAATCCAAGCTCTAAGTTTTCTAAACCCAAGAAATATCTCTTTAAGAAAACTCCTGAAAACCACCAAGCAAGCTAGAAGATACCAAACATTAACACAAACTTCAAATCCACCAAAATCCGAGACATTCAACTCAAAATACTCAAAAGTGTTGCATCTTCAACATTTGAAACCTTCCACCCAAAACTATACAATGAAGGTTTTCATCTCCAGACAAACCTTGATTTCAAGCAAACTTGAGGAATCTTGAGACTCCAATCACAAATCTTCAATATCCATTTTAATCCTTTTATTTGCCTTAAAAAACCTTTAAGAATCGTCCCAAATAGTGCGAAAACCGCCTTTAATGGAAGAGAAATGAAGAAGAGGGAGTGAAATGGCGAACCCTAGCTAAAAATGGGGTTTTTAACCCATCAGGAGCCGCATGTGACTTTCCATGCGACGTAAGTAGCTTGAAAGTAGCCTGAGAACCGTAGGCGAACTTCCAAGCGACTTAAGTAGCTTTAAAAGTATACCAAGAACATAAACTTCACCAGAGCCTTAGACGACTTAGGAGGGGACCCAAGTCGCCTGGCGACCCAAGTCGCCTGGCAACCGAGGTGTTTTCAATTTTTTTGACTTCTCGAGCAACAAACTTGCATGGGAAGTTTCGTAACACCCCGAATGACCCCTAATACAACTTTCCTTGAACACAACTCTACCACGCCCCTGGATTTACTGGTCATGTGCATCCAATCATGGCTAAATTCCAAATGGCTCTTTAGAACAAGTCTACACCATTAAACAATTAATCACAAAAACACGGGTGTTACAACGGTTAAATAGTCATATTTTACATTCACCTTGTTTATTCAACACAACAACCGAACGAATGTCTATTACAAATTATACAGAGAGAATAATTCATACGAACTTAATGAAAAACAACCAAACATCCCCTGAATTACATATTTGATCATGTGTTCTTATTGAAAATCATGATTGAGATTCCTACAATTTTTTTACTACATTATCAGTTACCATAGTTTGCATTGTGCAATTCGTTATAGATTAGGTTTCGTGTATTAATTCCGATAAAAAATAGTATACCGAAAGGTATTTTGATTTTTTTACTCATTAATTATGAAAACATTTTAAGACACCCAATGTGGCGTTGGAAACTCTTATTGTCATTTCTGTAAGAACGCATTAAATTTTGGAAACACATAAATATCTCTCAATTTAAAAAAAAATCTAAATTATTTTAAATATAATTAATTTTTTACGAAAGAAATTATATCAAAAAATGGTATTTTATTATCTTTGATTTGACACCTAAAATGATATATGTTATTTTTTGTATTTCGTATATATTATATAACATTTATAACTTATCATTATAAATGCACAACTTATGAATATGTTTGATGCTCTTAAATTAACCCATAATCGACTGATAAACTTGTTCAAATACAATAGAAGTGTTAAGCCTTACTAAGGGGCCGTTTAACAAACACTTACCCAATAAGTGTTTATCGGTAAAAATTAACACTATCATTTACTTACAGGGTAAGATTTTAGTCCATCAAAACGGCATCGCATGCAACAATTTACCCGGTAAGCACTTACCGTGGTAAGAGTCGTTACCCTCGCTTACCGGGTAAGACTCTTGGTCCTTGTCTTAATCTTACCGGATAAGCTTCTTGGTTCTTACCCTATTCATCCGATAATGTAATGTGATTTGATAAACGCTTACTCGAGTAAACATTTGGTAAACGGCCCCTAATACAATAAAATACTCCATAAAACAATCAACAGGAGACCCTCTCAAAACCACACAAACTCATAAAATAAGGTCAAGAGAGATGGAATGGAGATGCATTGTGTTGTATTTTGCAGGTACGCATACAATAATAATAAATGAGACCATATGGTCTTTTTCTTATTGCTATCCAGATTATCGATAAGATTACAACTTCTTATAAGTCAATGGTTCAAAGCTCATTAAATAATAATAAATCAGTCTATGATGGGATTGAATGATATATGAGTATAAAAAAGGGCTTATCAAGCAAATACAGTGGAGTTCTTTTCGACAAACCCTACAAATTTTAACACAATTAACACCTCAGTATTAAAAATTAACTAGAAATTACTTTATACTAAATGTCAAATCAACATAATAAACCACAAGAATGGTGTCTGATTGGTTTGAGCTTGGCTCCAAAGGTCAAAAGTATCAGGTGGTACCAGGTTCAAATCTAAGGAGAAATAAAAATCCTCTTGTGGCCACGGAAGTTCAAATGCGGTGACTCCGGGCTATCTGCAAATTAAGTGGTCGCCTTGGGATTAGTCGGCTCACATAACAGGTTGGATATCCAGGTTAATAAAAAAATCAACATAATAAATAATATTTTGGTCAAATATCAACAACAACAAAACTACAAGGAATTATTTTCCTCTATAATTATTATAAAGTAAAATGAACTACACTAATTAAATAATATATAATGTTTTAATTTATAATTATTTTATTTAAAAAATAAAAGTTAAATGCTTATATTTATGCATTTAAATTTGTTTTTAATGTTTTGTACAATTATAGTTTATTCACATATATTTGGTTTATTAATAAAAACAAAAAATAATATTAAGCATACAACATTTATTAAATATTAAAATATTACATTAAATTATAATATTACCTTAGTTGTCATTTTCTTTCTTTTTTTTTCTTCAAATTTTTGATAAATCTTAACCAAATTTGATTGTAAACGATTATTTATTAGAAAAAGTTTCGTGAAAGTTGAGGCATATTTATTGTAAAACTAAGATTGTCGGGTGTATCATTAAATTGACGAATATAAAGTGACGTTCTACAAGTTTTAAACGATCAATGATATAATTTTATTTGTATTGTATTATTAATTATTTTTATTATTGTTATTTATAATATATTAAATTTGTGCCTTTATTGTGTAATATATATTATTTAAGTTGTATTATTAATATTTTTTTGCACTTTGTTAGTATATGTTAAAATGTTCATGTGAAAATTTATAATTTGATAAATAAAAATTATAACAATATAAATTAATGGTTTTAAAAACCAGATAATTTAATAAATTAATCATACATTTTCTAAGATGATGCTAATTATATATGCATTAAGAATAAAAGTAAGGGGTTGTTTATCAATAACTTATCCCGTAAGTGTTTACCAATAAAATTTAACATTATTATTTACTTATTGGATAAGGTTTTAGTTCACCAAAACGACATCACATGCAACAATTTACCTGGTAAGTGCTTACCGTGGTAAAAGTCGTTGCTCTCACTTACCGGGTAAGACTCTTTGTCCTTGTATCGCTCTTACCTAGTAAGATTTTTGGTTCTTACCATATTCATCCAATGAGGTAATGTGACTTGGTAAGCACTTACTCGAGTAAGCGTTTGGTAAACGGCTCGTAAGTCTTACTATTGATGTACGTGAGAGGAAAATTATACTCATACTACTTATATAAATATTTGCCACATTACCTAAATATGTTTTATAATACAAAAGTGTGTCATATCAATACTTCTTACCTTCCCGACGCTTTAGCAATTGATCTATAAATTACCACAATGGGTTATGAGGTTGCTGCTTGAGAAAGTTGAACAAAGACGAAAGTAGTTCTACTGGGACGCGACACACCAAGGAGAATGAAAGTCGAGTGGTAAATGTTTGCGTTGGAGATGGTGACGGTGATGGTGATAGAAGATCAGTTTTACCTTCACACTCTCGTTAAAAAATGTGTAGGGTTAAATGGATAAAATGTACGTTAATTTGAAACTTGTCACGCTCTTTTCTTTTGGTAGCAGACGTGACACTTATGATGTTGATAGCATATGGGAGATTCAAATATTCTTTACTAAAACTTAACTTTAAAGGGTTCCACAAAAGTAACTTAAGATATCAGGTAAACTCACATGTAAACCGATTAATGGGAAACTTTTCTTATTACAAACCCAATTGAGTGAAACATCAATACATCAATATTGTGTCACTAAAAGAGTAATATGATGGTACAGTTTTGACATTTTCGCAAAACAAAAAGATAATGAAATGACCTTTTGACGTTTTTACTAATCATGCTTTTCCGAGAGGTGTTTGATTCTACTTTTAGAAAATGAATTAATCGTAATCAGATATATCAGTTACACCAAAAACTAACACTATCCCTGTAGTAGTTTCTTGGGTTACATGAATCGTTGAGCAGACCTAATTATGTAGCAAGATTGTTATGCTTGTACATACCAACATACAAATATTATAAAGTTTGTTCAATCATTTCTTTTATTTTACTTGATTTTTACTAAAACGTCATTATAATGTTTTAACCTTAAAATGAAAATTTTTGTAACTGTTACGGTCAATCATATATTTTCTTCAGAACAAAAGCTCGCGTATCATTTGTTACTCTTCATCGTTAAATAGTTCTATATCAGAACCGTGCTATACAAAGCACGTAGTGACAAAGATTTCTTAACAAAAACGGTACACCATGCATCATGCCCTCAACAACGAAACTTTACACCCTTTTAACATTTTAACATAAAAATCATAATGAGTTGTATCATGTGGCTTTGGAAATGCATTTTTTATTGGTTTTGCTGTCAAATCACCGATTCTTCCCCTACACACATGGTTATCGGATACCCACGGAGAGGTACATTATAGTACTTGTATGCTTGTAGCCGGATTTTTATTAAAAATGGGAGCGTACGGATTGATTCGGATTAATATGGAATTATTACCACATGCTCATTCTATATTTTCTCCGTAGTTGATGATAGTAGGCACAATAATAAAGAAATTCTAAAACAAAATTCATAAATCTCAAATTCAGGGACGTTCCAATATTTTTTGAGGCCCTTACATCCAAAACTTTTGATTACATTCCATAAATGAGATAACAGAGAATATATGTTAAGAACAAAAATGAGCTAAATCTAAAACGATTAATAATTTGAACCTAAAACCAAACAATTAATGATTTGAACTTAAATAATTTCAGCTATAGTTTTATATAGGTCGATAAAAAGACCCTAAACAAATGTAAATTTGGACCCCAAAATTTCAAAGATCCTGTTAAAAATTTCATATTTAACATGCTAAAGGACGACACTGCTCAAATTATATGGTCTTTAATGTAACCGTACACCAGTCTCATCTTACATGATTATTTCTATCTTTTTTCAACATTTTGGAATTAAGCTTACATCAATTTGCACGTGACCTTCGTCGGCATATTTTTTGTGCATAACGTTACGGCTTGTTATGTCCTTACTACTCCTTTGAGAAACGTGTCACTATCTTTTTGATAATACCAAAATATGTAAATTCAATATTTTATACAAGTTTAAATAAAATAAAATAAATATTTACACTATAATAAAATTGAGTTTATAGGACACTCTCAATCTCTAAGTGTTCCAATAGACCGTTTTATAGGGCTTCATTTATAGGATCAAAATATAAAACGTCATATCTAAATGTGTTGTAAAAAGTATATATGACGTTTTTGGACGTTTTAACAAGTTTTTTGGGACATTTTTAATACAAAGTTTCGAATTAGTAACTTTATAGGACACTTTTGAGAAAGTGTCTTATAAACTCAATTTTTATAGGTCATTTGTTTTTATAGGACAATTTTTCAAATAGTGTCTTATAAAGTTGCTAATGTGACGTTTTATATTAAAAGTGTTCTAAAAAACTTATTACGACGTCAAAAATAGTCATATAAACTTATTACAACGCCTTTAGATAGGACACTTTATTTTTTTGGTCCTATAAACTAAGTCTTATAAAGAGGTCTAGTAGGACACTTAGAAATTGAGAGTGTCCTATAAACCCGATTTTGTTGTAGTGTTACAAATTAGTTATGTAGAAACCGGCTAAAAGTTACAAAAACCGTAAAAACCAATTTCATGTGTTGTTTCATTTAAAAACCAACTGTGAAAATCAACAAAAACCATCCAACAGTTTTGAGATTTTAAGCTATGATTCATTCACGTGTTGATTTTTGTGTATAAGTTCACGTATAACCATATTTTCGATGTTTTCTTACACGCAAAACACTGTTTGATGTTTCATCTATGAAACAAAACTGAACATTTGCATGTGTTGTTTGATCAACGAAACAATACATACAAATTGGATTTTACGATTTTTAACTTTTATATGATTTGCCCTCTAATTATATAACACATCCAGCCACAAGGGTGGTGCCTGATTGGTTTGAGCTTGACTCCAAATGTCAAAAGTATCAGGAGATCCCAGGTTCAAATCCAAGGAGGAATAAAAATCTTCTTGTGGCCATGGAGGTTCAAATGTGATGACTCCGGGCTATCTGCAAAGCAGGTGATCATCCTGAGATTAGTCGGCTTGCATAACGGGTTGGATATCCAAGTTAATAAAAAATTATACATATATATATATATATATATATATATATATACATATACAAACTTGGGATCATGTGAGACCAATGGTTTTTCGTGAGACCCGTAAGACCAATTCTCAATCATTGGATTAGATCTATAATTTGACAATCTAAATATTCATAAAAGCCACGAGATTTCTCAATAATCACAAAATTGCCACCGTGCAATTTAGACCGTTAGATCATTAACTTATAAAGTTGATCAATGAACATAAATTGGTCTTACGGATCTCACAAAAAACCTTTGGTCTCACGTAAACCCAACCCTACATATACATATATATAACACATCCATGAAGTTGGTGGACGAGATAAGTAAATGTCCAAAATTATGAGATTTTATTTTCGACAACAAAATCTTTTTGAAATAGGTATCTTTGAAATGTGCAAGTACATTTTTGTACAATATCTTAACTTCCAACCTCATTAATATTCTTCCATACTTACACCCTGTTAACCCCCACCTCTATTAATACATCCAAGGGCAAAACGGTAATTGTCAAATCAATTATTGTTTGATTAGATAAATTGGAAAGAAGTCAGAGAAAAAGTGTATTCAAATGTTTTCCAGAAAAAAATGGAAAGAGATTTGTAGCATAAAATACATTGTTTAACACTCTTAAATTTGGAAAGAACGACTAATTTAAATTTTTCAATAATACAACAAATAAATGATAAATCATTTTCTATAAATCATTACTTCAACTATCTCGAATAGCAATTCTAGATTTAACATCAATAGATGATAAACCAGACATTACGTAAGGATTAGGTCAAGGTCGAGTGTTACTAAAACCTAAAAATGGTCGTTATCTCCAAATGTGGAAGATGTTACTGAATAGCTAAAATCCTTCTCGTGTATGTGTCTAGCACTCAACTCATCACAGTGTTGCTAGCATCAAACCCCAACGAAAACATGATTCACATGTCGGCAAATAAAGAGGTTAGTCTTAACGTCTAGTGAGTTCAAGTAGTTTTCATCATAAATATAAAACAGTACAACTGAAAGACTGTTTATTTAAAACATGGTTTCTCAAATTAAAATGTATTTATCGTAAAAGCAACTCCTTTATGAAACCCACTACTTTGGTGATGAAATCTCTAAATCTTAATACTCATTCAATACAAATTCAAAATTCAACACTCACTCTAGAAACATAAAGAAGGTCCAAGACTCAATTATTTTAATCATGGATAAAAACTCTAATATTCATAATGCCCCAAAATAGCAAATAAGGTTCAAAACCTAAAACCACGAATATTAGAAGAATACTTTATTCAAAAATGTTATCCCAAATTCAAGTCACAAACACATATTTAATCAAGATCAAGAACACAAAAGTTCAAATATGTCGGCATGTGTATTGATGTTCTTGAAGTACAGAGTTCTT
The DNA here is from genome assembly GCF_001531365.2 of Cynara cardunculus var. scolymus. Taxonomy (NCBI): domain Eukaryota; kingdom Viridiplantae; phylum Streptophyta; class Magnoliopsida; order Asterales; family Asteraceae; genus Cynara; species Cynara cardunculus. Next base: position 10,248,296 of record NC_037541.1, read on the forward strand.
GATACAAGATGATGTCTAGATTCTCACACACTAGCTTTGCTCTCAAAGATCTCAGGTAATGATGACTGGTGATCACCACAACTAACAAAACAACCTTATTTATACTAAAGGATTACAGGGCAACAAACTAAATGCAAAGCATTAAAGACTACATTATAAAGCAATGTTAAAACACTTTAAGCACAAGAACTTGAATACAATATTTTAACTCAACAATCTCCTCCTTTGGATTCAAGTCCAAAAACAGAAATTCTTCAGATCTATAAATCTTCAACTTTAGCAGCAATGATCTTTAGAATTCATTCATAAGCTTGACTTTGATAGATATGATCATTCATGGCTTATATACAATCTCCCCTTTTGAGTAACAGATTATCTTTTTGCACTTGTCTTTCTTCAAAACTTTAGAACATTTACAATCTCCCCCGTTCTTTGATAATCTCCCCCAAAGAACAATCTTTTACAAACAATTTCAAGCTCCCTCTAAACTTGATATTATCCGTAACATCCCCCGTCCCCGTGGTTCGGAACGGGTGGTGTCACCAACGGGACTTAGTTTAAAGACACAAACATTTCAGAACTACTAATAAACTCCAAACGTAGATTAACTTCTAAAACTTGCTTTACAATAAAAAATATTACATTCTAACAATTATTTATAAGCTTAGAATATTATACATCTACAAACAAGTTTACCAACTCCAAAAAAAGTCAAACGCTCGATCTCAAGTCTCGTCCCTATCAGTATCACTTGGAACCTGCCGTGTCAGAAAACAAGAACACGGCTGAGCACRGGGCTCAGTGAACAGATTGTAATATAAACTTGAAATAATAATACGTAATATCAATAATAAAGCGGAAGACTTAAAAATCAATKAAACTGAATTCATAGAAAATCAAGATGTTTCACAATTCTCATTTCAAAACATCATTTAAAATAAAATCCGTCAATTTCTGTAGTGTTCGTGGGGTGGCCAAACCACACGAACTATCGGGCCGGCGTGCGGGCACACACCCCGAGTCCCCCGTGAATTTAACCACGGTCACATGTGGGTAATCCTAGGATCGATCCATCCGCCCTGGAGCCAATAAAATCGGCCTAGTCCACAAGGTGGGTTCACGTAAGCCACTATTGGGCCTAACCGTGTGGACCAAATTCACCTGCAGGACGCCATGACTACAAAGCTGCTATAGAAGGCATCCCAGATAATGTGCCCATTAATTGAGTTGTTCTGAAAACCAATAAAACTAAGCATGTGCCACTACCCGGATGACGTTAATAAAAAGTCAAGCTTCAAAGTACTTCATAAAACTTGAAACTACTTCAAAATATGAGAATCAAATTAACAAACTTAAAATATTCAAACATACAATTCAACGGACTAAAATCAAGTGTTCACGATAAAGATTCAAGAGCTTATATATATATATATATATATATATATACACACACACACACACACACGTAATTTATTGACCACTTTTAAGCGATCAATCACAAAGTGGTGAACCACTATTACGAAGGGTCAACTACAACAACTAGTTGCCCAAAATTCAAAGAAAGTGAAATTCGTACCTTAAGCAGAATAGAGAAGTAAAGCACGATCAAACGAGATTCACATAAAGTTCGACTTGCTTGCGTGCCTAACGAATGCACAAATCGGTTATTATTTAAACGACGTAAAATCATATCATAATTCTACTAATAAATTACTTAGGTCCTACATGTTTATAAACAACTTAAACTTCAAATAGGACGGCCTAATATTCATTAAGAAATCGATTCAACACTTAACTTTATATAATTCCGATTCGACTTTTAACAGCTTTTGACCCTCATTTTCATGAGTATTTTTACCCCACTTAGAGATCAATACAGAAAATACTCTATAATTGAAAGTTATAGTATGATATGCATTGAAACTACTAGTTTTGGAATCACTTCATTTGGATTATCCATCTATTTTATAAGAATTTTATAAAACAGCAGATTAATCCCAGATACAATGCAAACAGCCCCGAAAACATACTGTTTCGAGCCACTTAGATTCATAACTGGATTTTCGACCTACATGAAAGTTGTAGTATATATTAAGAGCTTTCTAACTGTAAAATACGAGCTTATTCTGACTTACGGTTTGTAAGTTATACACTGTCAAAGTATGGACATGCCTAGTCGGTAAAATTCGATTCCGCAATTCTCGACTAACTTTTATAATCCAAATTCCATGATTCGCTACATTTATGTGCTATAAACATACTTCAACATACTAAATAGTAAAACAAGTCCAATGGTCGCTAACTTAAGCTTAATCATGCATTTTTACTCTTTTCGGCATTATATCGAACAATTGGTGTGCCGTTAAACATATACACCAAATCTAACCATATTGAAACCATAATCCACCATTTTAGTTTCTACATCAATTTAACCAATCCTAACATTCTAAACATGAAATATATCATGTTTTTAACAATATCCATCTGTAAACTTAGACATAACATAATTTATAAACCAGTCTAAAAAATGCTAACGTAAACACCCTAATAAAAGTGAATGAAATTTATACCTTTATGAAGGGTTCGAAGAGTGGATTCTGAATATATAATCGTTACCTCGATTCTTTTAACGATTTGAGAGATATTTTAGAGAGAAGAAAAATTTGAGAGAGGAAATGAGACCTAGAGAATGGCGGTGAAGGAGCAGCAACGAAGAAACAACGATGCATATGGTTTGTTTGTTTATATATATATAATACATATATAGAGGTTGGTTATTATATAACTCTTTACATTTAATTTGATGAATATGTGATTTCATAAAAGTTTTGATTGTTTCATAATATAAAGTATTGATCATAATTAATGAATCATATTCATCTTTCATAAATATTCAAATCATAATAAATAAACTCTAATCATATCTATATATATCTCAATTAATTGGGTTGCATTGGTTGTACAAATGAACATAGTTGTATTTGAAATATATCCTACATATATATATATATATATATATATATATATTTATCTATATATATATATATAATTAATAAAAGTTTAAGAGTTTGGCGGTTTTAATCCCTCAATAGTTATCGATCGTTATTTAAGTATGATACAATTTAGATAAGTTAACGAGAATGTGTTTTTAAAACTCGAGTCTTACATTATCTTCTTTTCAACAATCTCCCCCTGAACTTTGTAGATGACAGACTTGTAATCTTCCTTTGTAATTATCTTCATTTATCTCCCTTTTTACATTATCTCCCCCTTAATCACAACATGTCAATAATTTTCAGTAATAATCTTCACTAATTCAAAAATAATTTCCCCTTTGACAGAAATCTCTCAAACAATTTTCATTCAATTTCCTTATCTCCCCCAGAACTCCAATATTCATTTTACAAGCTTTCATCCATTTTGAAATTTTTCTCCCCCTTATGATGTGAATGAGGGGCATAAACATCATACCACGAAATGAATGATCAAGGAATTTATAACGTCAATTCATAGAGTTTTAGGCAAATCTTTTCAAATTCACTTATTTGTAATGAGATTAGGAAAGAACCATATTCAACATATGAATTCGTTTTCAATCTTTTATAAAAAAAAAAGATTGGCCTGTTAATACAAAAAATATATTTAGTACAACGAATGTACTTTATATGTGAGACTTTTTAATGTTCTACTTACCGGGACTTCCATTCAATCATTGATAACTTGAGAAAAGCGTATCTATGAATGTTAAGACAAAATAATAGATATCATGTGAAATTTGTGGAGTGTAGAAAAGATAAAGCAACTAATGCTTCAATATAAACTCAAATTGATAAATAGTATGGACTACACAAATTTATCAGACTCTATTATGACCAATAAGATTTTGAAGGGGGGACATGTATACTTCTTTTTCAATATCAGTATTCTCCAAATGAGAAACCAATAGATTATGAGTTGCGTGTCCCAAGTGTTATTGAAACACTTATCCTTTGAGAGATAAATGAGTAGTTGGTGGGGTTTTAAACAAGAGTTGGCATGGGCTTTGCCGTTTTCAATATTAGTCTCGAAAGAATTGAGAACTAATATATTATGTGTTTACCCGGATTATAATGGATGGATTAGGATTTTGATATTCTTTTAATCCTTTACACAACTCTCATTCAAATCTTTTAAGCCCACAACAACTACCCCTCTCTTTTTCATTTTCAGCTCGACATACAAACCCAATTTCAGTTAAGCTCACTTAGTATGGTTGTCCTCTTGTGTAGGGCTATCGGGTTCTGATAGTCCATAGTGGTTTATCTGATAAGCACTCAGTCTCATCTAAGATATTACATGTAAGCTCAATAAAGATGTATATAATTAAGCCCATAAATATTGATATGATCACAAGAGTTTGATCAAAAATATATTGTAGTTAAACACACGATGAAATTCAAAGAATTATTCAAATATCAACTTATATGGAAAGAAATGAACGAAAATCTATAAGAACAAATCACAGATTTGGCATTCAAAGATTAATGAAGTGCTTGTCAATGAAGAATTATTTTAAATATATTTGAAAACAAATTGGAGTTTAAACGAGCATATTACCATCGAAAGTTGAATTTTGCAATTTACAGACGTGATAATAACAGATTAAAGAATAGTTGAATTAGGTGTTAGATTTATGTATGAAGAGAAAATATGCAAGTATTAACTCGAAGAAACACCTGATCAGAGATAGTACTCATTTCATACATAATTTAAATGAAAATCATTTAAATCCTCACTTCTTAAAATCATAAAATCATTTGAGATCAAAGAAGTGGTTTGAACATTTAAGAAAACATTTTGATACACCTAGAAGTTGTCCTTCTTCTAAGTGTAACGAGAATAAGGTTAGAAAAATACACTTGAGTTTCAAATCATATCAGAATAAAGATTTGATGTGCTCCCCCTTGACAGTACAGCTCACAGTCTCACAAAAGTGGTTAGTATTTAATAGTTAAGAATATTAAAAGACTCAGACTTCCCCTCAACATCTTGTTCCGATTTTCATACAGACAAATTTAACATTCCAAGCTTGCTTACTAAAAATGAAAATCTTTTCTCGTCGAGTGGTTTTGTGAAAACATCAACAAGTTGGAAATCTCTTTGTACAAAATGCATTTTTATTTATCCTTTTTCAACATGGTCTTTGATAAAGTGATGCCTGATGTCGATGTGTTTGGTCTTAGAGTATTGAACAAGATTAGCAGTTATAACAGTTGCGCTATTTGAATAACAGTTGATAGGGACTTTGTTGAATGTAAATCCGTAGTCTTGCAGTTGTGCTTTCATCCAAAACACTTGTGAACAACCACTTGTTGTCGTGACATATTTTGCCTCTACAGTAGAAGTTGAAACACAATTCTGCTTCTTAGAAGTCCAACTAACTAGCTTGTCACCTAAGAACTGACATGATCCATATGTACTTTTTCTGTCCAGCTTACAGCCTGCATGGTCAAAATTTGTGAAGCAGTTACCTCAAACCCAGAATATTTGGGATACCAAAGGCCTAATTCTTTTGACCACAACAAGGTGTGACTCTTTAGGGTTAGGCTGATATCTTGCACAAAAACACGTTGCAAACATAAGTACAATAAAGATCCAATCATGGCACGATAATTTTGTTGATCTATGAATTTTCCGGATAAATCTGCATCTAATAAAGTTCTAATAGCCATAGAAGTCTTTATTGAAGAACAATCAGACATGTTAAACTTTTTCAAAATATCTTTGACATATTTTGATTGATTAATGAATATGTCTTCAGGGAGTTGTTTTACTTGAAGACCAAGAAAAAAAAAACTAACTCACTCATCATACTCATTTGAATCTTAGATTGCATTATGCCTGAAAATTTCTTGCAAATTTTTTTGGATTTGTAGAACCAAAAATGATGTCGTCAACATAAATTTGTATCAAGATCAAATGTTTAACTTGCTTTTTCATGAATAACGTAATGTCAATTGTACTTTTTCTTGAAACCGGATTTTAACAGAAATTGTGTTATATTATCATACCATGCCCTAGGTGCTTGTTTAAGACCATAAAGTGCCTTGTCTAGGACATATACATGATCTGGCTTTTCAGGATCTACAAAGCCTTCAGGATGACTCACATACACCTCTTCATGGAGAATTCCATTCAGAAATACAAACTTCACGTCCATTTGATATGTCTTGAAGTTCTTGTGAGTAGCATACGCTAAGAATATTCTGATAGATTCAATGTGAGTGACTGGTCTCGTCATAATCAATTCCATCTTGCTGACAGTACGTTTTTGCGACCAGTATGGCTTTGTTTCTGACAACAATTCACGTTTCATCCTTCTTGTTTCGGAAAACCCATTTTGTACCGCTTATGGATTTGTCTTTAGGTCTCGGCATGAGTCTTCAAACTTAGCTTCTTTCAAACTCTTGAAGTTCATCTTGCATAGAATTAATCCAATCAGAATCTTGCAATGCTTCAGATGGCTTCTTTGGCTCTATAACACTAAGAAAGTTTACGAATAGACACTCATTCGCAGTTGCAGATAGTGTTTGCACTCTTGAACTCACATTACCAATAGTTTGAGTTGGAGGATGATCTCTAGTCCACTTGTAAGTACATGGTAAGGGTTGAACATCATACTCATCAGTTACGACTTGAATGTTAGCTTGGATTTCTGAGTGTTCAGCTTCATCAGTAGGAAGAGAATACTTAAATTTAAACAACATCGGGTTGAACAATTTCAGATTGAGTCAGTGCTTCAACTTGAAAATGCTCAGTTTCAGTGATTTCTGGTTGAACAACTTTAGGTTGAATCTCTTTTGATGTTAAACAACCAACGTCAGATGATCCAGAAAGTTGTGTAACTTGCGAAATTGGTATCATTGGTTCATTAACGTTAGGTGCATCTGAATTTTCAAATTCTACATAAACATCCCAAGTTAAGTCAAATACATCTTTAAACAATGAACTAAAATTTGATTTAACAGTAGAGTTAGAATTCATTTTCTTATTTTCTAGTACAGGTTCTACACTGATTTGTGTAGAAGCTGATCGTTGTAGATTGAGTCATGAATCGTGTTGTCCAGAAGTCGATGACTCTTTAAATCTAACATTGATTCTTTATGTGACAATTTTAGTCCGCTTGATGTAGACTCCGAAGGCTTTTGACTTGATGGAATATCCAAGAAAGTAACATTCATCAGCCCCTTTTATCAAACTTCCCTCGCTCGTCTCTGTCATTCAACATGAATAATGAACAGATTATGCTCCAATCCTTTGACATATAATACTTTCTTGATTGTTACTGTGCCATTTGACAGTGTGCCATAATCTCTTATATATATTTTCTCTTTATTCCAGCAAGTGACTGTTCTACCAGAATTTTCTTTAAAATCAGTCAAAAAGTGCATGTGTCCTGTCATGTGTCTCAAGCATCCATAATCTATGTACCACATATGGTAGTCTTGTAAAAACAATCACTCAGATTTAGGTATCCATTTCATAATGGGTCCTGTTGGATTAGGAATCAGATTAGTGTATACAGACTTTATGCGCCATTCATATTTTTGTTTGAGAACCCATTTCAAAACAAATTTTACGTCCATAAAATATAGTTCCTCTTATTGAAACTTTTATTTCAATTTTTTTTCTTTTGAGCACTTTTGTTATTAGTTCGAGAACAATTTGCAACATTTGATTTATGTGAAATATCTTATTGAGATTTAGAATCCTTAGATCTGATAATCTTTTTGCATTTGACATTTATGGCGAAAGAATTTGAACCACATTAATTGCAGTGTAAATGCTTAGGGACAAAAGACAATACATCTGAATGTGAAAAAAATTAGATTTCTTCAAATCTCTTTTCATATTACATTTCGTCTTTACATGAGACATTCACAACTATTACAGTTTACATTTAAGCTCTTTACAGAAGAATTTACTTTTGAAACATTTGTAGATTTCTTCTGTAACAGATCTTTGTTCCTCCATATCTTGTCATGCTTTTTCATATTTGGCATAGAAAAATATTTTGAGTTAGTAGAAGGCTCGACATATAAACATTCAAATTTATCATTTTCAACAAATTTGACAATTTTAATATTTGATTACTCATGAAATTTGGGTGCATCAATTGATTCACATTTGTGATCATTCATATCACTGATATGAATGATTCGTGAAACATTTTAATTGACAACATGTTTAATAGTATACCAATAATGAACTTTGGTTGCATCAGATTGAATTAGATTTATTGATTCAGAAAATCTGGTTATGATTTTCAGCATTGCTATTCAACAATTGGCAGGACAATTACATGTTTCATTAACATCTTCACCTTATAACCATTGATATGTCGCTGATTTCACTACAAAATCATCAATGTCTTAATTGGAGTATTAGACAGTAAGGTAACAATAAAGGTGTCATTTCACTTAATGTGAACAATGCAACAAGAGTCATTGGATTTCTTAATTGGAGTAGTAAACACTAAGGTAACAATAAAGGTGCCATCTTACTAATAGAAGCCTCTATTTCTTGTTCTGAAGGGATTCGTTCAACAGTTTGATATGTCCCTGATTTCCCTACAAAATCATCAATGTCTTCTTCGTTTAGAACAACTGGATTTGCTGCAGTATTCTTAAACCTAGAGAAAGAATTCTTGATTATGATTCGTTCGTACCTTTTTCGGACTGATGCATAGAAATATTGCAACTTAGGGTTTTATAAAATCATAATACCAAATGCAATCAACCAATTTTTTACCTTGATTTCTTGCAATGACGATACCAGGCTCAATTTCGTTTACCATCTGTTGTTTTATACAACCCAATTTCTTCACCGATCCCTAGCTAAAATGTTTCGATAATGTCTGATCATGGAAAGCAATTATCGGAATTGGATCTTGAGAGTATCCGTCTAAAGAAATTCATGAATTTCACTGTTCCAATTTTCCCCTTAATTGCCCTGATTCTATAAAGCGTGTGTCTGAGTTTTTCCTTTTAATTTCATTTTTGCCATCAAATGCTCCCTGCCCATAGATTAAAGTTTGGATGGATGAGATAGGGGTTGTATTGGTTGTATGAATGTCAAATGTTATACAATAACTCCCCAATATATATATATATATATATATATATATATATGGTTCATTCAAGGGAGAACTAATTAGTTTGTGGTAACCGTGAGATACTATGTGAACCATCCGTTTGAGATATTTAATGATATTTCTTAAATAAGCTAAAAAGGTAATATAGTAATTCCATTTTTGATAACTAATCAAAATATTTAGTTAAATTTTTTAGAAGGAAGTATTTAATTAAAATTAGTTATTTAGTATATCAATTACCTAATATACATCGTATTTTAAATACGTTTGCGAATCAAACTATATTATAGCGATAACGTTAACAATGTTTCACCTGTATCACAATATATTTTCTTTGTTTTATGAAATGTATCATAGTACGTATTTTCGTTATTTTCATTGCTTTACAAAGGGTATTACATTATGCATCTTGTATGTATATCTTGGTATCATAGTGAATATCGTTTGTACGTATCACAATGTGTAAATTTCGGCTTAATAACAAAGTAATTTATTTTTGGTTTCATAATATACTTATTATAAAGATAATAATTATGTATTTTGTTAGAACTTAATAATTATCCTAATTATAAGTTGTACTTACGCATAATTAATTGTAATCTTGAATTTTAAGTAATGCGTATTAATAAATAGTACTTCATGCATAAAAATGATTTTTAAGAGTTTTTATCAAATACTTTATCATATAGTATAGATTATTGATTAATCAAGATAAAATCTATAATGTCATAAACTATAATAAGCTAAAAGCATTTAAAATTACTAGAAGAGTATCCACGCAAATGATTCGTTTTAATATTTGTCTCCAACGATGATATAATATAATTTTATATGGTTTTAAGAAAAACGATGATGTTTTTATTTTTGAATAAAAAATAAATTTAAGTATATCGATATTACTATCAAATTAACTATATAAGAGTTCTCATTTTTTAGTGTAATTTTTTTAGTTCAATTTTTTTTATTATACTTTAGTTTAAGTTTAATAATGAATTAATTTGTTTTTGGTTTAATAACATAATTTTTATAAAGATAATAATTAAGTATTCTGTTAGATTTTAATGATTATCCTAATTATATTTTAATTCTTTTATATTTAAAAAATTATGTTTATCCTGTATTTAATTATTTTTATTTGCAGTTAGTTGTACGAATTCAAACATAAAGCTTTAGTAAGTTGTACTTACGTATAATTTACTTGTGATCTTGAATTTAAGTAATACGCATCAATAAACAATATTTTATGCATAAAAAATGGTTGTTAAAAGTTTTTTTTGTCAAATATTATATAATATAACTAAAAGGGTACTCGTGCAATGCATCGAGACACATTTCCATTTCAATGTTTCGTTTTATTTTTTATTCAAGTCGATATAATACTATTTTAGGTGGTTTTGAGAAATCGATAATGTTTTTATTTTTGAATAAAATATAATTTTAAAAATATCATATAAAATTTGCAAAAAATATATCAATATTAATATCAAATTAATTATTTAAAATTTCTTTTTTGTATATTTTTTAATTCAAAATTTTTATTATAATCTAATTTAACGTAACGAAGTAACTTAATTTAGGTTTAATAATATATTTTTTTTATAAAGATAATAATTAAGTATTTTGTTAGAACTCAATAATTATCTTAATTATATTTTAGATTTTTTATATTTTAAAATGAAATGTTTATCCTCTATTTGGTTATGTTTATCTGCAATTAGTTACACAAATTCAAACAAGGAGCTTTAATAAGTTGTACTTACGCAAAATTTACTTGTTGTGACAACCCCCCGAAACCCACATTGCATATAACACATATTTTCATTCATAGAATACATGTTCAAGCCCACAAAGGTCAATAATATGAGAGTCTACATTACAAAATACACAGTTCAAAAATTCCAAAATACATGCTCTTGTATCTATAACATCTATCCTCCAAAACATATCCAAATATAATCTTCATATAGCTACGCATATAGAGAAATTATTCACATTTTCCTTTTTCCTTTACTATTATTATAGTCTACATTTCTTGCAACACATATTTGAAAACACAAAATGAGGGTGAGACCTACAGGTTTAGTGAGATCCCTTTTTCCATGTAGTTGCAGGGTGAAAATCACCAAAACATTATTCAAATAAAATTATTTCACATAATGAAGTATTAATCATAGTCTGTTTGTGTCCATCGGACCTCTGGTTCTAAAGACCGGACTTAGAAAATATTTCAACAAACAAGAGGACTAGAGCTCCTTTGGTTCCTCTACCAGAGCTTCTGGTTAAGCCAACCAGAGCTTCTTACTTGGGTAAAATTCCCAAAACATCCATAGATCAACTTCATACATAACAAAATAGCTTTCCCAAAGATAAAAACACATTTTAAAAAGAATTTTATATGACAAGAGCTTTGATTCTACTAGCCAGAGCTTCTGGCTCAAAATGCAAGACCAACCAGAGCTTCTGGTTCAACCCGCATAGGCCAACCAGAGCCCCTCTGGTGTGCCTTACTTTTTAAGAAAAACTTCTAAGTATAAACCTATTTGAAAACTCTTTAAAAGTAAAATTTTGACACAAAGCTCTTATCTATAGATACAGAGCCTCTGGTTTAACTAAAAGCATTTAGCAAAAACTTGCATAATTCTGAAATCAACTTCCAGAACCATCTGGTTTTACTATGAGGACCAACTAGAGCTTCTCTGGTTCCTTTCAAGGAACAACCAGAGCTTCTCTGGTTCCTCTTAAGTCAAACATTTGTTCCAAAACAAAGTTTATCCAAAACCATTGGTCATAGACCAAATTTTCCCCTTCTCAATAACATCAATAATATCATTTCTAATAAGAGCAACATCTTTGAGTCCTCAAATCTTTTGCAATCTTAAGAGACATAATAGCAAGAGCTATAATAACCACACACAAATGCCACCCTTATACCCAAACGTACACCTCTCCTTGATATGTCACCCTTATAGCCGAAGATACACCTCTCCATGATATGCCATCATTATCCCATGGTACATCTCTCCTTGATATGCCACCCTTATTTCCTCATCAAAATCTATGGATTAGCTCCAAACGAAGACAGACCGAAGTCACAACCGTCTTGATGAAATAGTTTTATCATCAAAACCTTTCAAACTCAAGAACAATCTGTTCTTTCAATGATTTCCAAAACATCAAATCTTCTGTAAATCCTCAAAACAGGATATCATTTCCAAAACTGTTTTAAAGAAGCAACCTCTTTTTTATCTTTACAAAACAGTTTCCAATACTCAAATTTACAACCATAACACCTTTAAACTGTCAAAAACAGTTTTACCATCTTTTCTTCAAAATTAACATCAAAACCCAGCAGTTTATATAACAACATATAAAAAGGATTTTAGTTATCAAAACTCTCCTTATCAAGCACAAATTGATAGATTCAACCATACCACAGTTTCTTTAAACAACACAGGATTTTCAAATTGCTTTTGTGCAAAACTCTTCTCAAGAATACTTCCACCGCCACACACACCTTTTTCTCTCTAAAAGGTTTCTTTCTAAAAATAAGATGATAAGATAAGATCTTATCTCTTTTCTCTCCTTATATATTTTCACAGAGGCGGTGGAGTCCTTTTTATTAATATAAAATTCATAGACGGTAGTGGGTTTTTATTATATTAATACCTTCTTTCTTCACCATGAAGATATCACATCTTCTTATTTTTTTTAATGATAAAACCCATGTATGCTTCACACCATATATGTACACACATAATTCATGCATGCACAGTAACAACTTTTCACATATACGCATACTATTCATGCACTTAATTTAATATCATGCATGTCATCACGTAATTCACATAATAACCAAGTATAAGATTACCTCAACCCAGGTTGTCTGAAACCCGATTATAACATTATCTCCTCCTCAAAAGAATTGCATCCCGGAATTCATTTATTCAAATAGCCACGGGTATCGGGTTCTCATATCAGATTCTAATTCCCATGTAGCTTTTGAACCCTTACGATATAACCAATGTACCTTTACCAAACTGATTTCTTTGTCTCTGACCTTTCCATCAGTCACAGCTTCTGGTGTTTCAACAAAATTCAACTTACTGTCCAGTTTGATTTCTGGAAGTGGTATTGCTAAGTTTGGATCTGTTAAACACTTGCGCATATTCGATACATGAAAGGTACTGTGAATAAGACCGAGCTCTTCTAGTAGTTCCAACTGATAAGCTACTGGCCCAATTCATTTGCAAATTCTGAACGGTCCAATATACATCGGACTAAGTTTACCTTTCTTCCCAAATCTCATAACAGCCTTCCACGGAGATACCTTTAACATTACAAAATCACCTAGTTTGAATTCAATCAGCTTTCTTCGCTTGTCGGCATAACTTTTCTGACGATCTTGGGCGGTCTTGATTCTTGCCCGAATATGTTCAATCTTTTTTATGTTACTTGCACAATCTCGGGACCTGTCAGTTGTTTTTCACCTACTTCATTCCAACACAACTGTGTTCAGAATTTTCTTCCATACAATACTTCATACGGTGTCAATCAGCTTTCTTCGCTTGTCGGCATAACTTTTCTGACGATCTTGGGCGGTCTTGATTCTTGCCCGAATATGTTCAATCTTTTTTTATGTTACTTGCACAATCTCGGGACCTGTCAGTTGTTTTTCACCTACTTCATTCCAACACAACTGTGTTCTGAATTTTCTTCCATACAATACTTCATACGGTGTCGCTTGAATGTTGGAGTAATAGTTGTTATTGTAGGAAAACTCTATCAATGGTAAGTGATCCTCCCATGATCCCCTGAAGTCAATAATACAAGTCCTTAACATATCTTCGAGAGTCTGGATAGTTCTTTCACTCTGTCCGTCTGTCTGAGGATGATAAGCCGTACTTAACCGAATTTGTGGTCCCAAAGCTCTTTGTAGACTTTTTTAAAACTTTGAAGTAAAATAATTGTCTCTGTCATAAATGATGGATAATGGAACACCATGTCTGTTCACGATTTCCTTGATGTAGATTTGAGTCAATCTTTCCAAAGAATAAGTTTCTTTCATCAATAAGAATTGTGCAGACTTTGATAGGCGATCCACTATTATCCAAATTGCATCGTAACCTTTCGGGGTTTGGGGTAATTTTATGATAAAATCCATCGTAATATGATCTCATTTCCAAACTGGTATTTCTAAAGATTGCAGATTTCCATACGGCCTCGGATGTTCGATCTTAACTTGCAGACAGGTTCATCGTTCTACGTATTTTGCAATGTCATTCTTGAGACCTGGCCACTAATAAAATGCTTTCAAGTCCTTATACATCTTGTTGGTCCAGTTGATGAATCGAATAACAAGACTTGTGGCTTTCATTCAGAATGGTTTCCCGTGCATTCCCATAGCTTGGTACCCATATTCGGCCTTGGAAACATAAAATTCCCTCATCATTCGGCTTCATAATAGAAATCATCTTACCCACTTTTTCTGACTTCATGTTTTCTCCTTCGACAGCCTCTTTCTGACATTTCAAGATCTTTTGATGAAGATCGGGAGTTAAGCTAATCTTTATTGCCACGGTTTTGATTGTTCCACTTCTTTCTTTTCGGCTTAAGGCATCAACTACCACGTTGGCTTTTCCCGGGTGATAGAGTATTTCACAATCATAGTCATTAACAAATTCAATCCATCGATGTTGCCTCATATTCAATTCCTTCTGATTGAACAAGTGTTGCAAACTCTTATGATCGGTATAGATTTGGCACTTCGTTCCTAAGAGATAATGTCTCCATATCTTCAATGCAAAAACCACGGCTACCAATTCCATATCAGGGGTCGGATACTATTTTTCATAATCCTTTAATTGCCGAGATGCATATGATATGACTTTCCCTCCTGGTATCAAGACACAGCCCAAACCCAACTTTGATGCATCGTTGTATACCACAAAGTCATTAGTTCCATCGGATAAAGTCAATATTGGGGCACTGCAGAGATGATCTTTTAGTAACTAAAAGGCTTTCTGTTGTTCTTCTTCCTACTGAAATTTTACATTCTTCCGAGTTAATTTGGTCAAAGGCACGGCTATTTTGGAAAATCTTGAATAAACTTGCGGTAATAGCCTGTTAATCCCAAAAAGCTTCGGACTTCAGACGGTGTCTTTGGTGCCTCCCATTTTTCGACTGCCTCAATCTTTGTCGGATCCACTTTTACTTCTGCCTCTGATATAACATGTCCAAGAAATTGAACTTCACTCAGCCAAAACTCACACTTTGACAGCTTTGCGTACAACTTTTTTCTTTTCAAAAGCTCAAGTATCAATCGAAGATGTTCTGCATGCTCTTCTTTGGTTTTAGAGTATATAAAAATATCATCAATAAATACGATAACGAATTTATCAAGATATTCTTTTACATACCCGATTTATCAAATCCATAAAAGCTGCAGGCGCGTTAGTTAAACCGAATGGCATAACTAATAATTCGTGGTGTCCATACCTGGTTCGAAAAGCAGTTTTAACAATGTCTTCTTCTTTAACTTTCAGCTGGTGGTAACCTGATCTTAGATCGATCTTCGAGAAGTAACTAGCTCCCACTAGTTGATCGAATAAATCATCAATTCTTAGCAACGGATATTTGTTCTTGATTGGCAATTTATTCAGTTATCGATAATCGATACACATGCGCATAGATCCATCTTTCTTTTTCACAAACAAGACTAGAGCTCCCCATGGTGAAGTACTTGGTCTGATGAATCCTTTGTCAAGAAAATCTTTTAACTATGTGACCAATTTTTTTTAATTCAGATGGAACTAATCGATATAGTTCTTTGGCTATAGACGCTGCTCCGGGTATCAAATCAATTCCAAATTTAGTAACTCTGTCGGGTGGTAATCCGGACAAGTCTTCTGGAAAGACTTCAGGATATTCACTTACAATCGGGATCACTTCTTGCTTCCCCTTTTCTTTCTTGGCATCAATTGTATAAGCTAGAAACCTCTAACATCTCTTTTGAATACATTTTATGGCTTTCATTACAGTTTAACAGACCGGTATCATGATTCTGATGGTCACCATAGATAACAACTGACCCTTTGTCTAACAACATTATTTTAATCATCTTTTTATCACAAACAATGCTGGCCTGATTTTCTGCCAACCAATACATCTCTACTACCATATCAAACTCTTTCATAGGCATGGGAAACAGTTTGATTGGTAGCTCACATCCCTCAATCATAATAGTGCAGTTATTGAACATACAATTCACAAATACTTGACCATTAGCAGTATCAACTACTAACTTATTGTCAAGTGGCACAGAATTCATACGAGCACATAGAGCAAATGATGGGGATACAAACGAAAAGTTTGCTCCTGAGTCAAATAAAATTTTAGCATATAATGAGTTCACGAGAAATGTACCTGTCACTACATCGGGTGTACTTTCGGTTTCGTGTTTGGTCATTTGAAAAGATCGACCCCGCTCCCCTCCTGATCCTCCTCTACCCATGTTTGGTCTTCCACGAGCACTTGATCTATTGCTTCCCATGGTAAGTTGTGGAGCTTTCAATTGCGGGCAATTAGGCTTAAGATGATCTAGCAAATTGCAATTAAAACATCTCTCTTAGTCATTGGGCAGTTTCGGGACAAATGACATGCCTCACCACATTGGTAACACTTTCTTGGATCAGTCTTGCAATCACCCTGATGAACTTGATGGCATCGGGGACAAGCTTTCTCACTAATTTTTTGTATGGGTCTGTTTCCATATTTCATAGCTTTCGGCCCACGGTATCCAGCTGATGGACCTTCCCATTTCCTTTTCTCCATCACTTTCCTTTTTTTTTGTCGATTCTTGTTTCTCTCAGTAACTTCTGCTGCATCAACAGTTAGGAAGAATGTAGTCGAGTTCATGGCTATTACAAACTCTCAGATTGATGGCTTCAATACCCAAATGTATCTCTCCACTTTTCTTGATTCAAAAGAAATGGAATGCTCAGCAAACCGTGAGTATTCTATGAACTTTTCTGTGTATTCACGAACAGCTCTGGTTCCTTGTTCTAGTTTCAATAAGTCTTCCTCCATTTGTCTGATGGCAGCCTTTGGGCAAAACTGTTCCTTGAATCTATTAACAAATTATGTCCATGTCATGGTTTGTAAGATGTTAGGTCTAGTTAAGGATTCCACCTCCCACCAAAATAATGCATTTGTCTTCAAAATAGAAACTGCAGATCTGACTTTATCCGTCTCTGCACATCGGATGGTATTGAATACTGACTCTATTTCTTTGATCCAACACATAGCTTTAATTGGATCACTTTCCCCCGAGAAGGTTGGTGGTTTGCAAGTCAAGAATATCTTGATATCTCCTTCTCTATTGTTGACAACCGGGACTGATGGATTAATTTCAACTCTGCCAGTCTCGGTTCTGGCAGAAATCCCATAATGGAATTCAAGGTTTCCCTTAGCTTTCTCATTTCTTTGGCCAACATGTCTCTGGTTACATACTCAAGAAGAGGCATCTGTTCTTGATTCATGTTTTCAGAATTCGACTCTGCTTGATCTGTATGGGCTTCTATTTGGCTATCTCTAGCTCTTGTTTGTCCTCTGCTTTGACCTCTGCCTCTGCCTCTGCTCTCAGAGGTACCAATGGGAGCAAGAATAGGGGAATCCTCTTCTTCATTAGGATTGGGGCGGGTGATCCTTTCAGACCTTCTGAATCTACTGTCATATGTAGATATCAAAGTTAATAAACACATTTTTCACATTCCCAAATATAATAAAGTGTCCAAGTTCACTTATGTACCTGTAAATTCAAAATTACATTGGCCAGATGTAATCCGAAAATATCTTACACACTGATCTCTTAACTTATTATATTTATTTCAAAGGTGCTAACTATGTTTGGGACCCCTAATATGCAATGAAACAGTTTTTGTTTAGGCATCATGCATGTGAATACCTAAATCTCTTAAACTCGGGCTCTAATGACAACCCGCAAACTCACATTGCATATAACACATATTTTCATTCATAGAATACATGTTCAAGCCCACAAAGGTCCATAATATAAGAGTCTACATTACAAAATACACAACACAAAAATTCCAAAATATATGTTCTTGTATCCATAACATCTATCGTCCAAAACATATCCAAATATAATCTTCATATAGCTAAGCATATAGAGAAATTGTTCACATTTTCCTTTTTTCTTTACTATCATTATAGTCTGCATTTCCTGCAACACATATTTGAAAACACAAAATGAGGGTCAGACCTACAGGTCTAGTGAGATCCCTTTTTCCATGTAGTTGCAGGGTGAAAATCATCAAAACATTATTCAAATAAAATTATTTCACATAATGAAGTATGAATCATAGTCTGTTTGTGTCCATCGGACCTCTAGTTCTAAAGACCAGACTTAGAAAATATTTCAACAAACAAAAGGACCAAAGCTCCTCTGTTCCTCTACCAAAGCTTCTGGTTAAGCAAACCAGAGCTTCTTACTTGGGTAAAATTCTCAAAACATTCATAGATCAACCTCATAGATAAAAAAATAGCTTTCCCAATAATAAAAACACATTTTAAAAAGGATTTTATATGACCAGATCTCTGGTTCTACTAGCCAGAGCTTCTAACTCAAAATGCAAGACCAACCAGAGCTTCTGGTTCAACCCGCGTAGGCCAACCAGAGCCCCTCTAGTCTGCCTTACTTTTTAAGAAAAACTTCTAAGTATAAACCTATTTGAAAACTCTTAAAAGTAAAATTTTGACACAGAGCTCTTATCTATAGATACAGAGCCTCTGGTTTAACTAAAAGCATTTAGCAAAAACTTGCATAATTCTCAAATCAACGTCCAGAACCCTCTGGTTTTACTATGAGGACCAACCAGAGCTTCTCTGGTTCCTTTCAAGGAACAACCAAAGACCTTCTCTGGTTCCTCTTAAGTCAAACACTTGTTCCAAAACAGAGTTTATCCAAAACCATTGGTCATAAACCAAGTTTTCTCCTTCTCAATAACACCAATACTATCATTTCTAATAAGAGCAACATCTTTGAGTCCTCAAATCACAAAGAAGTAAGAACTCAAATCTCTTATAATATTAAGAGACATAATAACAAAAGCTATAATAACCACACATAAATGCCACCCTTATATCCAAAGGTACAACTCTCCTTGATATGCCACCCTTATAGCCGAAGGTACACCTCTCCATGATATGCCACCCTTATAGCCGAAGGTACACCTCTCCATGATATGCCACCCTTATAGCCGAAGGTACACCTCTCCATGATATGCCACCCTTATTTCATCATCAAAATCTATGGATTAGTTCCAAACGAAGACAGACCAAAGTCACAACCGTCTTGAWGRAACRTCCTCTATAGTTTTTAACCAATAATGGTTTCAAAATAGTTTTATCATCAAAACCTTTCAAACTCAAGAACAATCTGTTCTTTCAATGATTTCCAAAACATGAATTCTCCTTTAAATCCTCAAAACAATATATCATTTCCAAAACTGTTTTTAAAGAAGTAACCTCTTCTTTATCTTTCCAAAACAGTTTCCAATACTCAAATTTACAACCATAACACCTTTAAACTGTCAAAAACAGTTTTACCATCTTTTCTTCAAAATTAACATCAAAACCCAGCAGTTTATATAACAACACATAAAAAGGTTTTTAGTTATCAAAACTCACCTTATCAGGCACAAATTGATAGATTCACCCACACCGTAGTTTCTTTAAACAACACAGGATCCTCAAATTGCTTTTGTGCAAAACTCTTCTAAAAAATACTTCCATCGTCACACACACTTTTTTCTCTCTAAAAGGTTTCTTTCTAAAAATAAGATGATAAGATAAGATCTTATCTCTTTTCTCTCCTTATATATTTTCACATAGGCGGTGGAGTCCTTTTTATTAATATAAAATTTATAGGCGGTAGTGGGTTTTTATTATATTAAAACCTTCTTTCTTCACTATGAAGATATCACATCTTCTTATTTTTTTAATGATAAAACCCATGTATGCTTCACACCATATACGTACACACATAATTCATGCATGCATAGTAACAACTTTTCACATATACGCATACTATTCATGCACTTCATTTAATATCATGCATGTCATCACGTAATTCACATAATAACCACGTATAAGATTACCTCAACCCAGGTTGTCTGAAACCCGGTTATAACACTTGTAATCTTGAATTTAAATAATATGCATCAATAAACAGTACTTCATGCATAAAAAAAAATTTAAGAGTTTTTGTCAAATGATTTATAATATAGTATAGATACAAATTAGAGTTAAACCCCATAATAAGTTTATACTATGCAAACTGGTAGAAAGTCTAAAATCAAACAATGTGGAAAATTATCTTAAACCGCATTCAGGGTTTCGTTACTTCAAGCAAAACCGACCAGTTTAGAAAATTATCTTAGCCCCGAACACCTCTAAACAACAAAAACTCTACTTTTATCGAAAGACATCAAAGTTATATATACTTTCTCATAGAACACCACTTTAAGACAAATCTCTCTTAAACATCTGTGAGTCCAATATTGATCAATCTTCATAAACCTTCAAGGATTCCATAATCAGTTCACCTTCTTTCATTCTTTCTATGAAGTTCAGGAATCTGTCTCTCCACTGGTTGTAGTCTCCTTTAAACAATACTGGTGGCTTGGTGTCAGTACCGATAACCATTGCCTCTCTTGAACTCATTATATCAGATTAGTATGATATCGGATCAACTGCAGTTCAAAATTTGATATAAAGGATTATAATTCAAAAATTATTTCAATTAAATCGCACACAAGGATTTTCACTCATTCAAGACTTAGAAAAAATTAAGCACACAGACTTATCCGGATTAGAAGTCCGGACAAGCTTATCCGGATTAGAAGTCCGGACAAGCTTATTCGGATTAGATATCCGGACAAAAAGATAGTCTAGAAATTCTAATCAACTCAAGTTATCCGGATTAGATATCCGGACAACAAAGGCAATCAAAATCGCACAATTAACAACAAATCCGGGTGAGAAATCCGGTCAATTAAAACATTTAGTCAAATTCGCACAATTTCCAAAATTGAATACGGACGTGAAAAGTCAACAAGTCAAGTCAACCTAGTCAACAAGTCAAAATACGAACAAATCCGCTCAAATTCAAAGTCAACAAATTCAATCCGTTCAAAAAGTCAAAGATATCAATTCGTTCAAAAAGTTAAAGATATCAATCCGCTCATTAAAGAAAGTTAAAACCCGCTCAACAATCCGTTCAACAATGAAAGTCAAAGTCAATACGATCAAAAATTAAATCGCATACAACACAATGACCGAGATTAAATCGCATAATTAAATTGCACAACAAATCAACTTAATCGCACAATACATCAACTAAATCGCACAACACATTAACTAAATCGCACAACTATTCCACAATATATCAGGCGGATTAAGCTAAACCGCTTACTAATTCGCACACGTTACAAATGATTTAAAATCTAAATCGATCAAGTCTTACCCGGTTTATCCTAAATCGAACAATCACAATTCACAAAAAATTCATAAGTCTTAAATCGTACAAGCACTAGGCGATTTACACTAAACCGATCAAGAGTTATACGGATTAAAATTCAAGCAAAAACACAACTTTAACACTTTTTCACCAAAAATTTGGATCAAAACATGAAAAATTATGAGTTTTTGAAGAACAGAAACAGTTTTCGTAAACTCAAAAATTGATTAAAATCGGTTCAAAACTTGATTAAAATCAAAATTGATGTGACTCAAATATGTTCAGATTGAAAATACGAATCTAGTAGTGCAAATTAACACTCAAAATCGATGTGATTAAAGCCAAAAATGTGCAATCTGGTCGATTAACTTCAAGAACAGATGAAGAACAGATCAAGAACAGTCCGTTAAATCCCCTAAATCCGTGCAAATTTCCTCGAAAAATTGAAAATCCTCTAAAACAAATCGCTGCAATCTGTGCTCTGATACCAATTGATGTTCCCAAATCATACAAATCAGAATAATTCTTCAAGATTAAGAACAAGATTAGTAGAGAGAGATTTTCACCAAATATTGTATTGGATGTCTTTGAGAGAAAGTACAAGATGATTAGCAACTAATCTGGAAATATCAACTGAACTAATGACAATTAAGAGACTAAATCCTATTTATACTAAGGAAATTGTAAATGCTAACTTTTACAAAAACATTACAAAGGGAGAACTTGAATACAACTTTAAAGCACATTCTTGAACTCAACAACATCTTTGATCATTTCACACTCATTTATTCATTTCTATCAAACGAATCATGATTTCCATCATAACCAATTAAGTTACAACCCTAATACCACAAGAATGTACTATACAACTAAGAATTCATAATATTATACATCATAAGGAGTTCACAAGCGTGCATAACGTAAGTCTAAGACAATAGTCTATAAACTACTGTTAGTTCTTAAAACATGCTCAAAGTAATGAAAATGAATCACTCAGATGAACGACAAAAAGGAAGGGGGTTTTATCTGTCAGATGCGGTTTTCCGAAGTCTTTATAACTACATCGATCAGTTCTTGGGAATTGGGGCACAAGGTTGATTTTGCATATGTTGATACAAAGCTCTACTATAAGCATCCATGTTCATTGGCTGCAAATGAAATATGCAAATGAAATATTCAAATTTCTATGTGTTATGGACTAGTCATTAAGCAACAAATCCAAATACAATTAACTAAAATGTACAGTTTTTAATGCATAATGTACAAGTAGCTGACAAGTTAATTGTTGGTTGAAAAGTTAGCTGTTAGTTAATATGCTAGTTGTAAGTCGATAAGTTTGTTGATGAAGTAATGTTAAAAATCCCATGTCAAAATTGCTCAATTTTTAAAATAGAAAGGGATTTAAAGAAGTGAAAAGAATTTCTTAAGAGGGTGTTTGGGATTGCTTATAAAAACAACTTATTGACTTATTCCGGTGTGACACCGGTAATAAACACTTTTGAGTATTTGGATAAACAGTTTATTCTGGTGTCAAACTGGTAATAAAGAGTTTTTGAAAAAGTTAAACCTTACTAACTTATAATAAGTTGATAAGCACTTTTGTAGAAAAAATTAAGTTGTTTCAAATAAACAATCCCAAACACCCCCTAAAGCTTGATTAAAAAACTATTTTAAGTAGCTTTTTAAAAACTTGTTTATAAGCTTAACAAGATTTTTACCGTAAGCAAGGTTATGGTTTCCAAACATGACCTAAAGAGTTCAATTAGAAATAACAAGGGGTTGTTTGGCAGTTGCTGAATGGTTTGGTGCAAAATGAAATATAATTGTTTGGTAATTATTCATAATGAAATTAGAGTGTTGAATGGTTAAGGGATACATAAGATACAAAACCATTCAGAGAATTTTAGAACCATTAAGAGGGAAACTTTTTTTTTGCCAAACAAGAATCATCTTTTAACGATTCAGAGGCTGTCTCTTAATAGAACCATTAAAAGGTAAACAAACAACCCTAAATTGGAATAAATGAAGGTGTTACCTGAGATTGAGGTTGGCAACCAAGAAAAGTATACATGGGATCAGCAGGCAACACAGTATTGTTGGCAGCAGGATTGGTGGTGTGGTTGTTCCAAGAAGGCATGTGCATGAAAGTGGAGGGATGGAAACGGGTCGGAATGTTGGAGCAACCGATGGTGTTCATATCCATGCCTCCCATTCCCATCCCCATGCCCATCCCCATCCCCATGCCCATGGAGCTCATCATGGACATCTGCATTTGTTGTTGTTGCTGCATGGCTAATGGCATCATCATTGATGAAATGTTCATTCTGTTGATCATATGAATGTATGATTGCAACTGTTTCACGTATTCTATTATTTCGTCAAGCATCGACGCTTTATCCGTCTGCAAACACAATAAACAATCAAATACATAGGATTATGCGCATGTATGTATATCAGTATATTTATATATATATATATATATGTATGTATGTGTGTGTATATATATGTGTGTATAAAGAGAAACGATCAAATGCAAACCATCCAATTTGTACGAACCGTGCAAGCAAACCACCTTCATCCGTCGATTTCATTGTTTAATCTTAAGAAATTTATTCATGAAATTGTTTAATCTTGTGAAATTGTTTTATTGATGAAGTTGTTTCATATATGGTTATAAAATTGTTTCATATAATACTTAATGAAACTGTTTCATGTATTTCTCTAAAATTAAAATAAAGAAGATGATAATATCCATTATTAACACCCTCCACAATAAAAATTATTAATCAACCTCTCGTAATTACAAAAAAAATAAACAAAATGAAAAATTATAATTGGTTGAATGAGGTTTGTACGGTTTGTACAAATAACGTGATTTGTAAAGTAAACTTCTTCTATATGTGTGTGTGTGTGTATATATATATATATATATATATATACGTGTGTATATATAGCAGAGATGGCCAAATGGTCCCGGCCCAGCCCGGGACCGACTTAGGCTTGGTTATGGTTTTCATCCAAAAATAAGTCCCGGCCAGCCTGTATTTGTATATGTATTTTTAAATGTATTTCTAGCTCTCTAAGTGTATTTGATTGAAAATCAAATTACAAATTTACAATAAAACATATTTTCTAAGTGTATTTGATTGAAAACCAATTACAAAACTATAATAAAACATAATTTTTAAGTGTACTTAATTGAAAACCAATTATAAACTACAATAAAACGTATTTTTTAAATGTATTTGATTGACCTAATTAGATATTTTAAAATGTATTAGAATAACAGTAAAATATTTTTTAAAATTTATCAAAAAGAAATTAAAAAGAAAATGTTTTTTTTAATATAGGACCGGTTTGGACCCGGCATGATACCGGTTACAAGTACCCTTAACCGGGCCTTAGTATTTTCAACGGGACTGAGACCAAGACCAATCCGGATTGTTATTATTTGGGACCTGAGACTGGTTTTTGTCCACCTCATAGAGGGAGAGAGGGAGAGAGAGAGAGTAACATATGTTAGATTCATACCTTGCTGGAGTTGGGAACCAACTTTTGTAGCATCTTCATTTTTTCATTGATTTTGTCTCTTCGTTTCTGACAAATCGTAACATTAACATGTTGGCATGAATCTTACGTATATAAAAATTCTAGCATTCCACAAGAGCAAGTGAATTAAGGGATCGTTTATCAAACGCTTACTCGGGTAAGTGAATAATAAGTCACATTATCTTACCAGATGAATATGGTAAGGAC
The DNA here is from genome assembly GCF_001531365.2 of Cynara cardunculus var. scolymus. NCBI lineage: Eukaryota > Viridiplantae > Streptophyta > Magnoliopsida > Asterales > Asteraceae > Cynara > Cynara cardunculus. The sequence goes on from NC_037541.1 coordinate 10,273,723, forward strand.
CAAGAATCTTACCCGGTAAGTGAGGGCGATGACTTTTACCACGGTAAGAACTTACTGGGTAAATTGTTGCATATGATATTGTTTTGCTGGACTAAAGTCTTATCCGATAAGTAAAATGACAGTATTAAATTTTACCGACAAACGCTTACCGGGTAAGAGTTCGGTAAACAGCCCCAAGTAGAACAATTTTATACAACCAATATTTACCCGTTCGGATTGATTACGAATTGCAGGCATCCTTTTCCGTTTATTTGAGATCGAACATTTCTCCTTTACTCTTTTCTTTTCTTTAATCACGCTCGCCTCCCGCTATCAGATACGAAAATAATTATTATAAAACACTGGTCTAACAAAAAAATATTATGGTTTATATATATAGAGTTGGAATCACGTGAGATCAATCTATTTTCATAAGACCCATGAAACCATTTTTTACACTTGAAACTTTACAGCAAAACATTGTGAAGATAACTTTCACAGTCATGTTTTTGGTGTGAAGGTTCCGATTTTTTTTTTACATTCACAATGTTTTTTTTTTGTGAAATTTCAAGCATAAAAAATGGTCTCATTTGCCTCATTAAAACAGTCTGGTCTCACGTAAACTAAATCATATATATATATATATATATATATATAGACTTGGGATCATGTGAGACCAGCTTGTTTTCGTGAGACCCGTGAGACCAACTTTTTACACTTGAAACTTCACAGCAAAATGCTGTGAAGATGACTTTTTTAAACTTTCACAGTGTTTTTGCTGTGAAGGTTCGACTTTTTTTAAACCTTCATAGTGTTTTTGCTGTGAAATTTACGTGTAAAAATGTGGTCTCACGGGTCTCACGAAAACAGGCTGGTCTCACGTGAACCCAACCCTATATATATATATATATATGTGTGTGTGTGTGTGTGTGTGTGTGTGGGCTATATTATAAAACATTTGACAAAAACTCTTAAAAACCATTTTTTATACATGAAGCACTGTTTATTAATGTATATTACTTAAAATTCAAGATTACAAGTAATTATATATAAATACAACTTATTAAAGCTCCATGTTTGAATTCGTGCAACTAATTGAAGATAAACATAATCAAATACAAGATAAACATTTCATTTTAAATATAAAATATAATTAGAATAATTATTGATTTTTAACATAATATTTATTTATTATTTTTATAAAAAATATATTAATAAATCAAAAATAAATAACTTTGTTATAAAATCTAAATTAAATTATAATAAAAAATTAAATTAAAAGAATTACACAAAAAATAAAAACTTTTAAATAGTTAATTTGATATATTTATTTTTGAAATTTTATAATACCTTCCGATTTATATTTTATTTAAAAATAAAAACATTATCTCTTTCTCAAAATCACATAAACATCATATTAAAACATTTACAAAAATAAAATAAAACGAAACATTAAAATCAAGATATATCTTAGTATAATAAGTGAATAGCCTTCTAAGTATAAATTAGTTTTACAAATATTTCGGAAGTCCAAATTATTGAACAACACGTGTCAACATTTGAGAAGTTACCTGAGTTCTAGGATGAGAAACAGAGTCATCGCGAGACGTTGACTTTGAGAAGTCTTTGCCGGAGCTAGTATTTTCCGGCCACGCCGTTGAAGTAGACATCAACCGTCTACCATCCAAATCGCCGTCGCATGTATCCAGCGTCACAAAAGTCCCACTCTCACTCAGGCTCTGGTCCCTGCAGCTACTCCAATCGTGTGCTTCACCGCCACCACGAGCCACCCTCCGGTCCACAAATGCTGATGGATCACCGCTGCATGATCCAACACGCGTCGAGCAACCAGCATCACGAACACTCATGGTTGACGGACCAGATCTCACATCGACATCGCTTCTGTTGTTAGCGCTGGGCACCAACGCGTCGGAAGTCGTGGTGGCCGACAACGCGTTGACACTTCCGACAGCCGCGGTTGGGAGGTGGTGGTTCTGGTTCAGCCATAGGACTATCTCCTCCTCCTCCTCGTCAACCGCTTCTTGGGTTTTGCAGTAGGATTGAAGGGTGGCTTGGTTTACTATAGCCTCGAGAGTCTCGGCGGCGCGTGGCTTTTCCCACGTGTATTTCGGAAGAATAGATGTCGTCGAGTGCGATTTGGTCGGCACGCGCCGGGAACCTAACTCGTGCATGGCTAGCTGCCCATTTTCCCATTTTAATTCCGCCACTTCATATTCTAACCTGCAAATTAAATTAATCATTTTAATTACATATATAAATCAATCAAAAGTTGATTCCTATTATGTTTTTTTACAAAAACACTTATCAATTTATTATAAGTCACAAGATTTAATTTCTTTAAAAATTTCTTATTGTTGGTTTGACACCGGTATAAGTTGTTTATTCAAACACTCAAAAGTGTTTATTAGCCGTACCATACCAAAATAAGTCAATAAGTTATTTTTATGAGCAATCTCAAACACCCAAATAGGAATAAAAAAAGAATATGAAAAAGAAACTGACAGATGATAAAAATGGGAATGAATTTGCATTCTGTTCAGGTTTAATCTGAAATAAAAATTCGAGTTTTTTAGGAATAAATCCATTTTATTATTAAAAACCAAACAATTTCTTTTATTTTCGTTCTCATTAATTACTGTTTAATACCTCTTACCATAATTTTCTTCAAAATAGAAGAATCCTTTGACCATTCTATACTAAAGAAGTCTCACTTATACATAATGTCAAAAATTTACTCATAATTCATTTAAAACTATTTGAACGTATAGTCATTAAGTTATAGTGAGAATCATAAGAATAAATCTCGACCCTTGAATCAATTCTAATTGATGTCAACACTAATAGGTGCTCATGAGATTAAAACTGATTAAAGATTAAAATATCTTATTACGAATCTAATCATGACTTTCTTTTTCATACAATATTTCGCGCTAGTCATTAATGGGTACATATTCAATTGGGATTAAATTAACCATAATTAAAAGATCACAACAACAAAGATTTTGTAGTCATCAGACATGAACACATATACCATATCAGTAAAACATGAACACATATACCATATCAGTAAAACATGAACATACAACTTTAATCGGGAAAAAAGATAGATCACCTGAAAACATCATGATTAGCGTTAACGTCTTCCAGATCCCAGCTCGGTACACATCGACTCATTTCTTGAAAAAGCTGTTTCGTGAAATTACGATATCATTATATGGATATAAATTATATAGATATAGGAAAGTGGTTATGGTTTTAAGAGTTTGTATATTCATTGGGTCCTAGGCAATATATATATGGTGCATATAGAATGAAGGAAGGGGGGGGGGGGGGTATGGAGCATGGCCTTTTGTGGTGTAGTTTAAATAGGTATATATGGAGTAGGAACAACCTTGGACCACTTATATGAATTCTCTTTCAATCCTAAAAGACATATTTATTATACCTTATCTTTATTTTTAAGACTGTTTTCTTGTTATTTTATTTTGATTTTAAATAAAATCAGATAAATTATTTAGATCAATGATGTCGATAAGTTTAATTTTTATGAAAAAAAGAATAATTATATGTGGTATACGATAACTACTGTAACTTGTAAGTAAAAAGAAATGATGTTAAAATTAATTACAGTTTTTATTTTAAAGAAAAAGTTAGCAGAAATTTGATTCTAATGAAAACAGTAAGTCTTTTGAAAAGTTAACCCTTGTGGATGCTCAATTGTCAGGATGAAATTAGACACTCTAACAAGTTTCATTACAGAACAAATGGGGTTTAATAATTGAAAAATCCGTCGGTAATCCGTCGAAAAAGACCATGACAAGTGGATTTCACAGCCAGCAGATTGACCATCACCAGCGGAAAAATCCGTCGGTAATCTGCCACAAATTCGTTGGTGGAGCCTTTTTGTATTATAATATTTAGGGGGTGTTTGGGATTGCTTATAAAAACAACTTATTGACTTATTCCGGTGTGACACTAGTAATAAGCACTTCTGAGTGTTTGAATAAACAACTTATAACGGTGTCAAACCGGTAATAATAACTTTTTGAAGAAGTTAAACCTTCTGACTTATAATAAGTTGATAAATATTTTTATATAAAAGCATAAGTTGTTTCAAATAAGCAAATCTCAAGCACCCCTTTCATCCTTAGTTATTAGAATAAAGTTGGTTGACTTAATAGTACTCAAGAAGTAATTCATACCATTAAATCCTTTTATAAAACGCATTTTAAAGTGTCTTGTGTAACACTCTCCGTAAAAAGTGTATATAAGACAACACTTACTGGTCATACGAAGTTAATAGTCTTATTAAGTACTTTGCTAAAATGGGTGGATGTCTTAAGAAGCCAATTTTTGTTGTAGTGGATTAACCATTACCTATTTTGGTAAATACAATTGGCATTCGAATAAAATCAGAATGTCTAATAGAAAACACAAGATGACAACTTTTATCTGTAACAATATTCATCGAACTTTAACCTTCCATCATTGACATATCTGAAATCTTTTTGAAATGATTCTTATGTGAAACTTTACAGATTCTATAAGATTATATTCCTGTCTTAAAAAAAAATAACACGTAGCCAACCTTTAATGAACAAAAAGAGAACAGGCACCGAAATAGACCACCAACCACATTAACGGTGTTGATCAAAATCGTATATTTTGAAATTAAAGTGCGAATCCGTTATGCATGTCAAAACGATATTCACAGTGAATCAAGAGTAAACTACGTTTTTCCCCCTTGTGATCTGTTAAAAGAAATTCCCACTTTTGTTTTTATGCAATTCTTTGTTGTTTTTATTTCTGAAACTAACTCCGTCAATGGTTTAGTAGAAGATACTAAGACGACAATAAATTATAAACCATAATAACAAAAATAGTAATACGTTATAAAGCCAAGGATAAAAATGTAATTTAACAAATAAGAAGTAAATTAACAATTTTCTATATATTTTACTCATAAATCAATCATATTCTTGGTGGGCCACCACAAAGTAGGACAAAATAAAAAAAAGAGCATATAGAAAAGATGACCATACAAATAAAAGGTAACATAAAAATCAATCATAGGATACCATATTATTCACCAATCACCAAATAAAAAGTAACCCAATCATAACTTCAAAATGGATCACTTTTAACTTGGATATCCATATTATCATCTTCTATGTGTTTTAGTAATAACTTATGTTTTTTTTTATAAAAGTCTTTTATTAATTTATTATAAGTTAAAATGATTTACCTTTATCAAAAATTCTTTATTACCGATTTGGCACCAATATAAACTGTTTATCCAAACATTCAAAAATACTTATTGCCAGTGTCACGCCGGAATAAGTAAATAAGTTATTTTTACTATAATACTACTCGCATAATGCAGCGAGATACATCTCGATTTTTAATGTTTCGTTTCTTTATCTCAGTTGATGTTATAATACGGTTTTATGTGGTTTTGAGAAAACGATAATGTTTTTATTTTTGAATAAAACATAAATATGAAGGTTTCATAAAAAATTGAAAAAAAAAATATTGATATTAGTACAAAACTAACTATTTAAAATTTTTCATTTTTTTGTGTATTTGTTTGATTTATTTTTTATTTTTTGTTTAATAATACTTAAGTATTTTGTTAAAACTCAATGATTATCCTAATTATATTTTGAATATTTTATAATTAAAACGAGATGTTTATCCTCTAGATTATGTTTATCTACAGTTAATTACACATATTCAAACATGAAGTTTTAATAAGTTGTATGTATGCATAATTTATTTGTAATCTTGAATTTTAAATAATTTACATCAATAAATTGTACTTCATGTATAAAAAATGATTTTTAAGAGTTTTTGTCAAATGTTTTGTAATATAGTATAGATAAGCAATCCCATGCACCATGTTAGTTGATTTTTTATTAAATTATGTATAAATAAAATGAATTGTATTAGTTAATTTATTTATCTATACTATCTTATTAAACAAATTTAACAAAAGTCTTAAAGTCTTAAAATTCTAAATGACCAAAATACCCTTTATACTCATTTTTTTACTTTTTCACCCCTCCTCTCCTTACATACACTCACCTTCTCACAATTTTTTTAAAATTATAATTTTAAATTTACACTTTATATCCCTATTATTAATTAATTAATTTACGTTCTTTACTTTTAAATGTTTCATTTTAAACCTTTATCAAATTAACATACATAATTGTATATCAATTAAAACATGTAAAAAATATATTTTTATTTTAACATGTTACACCATTATAATCGTCACGTTAATATCTTCGAAATAAGTCAAACATTGAATAGTTTTTTACTTAATTATATTATTATATATTATATATACTGTGAAAATATATTTTTAATATTTACGATTTATACTTTTATAGTTATTTATTTATATATATACTATATATTTTGGGGTTAGACTGTCGAAATTGCACTGTATAATATGTTTTGAATTAATATGTTATTGGGTTCTTTTTGAAATATATATATACATGTATTAATTCAACCTTAATCTGAGTTTCTGGACAAGAAAGAAGGTAAGCAGTTGAAATTTCATTCTAAAACGCATCTTTTTTTGTCTTTTCATGGCTTATTATGATCTGTCAAATTTGTAGTTTTCTTTATTGTTTTGAGTGTTTATCTTAAAACTCAAGTTTCTTGGTTCTTTGCTCTTGGTGTAAATCGAATACATTTGTGGAGTCGTTTAAATATGTTGGATTTTAAATATATTGAATTTTAAATTTTTTATACAATTTTTTTTTCATCGATAGTCTGTAATTGGAACCATAG
>NC_037541.1:10281270-10290577 GCF_001531365.2 Cynara cardunculus var. scolymus
TAATTCTTTTATAAAGATAATATTTAGTATTTTGAATTCAATAATTACCTATAATTATATTTTAAATTTTTTATATTTAAAATGAGATAATTATCTAGAATTTGATTATTATTTATTTGTAGTTAGTTATACAAATTCAAACATAGAGCTTTAATAAGTTGTACATACGGATAATTTACTTAATTTTAAGTAATATGCATCAATAAACAATACTTAATACATAAAAAATGGTTTTTACAAGTTTTTATTAAATACTTTGTAATATAGTATAGATAAATAAATAAATAAATATATATATATATATATATATATATAATAGAAAAGGGTTATGTTATTAGATGTTTTCTTTTCTATTTCCAACCAAATAAATGTGTGATTAATTGTTTCCGATATCATTTTACACAAGTTTGTTTCAAATTTGTTTGGTGGTATTTAATTTTTATGCTATTAATTAATATTAAAATCTTTAAAATAAATAAATTATTAAAATTGATTGAATAATTATAGTGTTGGTCATTTTCATACTATTAACTAATATCAATCTAATTGATTTGTACTTGGTAACACGTATCAATCAAATTAAAATTAAATGGTACAACACATTTTAACATGGGATTGAATGTTTGATGATTTTAGTACATCTAGATTTAGTTGGTGAAGATATCAAAATAAATAAATTTGTAGCTTCAACTTTTACGAATTGATACAAAATTTTACCAACCACAAAACAATTATAATATATATATATATATATATATTATATGATAAAAAAAATATAAATCATACCATGTAGACTATTAATTAAAGGTTAGATTCCGGTAAAAATGAAAGCTACAGTGAAAAAGGTAATAAGAGATCTTCATCATTGAATCAATTCTAAATGAATATCGGCACTAATAAGATGCACCGGATCAATTCTCATGATAAATATAGGAGTGTGCAAAACTTGAATAGTCCAAAATCCGAACCCGAATTTGAACACAAACCTGAACCAAAAATAAGGTGTTTGTAGAAAATCCTAATATCCTGAAATCCGAAACCCGATTTTTGGGGGATATTTGGTTCTTCATGAGTTTGATCTACGGTCACTCCACCCATCTTCATTGGAGCTCTTTTGTAGTAGTCGTGACCGTTTTCCTAAACGGTGATACCGCCAGGTTTGAGGAGGTGGGAGTACCCGGGGTGATCCTAAGTCCGGAAACCCGAAATATATACACATATATATTTTTAATATTATATAAATATATTTATTTATCTAATTATTCTTTGAAAATCCTAAATTCTAGTCGGTCGAGATGTTTTCTAATTTCTAAACTTGCTATCGATTTCATCAATCTCACAGTTGATTGAATTCATCCTCAAAATTGATTGAGTTTATATATATTTTTTACGTTATAATAATACCTGAATCCAACATCAATCCCAAACCCGACTAACCCGAACCCGAAGTAGCTCGAAACCTAAAATTCGAGTATTGATTTTCATATCCGAAATACGATCGGGTTTTTGGTTTTCCCACCCAAACCCGTACGACCAGTTCGATACACATCCCTAAATAAACACAATGAAATAAGATTAAAAATTTCTCATTTTAACTTGTATTTTTATACGGTTACTATATATGCCACATTTGAAAAGATATTTATGGAAACAAAAAGAAAGAGCGCGGGAAATTAAGATATTTTGAGACGGAAATGGGTTGGTTGGTTGGTTGGTATTGACGATGACATATATAGGAACACGTGGCTAAGAATGATCCAGATTCTGCCACGTAACACCATCTTCCACCACGTACCACCTATTGCATGCCCACCGTTACACGGCGGTGGCGGTCATCCACCGGCCTCCGCCACCTCCACTTCCAACCCCCATGGTTTCTGACTTATGGAACATGCATGCAACATCAAGGCTTTTGACGCTATCCTTCAATACAATTTCAGGATTAGATTTTGTTATTTTCAGGGCTTTCTCATTCTGAGTTTATCTTTTATGGAAACCAGAGCTAAATCATTTCTGAATTCAGGTCGGGTCGGGTCAATTTGTTTCTTTCTCTTTGATGAATCTAGGGTTTGAAACATATTTGTTAGCATCTTTAGTTCATAATTCACTCTCTTAACTACACATCACATAATTGTTTGGTAATGATTTAACGATATAAAAACCGGTTTGTTCATAGGGGCACACCTATTAATCCACAAGCAGTATACATCCGCTCAACTTATTTTCATAAGTAGAATTCTTTTGACTTTGCGGATCTAGGATCCACCTTAAAGGTGGGTCCACCACTGCTAATTCAGTAAAATTCTACATCGGGGCTTTTATACAAAATACCATGTTTTTTAAACTTATCATTCCCAATCAAAAAACAAAAAATTTATTTCATCTATAAAAAAACCGTCTCAAACAAAAACATTTCTAATCTTTTATGTACATATATCAATCCATACATATATATTACTAAAAAACAAACCAAACAATTCATAACTTGAACAGTTTATACCCAATTATTTTACAATTAATGAAGAAAAAAGCTTAAAAACTTCATAAATAATTAAATTCAGTTACAACAAATTCTCTATTTTAAAGATTTCGATGTTAAATCTATTAAAATATTTATTAATATAACAAAAGGATCCCCTTCTCTTGAGTTTAATTTTATTGGCTGATTAAGTTATAAATCTTGGTGATAAAAAAAACAAGTATTTTGATTCATTTCCTACATCCTTAGTAATTAATATATTATATAATTTATTTATTGATTTATATTAATCAACATATTATATTAACAGTCATTTATTTTAAACTTTTAATTATATTATAATGTTAGAACTGTTTATTTTTTAACATGTCATTTAAGATATAAGCTAGTTTTCAACTAATAAGTTTGTTGTTAATTGATAAGTGTGTTGGTAGTTAATGAACTAATTATGTTTGGCTAAAATTATTTGATAGTAATTGAAAAATATAAAATATTCAAAAATGACAAATGCTAAATAAATTTTACAATTTTAGCATTTAAACGAATGATGAAGAAAATTAAATAATATAATATGTTAGTTAATAAAATTTTAATTTGACTTATATATAGATATAGATATATATATATATATATAATATTATAATATTATAAATTCTGGATTTGTATAAACAAATATGCATTTTTAAAAAAATCTACATTAAATGATGATTTTAAGTAGCCAGTACATATAATCAATACTACCTTATAAAACAAATTCACAAAAGTCTTAAAAACAAGTTTTTAATCACAATGTACTGCTATTTTATGCATAATCTCTTAAAATATAAAATATTTAATGTACAACTAACTAATGCTATACAAAACACTCTCTCCAAACTTATATTCCCAAGGTGGCAATTGAACACTCCCTCAGAAAACACCTTCATCGCATATGCCAAAGTGACGATTTAGAACACAAAGGCTTTGTCCCCCGTACAAGAAGGTTCAGTTAACAACATGTCCTTGTTAGGAACATTTACTTTTATGCGCACGCAGTAAAGTATTTAAAAATCCAAGAAAATGGGTGTATGATATCTTATATAATTGATCTTCTTTATGTATGCTTTTGTTTGTATATTGTACCTCTAATTTTAGTAATTATGTGTACTTAAGCATTCAAAAATGTCAAAAAAAAACGGACCTTGGACCTTGCTATTTACTTGTGCTTAACAACAAATCATCTATATGCATATCCGTTTTTTAGATCACACGAACCAAGAACCTTGGAAAGAAGAATTCAGCATGGCCTCATTGGTTGCTGGAAATAGGAACTTTTGGAAACATCCATATACGAAGAGAAAACGAAAAGATCCAATATGCCAATGATATAGTGTCATCCTCTCTAAATTCATGCCTGAAGAGATCGAAAAACTATAAAAAGAGTTAACAGAACTCTTGCACGGGAACTGCTGCTAATAAACAAGGAAAAATCAATGTTGATCTCCTGTAGATAGGTTTCTTAATTGCCCATCAAGATTAGAGGTCCATCATAAACTTTCGACCACCATTATCAGCAATTCAGACTTTCTGTATTTTTTTGTTCAATGGGTTTTTTTGCACATATATATTATGTACATATTTTTTACAACAGATTGTTTAACAATGGAAACCTTGATATGAAAGCTTAAGCCTCTAACTTTAGTTTAAATATTGCTTCATTATATTTTGTTGAACCACTATAAATCTTTTGAATGTTGTTTGTGATGATTTTGTACTATTTGCCCTTGATTTTCGTAGGGCTTTGCAGAGATTTTCTATTTGACGACGATTTTAAATATCATGTTTTCTTAATTGTTCCCTATCTCTGCTATTTTAGATAAAGTTTATTACTCTGTTAGTTGTTTGTTATGATTGATATTAGACAAATGGAAACGGTAAGTTGTTGAGGGTATCTTTTGTTTTGTATGGAACAACAGGAAATGGATCATTTGACCGTACGGAACTCTATAAATAATATAATAGCTTTATCTTCTTGATCTCAAGGCTTCTATTGGCGTCACTGTTGTGAGTACAATGGTCAATTGTCATGTAGGAGCATCAATTAGTCAATGGCAAAGGAGCAAAAGGGGGAGTGGTCATTTGTAGTTTAATCTCCGTTGTTAGTTGCTAATACAATATAGGAGGGGATATTAATAAGTGTATATTTATTGACTAAAAATAAATATTATTAATTATGTATCTATTAACCGGATGGTAATTGGATGGTATTTGGATTGGATTAGTTTGCGTTTATTGGATTTTGGATTGTTATTCAAGAACCGACCACTACAAAACTGAGGATTATCAACAACGGATAAAGGTGGGATTTGTCGTTGATCTATCATTGATAGTCCGTGGGTCAAGAGGTGGAAATTAGCGACGGATTAGAGAGGAAAAACTATTAGCGACGAATTAGCGAGGAAAAACTATTAGCGAGGAAAACCTTTTACGAAAGATTAGCAAGGGAACCATTTGGCAACAGATTAGCAATAGAACCTGTAAGTGATGGATTAGCAAGGGAACCTTATCCATGGATTAGCGAGGGAACCTTTTCCATGGACTAGCGACAGAACCCTTTCCCAACGGATCAACGAAGGACCTTTAGCTACGGATCAACGAGGGACTTTTAGCTACGGATCAGCAAGGGACCTCTTAACGACGGATTAGTGAGGGTCATAAACTTTTATATATCGCTAATCCATCATTAGTAATTTCAAAAAAATTAAAATTATATATTTCCTATATTTTTTATACAAAACCTGCCATAAAAAATAAATGAAAACTGACCAACAAATTAAAAATAACCAATCCATACAATTTAAAACCAATTCATACAATTTAAAATACCAAATTGATACAATGTAATGTTCAATCTAACTACCCGGAGGGCCGAAAGGGTCGAGAGGGCCAGAAGGGCCGCGAGGTGGAGGAAAGGGAAAAGTGTATCTTGACTGTCATATAAACGCAGTAAAATGCTACGATAATGCAATCTGCTCGGCTAACTAGGTTGGTATATGGCATGTTGGCCTTCGGCCTCGAGCTTGGTCTGAATGCCTTGGGACTCCTCCTGATTGCGTTAGGCCTCCGCATCTACCTTTGCCAACTTATCTCTCAACTCCACTACCTGTAAATATTCAATATTTGACAAAAATAGTAATTTGTTTGCAATGAAAAGTAATTGTAATATTCGGGTTAGATTTAATAATTTAAATCTTTATGTTTATATGAATATTTTATGTAGATGTGTGTGGGTGTGGGTGATGTAGTTATGTTAGCCGACCTTTGAGGGTCGGCTTATGTTTATCTGAATATTTTATGTAGAAGTGTGTGGGTGTGGGTGACGTAGTTATGTTAGCCGACCTTTGAGGGGCGGCCTATGTCTATCTGAATATTTTATGTAGAAGTGTGTGGGTGTGGGTGACGTAGTTATGTTAGCCGACCTTTGAGGGGCGGTCATACACTTACTATAAATAGCAAGTGTATGTGAAAGAAAAAGAAGCTTAGCACACCTTTGAAACACTTTCTATATTAGGAAAGACTCCTTGGTGAATCCTACGGATTGGCAGAAAAAGAAGAAGAGAATTCAAAGCTAGGATATTTGATTTCTAAGGTGAGTGTATTAAAGCTTTGAGTATAAATTGTTTACATACAATTTAGTAGTATTTGGAACTGGTCATTATGAATATAATATGTATGTGGATTATCTGTATATGGACAATAAACTGTTCAAGTGTTGTCCGGACTTAATTATAAATTTGGTTAGTTAAACCAGAGGCTCTGGTCGTGTAATCAGAAGCTCTGGAAGAGAGACCAGAAGGGCTCTGGTAGAGAGACCAGAGGGGCTCTGGTAGAGAGAACAGAGGGGCTCTGGTCGAGTATGTTGAAATATATTATAAGTCTGGTTAGTTAAACCAGAGGCTCTGGTCGTGTAACCAGAAGCTCTGGAAGAGAGACCAGAGGGGCTCTGGTAGAGAGACCAGAGGGGCTCTGGTCGAGTATGTTGAAATATATTACAAGTCTGGTTAGTTAAACCAGAGGCTCTGGTCGTGAAACCAGAAGCTCTGGAAGAGAGACCAGAGGGGCTCTGGTCGAGTATGTTCAAATATATATTCTAAGTATGGTTTGGAACCAGAGGCTCTGGTTGTGAAACCAGAAGCTCTGGAAGAGAGACCAGAGGGGCTCTGGTAGAGAGACCAGAGGGGCTCTAGTCGAGGATGTTAAAATATATTCTAAGTCTGATTAGTTCAACCAGCGGCTCTGGTCGTGAAGACCAGAAGCTCTGGAAGAGAGATCAGAGGGGCTCTGGTCCTGATTGTCGAATTATATTCCAAGTCTGGTTGGTTCAACTAGAGGCTCTGGTTGTGAAGACTAGAAGCTCTGGAAGAGAGACCAGAGGGGCTCTGGTCCGGAATGTTGAAATATTTTCTGTGTGGTTTAGATACATAGGCTCTGGTCGTGAAGACCAGCAGCTCTGGAAGAGAGACCAGAGGGGCTCTGGTCCTGGTTGTCGAAATATTTTCTAAGTATTGTTTGAAATCAGAGGCCGATGGATCGAAGCTGTGTGTTTGTAATGGCGGGGTAACCGCGAGAGAGATGTAATGGCGGTGTAACCGCGAGAGAGATGAAATGGCGGTGTAACCGCGAGAGAGATGTAATGGCGGTGTAACCGCGATGAGAGATAAATATGTTTATGTATCGGAACAGGTTTGATTCTAAACTTRTTGTTTAGAATGTATGTTGTTTGTTTGAGATTTATACACTCACTAGACCTTTTTGGTCTAACGCTCAGTTGTTGGACTAACCGGTTTTGCAGATCATCATACCTCACAGGATAAAGGAAAGGGAAAAGTTTAGTGTTGATGGCATTTTGTTTACTCATATATGTATTAAAGAAGTTTTTATTAGTCCATGTTTTGTAACAATACTATTTTTAGTATTATGAGTATGATGATACAAATTATCTATACATGGGCTATATGGGTTGTTACAATAATAATGACAAAGTACATAACACTATAACTAACATACTTCTGTTGTTGATCTAGTATGATCTTCCGGTGCTATTGCTATATTGAGCACTCATAACATCAGAGAGATCATGGGAGGTCTTGAAACTAAAAAGACGACCATTTTTTCATCCTCCGACACTCTGCTCCAAAATAGATGCTTAATCAGGGGAGGGGTATTGGGATCTGCACTAGACTATGACTCATCCCTAAGTGATTGAAGTCGCTCCTACAGTTTACCAAAATAAAAATAGGTGAGCTTATATTTGTAGACAATTCATCAGCACATCAATTGTAAATCAAACATATCCAATGTCTACTTTAAAGCATTCTAACTACCAATGGTAGTCACATTCTCAAACAACCTATCTACTTAGCCTAACGTCTACCCAACAATTGCAGCCCAAACTAATAGAATCATTATATTTATTAAAATATATATTACTTTAAATCTACCAAATGTATCTATAAAACAAAGAAATGGTTTTAGAAATCTTACATGAAACCTAGCCGATTTGGGGTAATTGAACTGAGGAGGAGCAGTAGGCGGCGCAAACGAACCCGGAGCAAACTTCTAGTTCGTACAGTGGGTCAATAGTAGTCGGCTCGCGACCCACTACGTATGCCTATATTAGACACTTAAGTTAAGTTGTTAGTAAACATAGAAAACTAATTACATATTCAAATAAATTGTATACTCATCATCATGTGTCGATGTTGTGCAGTACTGATTGATCCCCGCGGTGCTTCCTGTACCACACCCCTTCAAACTCGGTGTTCCGATTGGCCTTATTGATCTTGGATTTCCTTTTCCAAGGCTCATTATTCCACACTTGTTAAAAACATGATACATTAGTCGGTATAAAACACATAGCAATGCACAAAGATCATAATAAAAAAAAAAAAATACATGGTCAATCATCTGGATCTAAAACCTCTCTGGGATCCACATAGGGTGGTGTAGTCTAATGTGTGAGAAGTTCTCACCGTCTCATTCCCTCCGCCAATCACTGGGATCAGCCTATGCCACAACCCATTCACTTGCAACCAACATCCAATTTTAGTATCTATTGTGCATGACTTTGGTCCATAAATCACGAACCATGTCATCCAGCTTTGATTCCTATTGGAACTTAGCCTACACATACAAGATTTGTATCAAGGTAAAAACAATAATCCAATATGTACAATTACATTAAAAGGGATTCAGGGACCACGAAAGGAATACCTAAATACAGACGTGATTTTCCAGAGAACATGGGCCTCCTGAAACCTAAACAATTAGAAAATATATATAACACAAAAGACAGTTTCTATCATTTTATTATGCAATATAAAGCCTTATACCACATCTAATTAGTGACGGAATGGGTTTATGGCCTAATCCGCTGTTAATTAGCAAGGGATTAGTTATGTCACTAAATCCGCCGCTAATACATTATTTTCTAGTAGTAGACCGATTCAATTTAGATACTGAAATCTCGATCAGGTCCACTCCAATTACAATTAGATATACAATTATGGTCAAACGATTTTAACTAAATTGGATGATTTTGTGTACACCCCTAGCTGATGATATAAAGAATCATAAAGTATAATTAAATGTCTAAAGTTGGGCTACCTACATATCTTAATCACTTGATAATTTTATCAAAAAAATAAATAAATTAAATATGTTATTCAAGTATTATTATTTATGAAAGAAAAATATATATAACTTTAACTTTTATGTAAGAGTGAATTGCACCGGTGGTCTCTATGGTTTGCTTAAATTTTGGATTTAGTATTTCAAATAAACTATCTA
>NC_037541.1:10295012-10310342 GCF_001531365.2 Cynara cardunculus var. scolymus
GACGTACCTGGAGAAGAGATCGATTTTGGAGAAACGTAACCTGGAGATCTGATCGATTTTGGAGAAGACGTGATTTGGAGACGTGATCGATTGGGGGTGTTTAGACAGGGTTAAAATGGTAAATCGGTAATAAGTCAATTTTCATAAGTCAGTATGGATTAACTTATAAAAAATGACTTATTACCGGTTTGGTACCGGTATAAGCACTTTTTTTTTACCCAAACACTCCAAAATAACTTATCTCCGGTACCAAACTGAAATAAGTCAATAAGTCAGTTTGAAAAGCTTTCCCAAACACCCCCTTATTGAAACCTAATCAAGTTAGGCATTTCATACCTAAGCCAGTTTTTGTTATTGTTATTGAATGTTTAATTTTTTTTGTAATGCATATTTTATGATTATATAATATCATAATGTAATATCAAGTTAAATAGAACTTTAGAAACTTGCATATAATGATAGTTGTGCTCTAACTAATTGTATACGACCTATAAAGATGTTCAATTTGTCTTAAAACTTAGGAAAACTTAATATTATACGTGTATCATATTTTTAAATATCTGAACATCCGTAAGTAACGAGTGTTATGTAGTTTAAATAAACATATATAGCCTTAAGCAACAAACCACATTATGGGTGACAACAAAATTGGAATTACGAGATTCAACATGGAATCAAGAAATATAATACAAAATAAAAAATAATCTTCGATAATCATATTTATGAGTATGGAAATCACATTGAAATTATATATTAATTTAAATTATCTCATACATGGTTTGATTCGAGAAAATATAACAAAACATATTTATGGTTCCGAGTTGAAATTATCTAGTGGTCTAAATTGTTTTATATAGAGTTTGATCCTCTTAATTCCCTGTATAAAAAAATGTTTGGCAAAAAGAATAATAAACTTACAAATATCATTACATGATTTTCAAAACAAAAAAACGTAAAAAATATTAATTGTTGAATATGATTAATTTTATTTCAGATAAATAAATGTTTCTATGAAAACAAGACAAAAGTCGAAAAAAAGAAATACAAGGAAGAAAAAGATGAATCAGCGAGAAAATTAATAAAATTAAAATAAGAAGAAAAAAAATGAATCAGCGAGAAAACTAATAAAATTATAATAAGAAGAAAAAAATATCAAAATATTGATAGCTTAGTAGTAAGTAAGGGGGTGTTTGAGATTGTTTATTTGAAACAACTTATGTTTTTCTATAAAAGTGTTTATCAACTTATTATAAGTTATAATGGGTTAACTTATTCAAAAACTCCTTATTACTGGTTTGATACCGTTATAATTTGTTTATCCAAACACTCAAAAATGCTTATTACCGGTGTCACACCGAAATAAATCAATAAGTTGTTTTCATAAACAATCCCAAACACCCCCTAAGTGTTTACGTATGTTTAAGATATAGATTTCTAATCTTGTAGTTGCCGCTCACCCACCCTTTGGGCCGGCCCTGACTTTAAGCATTCCATTTCTTAATAAGTTTTTTATTAAACATGATTAGTTAATCAACCATCAGATAACCTATCAACTAATTTATTAAAATATAAATGATATATATTTATATTTATTTGGGTTCGATTTTATATCTATAATAATTTATTCATTTATATTATTTTTTAAATTTAATAGCGACAAAAACATGGATATCAGTGTTAGGATGTTTTACCTACCCAAATTAAAAATAAAAGTATTTATTATTTAATAATATAGAAACTTATAGAATATAGAGACAAATAATTTTGAATTTCCAAGAAGTGTTAGAAATGCATTAGATGCTTGTACCATATGCATAGACACATGTACATAACTAGACAAACAAATCTACTCTTTGTCTCAAATGCCACCATATGGCTTCCAACTTCCAACCTTCTTTTTTTCCTTCCCTCAATAAATAAAAGAAAAAAAAAATTTATAAAACGTCTAAAACGTAGAAGCGTCTTAAAAAAATACTTTATAACACTTAAGTTTATAGCATCAAACCAAAAAATGTCATATCTAAAAGTGTTACAAAAGGTTTATAAGACGTTTAACAAGTTTTTTGTAACGCGTTTAGAATAAAGTATTGTATTAACTATTTTATAGGACGTTATTTGAAAAAGTGTCTTATAAACACAAGTCTCCTATAAAAATGAGCTTATAGAACACTTTTCAAAAGTATCATATAAAATAACTAATAGACACTTTATTTTAAAAGTGTCCTAAAATCTAGTTAAAACGTCTAAAAATGCTCTATAAACCTATTGTACCACTTTTAGATATGCCGCTTTATAGGATCGTTTTATAGTTTTTAATCATATAAACCTAAGTTCTATAAAGTATTTTATTAGGATTCTTAAGCAATCTAGACGTCCTGTAAAACCAGTTTTCTTGTAAAGATATTTTTACTTCAAAAAAATATTTTTAAGAGGAATATAAATTATTAGATTTATGATTTTATTCTATAACTTCAAATTTTATGAGATATGACAGCATATAGGGTTGCATATGAGTTGAATTGACCGTGATAAATGATTCAATCTAACTATCTTGTTTGAAAGAATCCTATCTAATCGATTCGTTGGCTACAACTCATTTCATCTTTGTGACATGTGTCGTGTAACTCTAAGGTGCATGCAATGCATCAAGAGTCGACTGGTTTGACCTTCTAGCCAGTTTTGGCCAATCTCAACCTTTTCTTCTCTGTTTTTTATAATTCATTTTGCATAAAACGCTTATATCATATCTATTTGTAAATATATTCAGAGCTTGTTTACTAAATACTTAACGCTTCTTACAAGGTAAAGTGATGCCAACCCTGTAAGAATAATGTTTATTTACAGGGTTAGTGGTGCATATATTAAATGGTAAGTGATGTCTGAGATGTTCTCTCAGTAAGGATCAAGAGCCTCACTTACTCAGTTAATATTTTTTTTTCCAGTTTGTCTTGGTAAACGACCCCTTGAACAACTCATTTAACTTTGTTTCAGACTACTTGTTGATCTCAACCATATAATTTGTAAATAATACAACTAGCATCTGTTTCAACACTTAAAAGAAATTTTCTTAATACTTACCTTGTAATGATCATAGTTGATATACGATATTTGTCGATCTGGCATGAAATGTGTTAACATCTAAACCTTGCTTAAACAAAGAAATTTATTGGATCAAGGTTTTATATCTTAGTCATCATCGTATTTATAGCTAAAATAATATATGAGATCAAATCTCATATTTGATTATTCTCTATCTGAATAGAAAAATCTGATTGATCTGTTATGATGGTCATTCAATCTTGATTTTCAAGACCCCAAAAATTATTCTAGGTTATTATAAGCATCTGATGTTCCTACTTCATAATTAATCTATAACTGGAATTCTTTCTATAGCTGATATTTCGGAATAGAAAAAGTCGGATTTTTCTTTGTAGAAGTGTTGTAACTATCTGTATTGATCCAAGAACAAAAAGTCTTCAACAAAATTGAAGACTAGTTGAAGTAAAGTCAATATCGCCATCAAAGTGGATTGGTTTGTCAACTAGCTGAAAGAATATGAATACTAGATAAAATCAAATAGTAGTCAGCCAAATACTACTATTGTGAAGCTGAATTTTGGAGTTCAAACTTGTCCAACAAGTTTGGCTCACTAACACTCATCCAGGTATGGGAATATGTTTAGCATGTCACCCAAAGTAAGTTATAAAAAGCTATTTTAATAGTACCATACTTACTTTCCTATTTCCTCTATATATAAAAGAAAGTTGGGTTAACAAGTGTCTACATCAACTTCAAAGGCTGAAATGAAGACTACAAGCATGCGTGGATCAACAAACCAGATAAAGGCATGTGTTAAAGATGGCAAGCAACATTTAATGCAATGGTGGCTATAAAATGTCATCGTTGTCATATGTTACAACTTAATCATTTTGAAAGAACTACTAAGTGATAGTTTCTTACGAAAATTCAGTGTCACTATCTGAAAAACTAAGTACTTTATATCTGAGAGTACCATTCTTCTTTTACTATTTCAGTTGTTAGCAAATTTATCATTAGTCAGATTGTTTAGAGTCCGGTCTTACCTTCCTAGATTCTTCAATAAATTTATAATTCTTTGTTTTAGTACAAAATATAGAATTATAAGTGAAAATTTGTTGTGTTTGTATTCGAACCCCTTCTACAAATACATCAAGTGCAAGTGCAAGTCATTACATTCCAGGACCAACAAGTAGTGTTGTTTGTTTAAATCTCATAAACAAGATCCAAAATCACTTTCATAGCCAATGACAATGGCTTTCTATCCAAACCACCTCATTATCAATAGGATAATTTTTCTCTTTGGAAAAATCGGATGGCACTATTTCTTAAAGGAATTGACAATCAAATCCTAAATGTTCTGAAAATGGTCCATATATTCCTACCACCTTTTTGCCTGGTGATAGAGATGAAAATAACAAAGTCATCGGACCAAGAATGAAAATGTACAGACTTCAGATCTGTGGATGGAAGATGATAAGAAGCAAGTTGTTATTGACACCAAAGCTAGGACTATCATCATAATGTTTCTTCGTGATGATGTCAACCACTAGGGGTGGCAAAAAATGACTCAACCCGTTAACCCAACCCGAACTCAACCCAAAATTAGCAGGTTGGGTTGAGATTTTCAACCCATTTAAATAAATGGGTCAACTCGTCTAACCCGTTTAAATAAATGGGTTGGGTTGGGTTGAATTTTTTGACCTGCTTTCAACATGTTTCCAACCCATTTAAAATATTATATAGTTTTATTTTATTCTTAATATTATATCTACTATTCTAATTTTTTATTTTGTTTTATTCTTAATTAATTAAAAATCCTACCGTCATGAGATGAAAGTTCAAATTCCGATCGCCTTCATTATTCTAAGTTATTATGAAACCCTAAGAAAACTCTTTAGTCCATTACTCCATTATCACCTCCAAACATTGGGATTGGTGAAAGTGGAAGCCGAGTTACTTAGAATTTAAAATTTTCTAATTTATTTTGAACAATATATTTGTTGTGGTTGTGTTTTATTCAAATTTTAAACAATTTGTTTTTATATGTGGTTGTGTTGTGTTTTATTCAAAAAAAATTAAATAGTCTAGTCTTCTTTTTATTTAAAATTTTAAAATTAAATGGGTCAACCCAGCTTCAACCCATTTATTTAACACGTTGGGTTAAGAAAATTGTAAACATGTCAACCCGTTATCAACCCATTTAGGTAACAGGTTGAGTTAGGTTGAAAAATCTCAACCCATTTAATTAAAACGGTTGGTTTGGGTTGAGATTTTCAACCTCTTTAATAAATGGGTTGAACCTGAACCCAACCCAACCTGACCCATTGCCACCCCTATGTACCACTATATCACGAATTTTACCACAACAAGAGATATGTGGAATACTCTTTCTGTTTCATATGAAGGGAAGTTTAAAGTCAAGCAAAGTAAAAGGATAGGTCATATCACATAGTACGAACTGTTTGTATGTCACAAGAACAAATCTCTTATTGAGGTCTACAACAGGTTTAATTATCTTCTAAATGATCTTAAAGTGCATGATTAAGTTTTTGATAATGCTGAGGTCTTGTGAAAGTTTATGGACTGTTTAGCTGACTCATGGAAGAGTATAACTGTGTATTTAAAAACCTCTAAGGATCTTCATCATATGCCTCACACTGCTTTATATGGGACTTTATATAATTGTGAGCAAACTAAGGAAATTAGGAAAATGTTTTTCAAGAAACTAAACATACAAACATTGCTTTGGTTTCCTCGATTCTAAAAGAGTAGGATTTATGTCACATGCATCATATGACACATATTTTGAAAACTCTAATGAACGCAATGATAAATACACCTTTGACGCCAACAAAGATTTTAACAGTTTGATTGATGGTTTATCAATACAAGACATTAGTGATTCTCTTTCCTTAGTTGCATCAAATTTCAATAAAGTTTCCAGAAAAAGTATCTTTCAAATATCAAAAGGAAGATTCTCAAAAAGACCATCTTTCATCAATCAAACTTTGTCTCATCTCGAGAAAACTAATGATATGTACTTCAACTGTGGAAAGAAAGGACACTTTTTCGTTGATTACAAATCCAAAAGGTCAGATTCATTTTTTTCTTAAAGGACATCGCGAACTTCACAATCTTTCTAAAAAGGAGCAAGAAGTGAAAATCAAGGAGACAAATAGAGATCAAAGAACTCTTAAAGAAAGGATAAAGGTATGATGCCTGAGGAACATGATTCAGTAGAATCATCATCCTCATCCAATAGTGAAGAAGAAGAAAAGCAAACTTGTGTTTATGTCTCATCTCTCTGAGCTAAAAGGTTCTGATAAATAGAATATAGCTAAATCTTTATCTAAAGCAGATAAAACACGTCTTCCACTGAACAACATGTATACCATTATCTTTCCTCCTATGATCACATGTATGTAAAAATGTGCAATGCTCTTGAATCTATAGAAAAAGATGATAACAAAGTGGATGAATTAACTGTCAAGTTGTCTGTGTTTTGAAATTCAAAATGAATTGAAAGATCAGAAAATCATTTGCAAATATCTTAACAATAAAAACATATTTTATTAAAAGAACTTGCAAAGGAAAAAGATAACCATAAAAAAGTTGGAATCAAGCTTCCAATGATCACAGAAAAGGTTTATACTATCAAATTCCCTGTTGTGGTCATGGATTGACTGTGTGTCAGAGAATAATGAGTGAATCTGTTGGGTCCACAAATTATCCTAAAAAATATGTGTCTATTGGAGGTAAGAACAATGAAAAGTCCTTTATTCCCAGAAGGACAAATGAAAAAGACATTCTAGGATCTAAACAATCTATCTTTTTCAACCCTTTTGATCTAAAAAGGAAACTTCAGTTTTGAAAATTTCAAAAGAAATTCCACAAGTTTCCTAGATTACCTTATGCTAGAAAGTGCTATAATCGTGGAAAACCAAAAGGTTTAGCCGTTTTACATAGTAAATCATGACATCTGTTAGATTAGACGCGAGAAGCGGTTTTTAAATTAAAATTTTCCATTCAATTGCCATGACGTGTCTAATCATCTGAGATTTCATATAATTACCTTTCCTCTCCTCTAAGATATTTTCTTATATAAATACCTAAAACCCTAATCTCTTTCTTCTTCACCTCCTTCAAAATTTATGAAATTTTCTCTGCTCTTGAACTTTTCTTTTCAAAACTCTTATTTTTCAAATGGCACCAAGATTGCTGGTTCTATTTTCTATTCTGGGAAGATGCTAAGTTCTCCTCATCGAACTATATTGGCAATCTGGAAAAACTTAATGATCATCGAGATTACATGATTGATTTCTTGGCCAAAAGCCTCGCGAAACATCCCATTACGGTTTGTATTTCATGTGATAACCTGGTTTAATGGTTATATAAGTTTGGGTTGCTTGTGAAATTAGTTTTAAGTTGAGGGGTATGTTTTGAAAATTATTTTTAAAATATCTATCACGTCAGTAAGTATCGATTGAAATACAAAGAAGCCAATACCTCACAAATAATTATTCTCAAGAACATGTCTATAATATGGCATTACTTCTTTACACATTTGGTGCAGTGTCTCAGTTCGAAGCTAGGAGGATATGATCAATCACCCAACAATCTTACTAGACTTTCTTATGCTTTGATCTTTCAAAGAAACATCATCGGAAGATATTTCTTCAATGAGTTGGTTCAAAAGGTAACTTTGAAGAGTAAAAAGAAATCGCATGTCACATTTGTTCGATTTCTGTCTCTACTCATTGTTAACGAACTTGGAGATAAAACTTCAAGTTCTTCTGATAGATCCACTCAAGAGATTAATTACATCACCTCTAATATTTTCTGGAAGAAGGCCTTATCCTCAGAGCCTCCAATGCCCATAGGAATGATTTCTTTCCATAATCCTCAAGACCAGTTTGGAATTCCTCAGATATTGAATCAGGCCAAGCACAGTCCATGGCTTCTGATCACCCAACTAGTTCCTCATTACCCTCCCAAAATAGTATAGTTGTACAAAAGGGAGAACATATAAAAAATCCATAGTGACATCTTTGTTGGCCGATGTTGTGATTAAGGATTCATCCCAGATACAAACTTCTTTAATGATTACCAAATCAGCCTCACTATCACTCTTTTTATCTTAGCACAATCCGATGAATCTGTAGTTACCATTATGTAGGAGGATATTCACATCTAATGGCTCTTTTGCAAGAAATTCATGGTACACGGGTAGCAAGAAAATCCGATGATATTGGCACTCTGGCTCAATAAACCATCATTACATCATCCATATCTCCTAAAATCATTACAATTCATCCTCATAATCTAAAAGAGAGGAATAAACTACAAATGAAGTTCCTTCAAATAACTTATCTTTAGCTTCAGATGCTCAGATGCCAGTTATCTCTGTTCCCCTACTTCAGAACACATTTAGTTCTCAAATGATCTTCACATTGTCTTATGACATCACTAGATCATATCTGATTTACCGATCGACGTCAAACATCAATTGCAACTCATCGAGGGTGTGATCATATGCTTCAAATTCGAACATTATATGCTCTATCTACTCAAGTTGTTGATCAATTTTGCGAGTTCAATCTTCAAACTAGTTTATCTGGTTCTCTATTGGCCACTCTCACTCAACAACCCATAGACCAAAATTGTTTGTTAGATGAAAGATGTAGAAAAACAGAAGATACTCTAAAGAAACAGGTTGAAGCTCATAATGAGTGTGTGGATAAGGTGCTTAAAAAGATTGAAGATCTTCAAATATCATAGGACCGATTCAATAAATCCATGGATGAAGGAGCAAAGCTTCAAAAAGTCATTGTTGATTCATTGGGTCTCATATAGGAACCCCTTGCCACAATCAAGTGTAAGATTGACTCGCATCAATCCAGTATGGTGTCTATTGCTAAGATTTAGGGACTTTTTTCAGAGTTATAATTACCCAAAGATTCGAATTCAGTTGCAGTCATAGAAAGATGGATGCACAAACTGAAATGGATAATGCTATCATCTGAAGACTCAATCAACCAACTCCAGTTGTTGGTCCAAGCTCGTCGTTCACTGAAAATGATAAAGAACTGTTATACATTTCAAAAGGTGCACTAAAAAGCTATGGGTCCTTTTCAATATTGTTGTTCTTCAACTTCAAACTTTATTTGATCCATCTCCTAGTATCAGTGAGGGGGAGAATGCACATTTGTCCGCTAGAATAGGAATGCAGATAATGATGATAAATCCTACAGAGTGTAGGATTCCATGGTTTTCATAGATATGATTATCTAGAGGATAATCAAAAGAAAGAAAAAGTTTGGCGCTCTATTGGGGGGAGAGACCTCAAGGCAATGTTGAGGAAAAAGAACCTCATAAAAGGATCTTTGAAGAAGAGGAACATTTGGTTAAGAGAGAGAAATCTCCATATGTTAAACAAGCCATTGAAAGGAATGTTCAAAATATCGAGGAAGAAGTTCATCCGAAAGAATTCGATGTTGTGGATGATGTTGACGTCGTCAATGTCGAATCCGATTTCGCTGATGTTGTTGAAGAAACAATTTCAACAACTCAATCCAACGTCATTTCCTTATTTGAACCTGTTCTATTACCATCTTCCGAACCTATTCAAGTAAAATCATTACAAACCTTTGTCCGATCAACTTCTTCGACACCAGTAGCACCTTCCAGTGTTCCCTATATTCCCTTACAAATTCAAATGGATGAGAAGACAATCCAATTCCTTCAAATATACAGTGATCATCCATGACTACAAACCTCTTCTTTCGTTGCCACCTTGAGATATTATATGTATATACTTCTATGATCTATTTGGAGACCTTATGCTCTGCTAAATTGCCTGTTGCAGACATAAGGCATCTCCATGCCCTTCTCAAAATCGCCCCAAATGATGAGCTTGGGAAAGTCTTTACTGATGGTGTGAGATCAGTACTAGAGAATCGCACTACAACAAACTCGGGTTTATAGGACACTTTCAAATTCTAAGTGTCCTAATAGACCTTTTTATAGGACTTAGTTTATATGACCAAAAAAATTAAGGGTCATATCTAAAGGTGTTGTAATAAGTTTATATGACGTTTTTTGACGTCGTAATAAGTTTTTTTTAGAACACTTTTAATAGAAAGCGTCCCATTAGGACTATTTGAAAAACTGTCCTATAAAAACAAATGTCCTATAAAAAATGAGTTTATAGGACACTTTCTCAAAAGTGTCCTATAAAGTTGCTAATGCGACACTTTGTATTAAAAATGTCCTAAAAAACTTGTTAAGACGCCCAAAAGCGTCATATAAACTTACTACAACACTTTTAGATAAGTTTTGGTCCTATAAAACGGTCTATTGGGACGCTTAGAAATTGGGAATGTCCTATAAACCCAATTTTATTGTAGGGTCAACCTCGTGAAAGAATTGGAAATGTGAAATTTTAAGATTTAATCTTTGTGAAATAAATGTCGTGATCAAATGTAATCTTTCACTATAAATATCCAATACGTGTTTAGTCTAAATAAAAGAAAAAGAAAAAAAGCCTTCAAAAGAAGAGAACGAAAGAGAGAAAAGACAAAAAGAATTCAAAATTGATCACTGAGTTTATGCGTTCAAATTGTGTTATTTCGCCTATGAATTTCAATACCAATTTTTTTCATAAATGTTGGTTTCATGAATAGTTATTTGTATTATTAACAAATAAGGTGAGATTGTTGGTCTCAACCATCAGATTTGTAGATAATACAACTAGTATCAGATTCAACACTTTGAAAAAAAAATATCTTAACACTTGCCTTGTAATGATCATATCCGATATACAACATTTGTCGGATTGAATATAAAATGTATTAACATCAAAACCTTTTTTTAAACAAACGAATTTATTAGATCAAGGTGTCGGATCTTAGTCACCATCAAATTCATAGCTTAAATAATATGTGAGATCGAATCTCAGATTTGATTATTCTCCATCCGAATGGAAGAATCTGGTTGATCTATTAAAATGGTCAATCCATCTTAATTTTCAAGAACCCACAAATTATTCTAAGTTATTATAAGCATTCGATGTTCCTACTTCATAATTAATCTATAACTGGAATCTCATCTATATCTTATATTTCGAAATTGAAAAGATAGGATTTTTCTTTGTAGAAGTCCTGTAACTATCTGTTGGTCCTGGGAAGTGATGACAAACACATGAAGTGTTTGTATAAATGAGGATTGAATACAAACACAACATATTTTCACTTTTTAATTCTATATTTTATAATTTGTATAAAACAAAGAATTACATATTTGTTGTGCAAGCTAGGAAGGTAAGACATGTGATCCTAAAAATCTGACTTGTGACAAATTTGCTAACACTGAAAAAGTGAAGGAAGAAAGTACTCTTTTAGATCCTAAGGATTAAAGTAATTCTTTAGATGTTGATGCCGATTTTGCCTAAGAAACTATCACAAAAAAATTATGTCAAAACGGGTGAATTGCATAGAATGACAAATGTGACCTTTTGTAGTCACTATTACGTTAAATGCTACTATCCAAATTTAGCACGTGTCTTCATTTGATTTCTTGATCTATGCATGCTTCTACTCTTCATTTCAGTGTTTATAGTTGATGTAGACACTTGTTAACCTTTCTTGTCCTAAGTATGTCGAGGAACATTATAGGAAGTATGCCACTAACAAAATAGTGTTTTAGAACTTTACTTTGGCTAGCATGATATGTATGTTCTCATACATGATGAGTGTAGGAAGAGTTGGTGAACAACACTTGTTGGACAAGTTTGCATTCCAAAATTCGGCTTGCCAGTAGTAGTATTTGTCAAACTACTATATGATTTTATCTAGTATGGATCTTATTTTGGCTAGATGATAAACCAATCCACTTTTGATGACGATCTTGGCCTCACTTTAATTAGTCTTCGATTTTATTGAAGGCATTTAGTTCTTGGATCAATATAGATAGTTATAAGACTTTTAAAAAGCAAAAATCCTATCTTCTTATATTTCTGAAATGTAAGTTATATATCGGATTTTGCTGCTATATAAACATTTATGAAAATGCTTCGTCAGATACATGAAAGACTTGGTATAATTTTTGAACATTTGAAACTTTAAGCTCAAAGACTCCTTCATGAAAATCAATCGGATTGTCATGATCGGATGATAACTTCATAAGCATTAAATTTATACTAAGAGATCTGATAAGTTTTACATCAAAAACCTAAAACAAAAGTTTGAACGTTACTTGTTTGGAACTATATTTGATGTAAGGCATCCATCATATGTATTTCATGTAAGTTATTAATCCAGAATTTTTTTTCTAGATGTTTGATTGGATGTTATGTGTATTATTTCCAAATCATATGATTGAGATCAACACCTTCTATATTGATCAGAGAACAAAATGTCTTCAACAAAATCAAAGACTAGTTGAAGTAAGGTCAAGATTGTCACCAACATGGATTGGTTTGTTGTCTAGCTGAAATAATATCAATACAAGATAAAGTCAAATGATAGCCTAAAAATACTACTATCGGCAAGCTGAATTTTGGAGTGTACACTTGTCCAGCAAGGTTTACATCACCAACTTTACCAATACTCATCCTTGTATGGGACATGTTTAGCATGCCAGCGAAAGTAAGTTTTGAAAAACTATTTAATAGTATCAATATTACCTTTATTGTCCCCTCTGGACACAAAAGATTAGGTTAAGTTAACAAGTGTCTAAATCAACTTCAAAGAATAAAATGAAGAGTACAAGTATGCATGGATCAGCAAATCAGATAAAGACACGTGTTAAAGTTAACAAGCAGTATTTAATACAATGGTGGTTATAAAAGATCTTCGTTGTCATATGTTGTAACTCATTCATTTTGAAAGGAGTTCTAAATGATAGTATCTTAGGCAAAATCGGCATCACTATCTGAAGAAATATCTAAATCTTTCATATTTGAAAGAGTACCTTCTTCTCTTACTCTTTCAGCTCTTAGCAAATATGTCACCAATCAGATTGTTTAGGATCAGGTCTTACCTTTCTAGCTTCCGCAACAAATCTATAATTCTTTGTTTTAGCACAAAATTTAGAAAAAAAAGTGAAAAAAAAGTTATGTTTGTATTCAAACTCCCGTCTATAAACACATCTTGTGTAAGTCATTACATCCCAGGACCAACACTACATAATGAGTCATTTGTCATCGAATTAACGAGCTTTAAGGCTTTAAAGAGATATTCATGCATCTCATAGAACGTAACTGATAAGGTTAGTTTATTAACCTTATTTTCATCAATTTTCTCATTTTTTTTTAGTTTATCTCATTGAGTCTTTTTGTTCTTTATCTTGCATTTTATTAGTTTTTAGAGTTTGGCATAAGATTTGAGCAATAAATTGAATAAAATTCCCTAAGTTTATGTTATTTCTGTGTGTTCCTACAGGATGTTGTTGTTTGTTCTTGCATGTTGCTGTAGAGATAGTTTCTGGATTTTGGACTCTCTTTTCGAGCTTACTTTTGGGCTATACTTTGAAGGCTTTTGTGAAGCTTGAACTCACTTTTGGACTTGTAACTTGGGCCAACTATAAAGACTTTTCTTGGGTTTATGTTTAAATATTTGGTTTGTAACTTAATTACATTTGGGCTTCTTTTTGTTAACCATGGACCATGAGCCCACTTTTGCTACTATAAGTAGGTTGTTTATGTTAGCATTAGTGATATGATTTATACCAACTCAAGATAATATGTTCCTAATATCTTAGTTTAGAGGTTGACTTTGGAAATATTTGTTCGTAGCTTTACATTGGATTTAATTTATATATTGTGGCTCGTGGTAAGTATCTAAAAAGCTGAAATATGAGTTTTTCAGATGAACCGTGCAAGTGCCTTAAGTTTGGAACGAAACTTTCTACACAAGCTTTTTAACTACTTTTATTATTTTTAGAGTCTTACATTTCTAACTTTAATTTATAATCATTTACATTTTAGTTCTTTAAATTGTTGTCATTTAATTTACACTATTTCTTTCATGCAATTTCTTTCAATAATTAATTACTTCTGCAACAAGTTATTCAATGCATTTTTTCATCTATGTTATTCACATTAAAGTCATTACATGTTTTATAAAAAGAATTCTAGCAGTAATAGGCTGACAACCTTAACTTGGAATGTAAAGTAAAGTTAAGATTTCGACCAGTGAAAAGGTAAAAAGGTGTTTAAGTTATTTAAATCAGAATATTAATACTCCATTAAAATTACATGTAATTAATTGACAACTACATATTTGTATGAAAATGTGTTAGCTTTCAAGAAGTTACTTTAAATATTAATTTTGAGATAACGATTATTCTGCTATAATATCTTTTTACTGAATCACTTGTTTTATCCTAACAGATCTTTATATCATTTGCTTCTCTTTATAATTGTATTTTCTATAGTTGATAATTCACCAACCAACCAAAAGATTTCTTCGAATTCGCCATCTAAAATCAGTTTTTTAAGTATCGGACTTTTTGAAAAACTTTACAAGTCATCTCTATGGGAACGATAATCGGTACTTCTACCGTTATTACTTGTTACAATACGGTAGTAGATTAAGTTGTATACTTACGTCAAGGTCTATTTTTATATTGAATTTTAAAGGTAGTGAAAAACTCACAACAGTAGTGGTACTGGCTTTAGTTGTTATTAAGCATGTTTCAACATTGTTCGACCATTTAAGTAAAGTTTAAATTATTAAAGAGACGACTTAACATATATACTATGTAATCCATCAGGTTCTAACGGAAATCAACACCAATCACAAAAGGGCTATGAATTACATAGAAAGGTTTGGTAAAATCCACCAATTATATGTCATCAAAACCATCCAACTCATTAACGTTGCATTCTCAAATTTAAGAAGTCGAATAATCCATTCAAATCAAAACGATTTTTGGCTATTTGATTTTAAGGTTAAACGGTTCGTTTGGTCAGTCACTTTTTACTATTTTTGTTAAGTTGAATAACACATAGTACTATTATTTTATATGAGTTTACTGATCATAAGAAATTCTTACAGGAACAAGGCAGAAAAAATGGAAGACTTGAGTATGTAGTAGAGATGGCCAAAAACCGGTCCCGGGCCGGTCCCAATCGGTCCTCACATTTCTCATAACCGGCTATAACCGGTCCCGGCGTAACCGGTCCCGGTCTCGGTCCCGGTCCCGGTCGAAAATAATAGGACCGGTATAGGTACTCTATAACCGGTTATGGGCCGCCGGTCCCAACCGGTCCTTCATTAAAAAAATAAGATT
>NC_037541.1:10310492-10317390 GCF_001531365.2 Cynara cardunculus var. scolymus
AATTTTCGGGCCGGGCCGGGCCGGTCCATAGTCGGTCCCATAACCGGTCCCGGTCCCGGTCGGTCCCGGTCCCACGAAACTACCAAAAACCTTAACCGGTCCCGGTTTTCGGTCCCATAACCGGTCCTTACCGGTCCCGGTCCCGGGCCGGTCCTTTGTCGGTCCCGGGCCGGTCCCGGTCCTCCGGCAGTCCCGGGCCGGGCCGGGCCCATTTGGCCATCTCTAATGTAGAGAGAGAATCCTAAGGATAAATTTTATATTTTTATTTTAAGCGTGAATTGATTATGTGGTTTGCTACTGTTATGAAGAACAAATCAATCTTTGGGCAAGCTACAGAGACCAAAAATGTAATTCACTATAAAATTAATGTGATTGGCAACTTTAAAAAAAATCTTTATTAAAAATAGTTAAATGTAAATTTGGTTCCTATGATTTACATAAATAACGATTAAGATCGTTAAAAAGAATTATTAACAAGGAACGTCCCTATAATTTCATTTTTATAAGGGATATGGTCCCTTCTACTAACTCCGTCAATTAAGTTTATGTTCGTGATGGGCAATTTTGTCCATTCACCCTCTTCTGTCTCAACTTTCATTTTCAATAACAGATTTGATCTCTTAATCTACTTTTCATTTCTTTAACATATTTGATCCCTCTAACTACTTTTTATTTTTATAACATATTTAAACCCCTCCCTCAAATTTCATTTTTAGGATTTGGATTTGGTCCCTCTTTTTAATGAATAAAATTTGGTGTATATATATATATATATATATATATATATATCTTCTAAATATAATGAGCAAAATAATTAAATAAAATTTGAAGCTTAAATTTTACCATAAAATATCTTCTTTTTTGAGGAACATTACTTCCATTTGGAGCTTAGAGTTTACCATGACACATTTTATTTTTTCAGGAACACTACTTTCATGAAATCTTTTAGCTCAAATAAAATATAATTGCAACAGTGTTTTATTTTAATTAGCTAAGAGTTAAAAAAAAACTAAATACCCGACAATATATTTAATATAAGATATAAGAGTATAAATTTAAGTAATTTACTAAAATTAATTAATATATAAAAAAATGGTATAGCTACATAATATATAAAAATGTATATTTATTTAAACTCATTAATACACTGAAAATAGTTATAGTTAAATGGAGGACCTTCTTTAAGAATTCCCTAATTTCTGTTATCTGAGAGATCTAATTTAAACCATAAAAAATTAGTTAAAATATAATTTAATTTAATTTAGAAAACCTTTTCTCTTCTCTCTTTCCTCTCTCTATAATATTCATACACACACAGTTAAATGTGCATACAACATAAACATATTGTGAACATTTTCTAGAAATAATATTATAATTTATGAACATATTGTGATCACACTCTAAATCTACAAGATCTGGTATAACTTGTGAATATATTGTGAACATAAATTAAAACAACAAAGTTAAATCTAAATTTATCACTTGTGAACACATTGTGGACACCTTACTACGAGATTCCTAAGGTTGTACATGTTTATTGTGTTCACAATATATTCATCTTGTGTACATATTTAATTGTGAATTTTTGTTTGTTACAAGAGTGAGGATAGAGGAGAGTGAGAGAGATTTATGAAATTTGTATTTTTTTTTTCTAAAATTGTATTAATTATCTTAAATTATAGATCTTACGGATCTCATAAATCTCACAAATTGTATAGTTGTCAAATGATTAAGCCCCATAATTAAACTATAATTAATAAATATATGTCAAGTATATAAATATATTATAATTTAGCACTAGCTGGTTGAAGATTTTAGTGTTATCACGATGAATAGTTTTATAATTTAACACTACTTAAATATTCACTATTTATCATAAATTCATAACACTAACGATTTTAACAAATTATGCTAAATTATAATATTTTTATATATTTCATAATTTATTAATTATAACTGTAACACCCGTATTTTTTATAATTCTGTTCGAATTCATAAATTGTCCGAGTTATCATAGGATTTAGTTTGAAATTTTGAGTAATTGGTGTTTTAATGTTAATATTGAAGCCTTGGTATGCTTGAGTGGTTTGAGGATTAAAGTTTGGAGGGAAAAAAAAGAGGAAGCATTGCTCCGTGCAGCTAAAAGCTGCGAGAAAGTCTCCTAAGTTTAAGTTTGAGTCGACCGAGTGGTGTTGATCAAGAATTAGGAAGTAGAAGTCGAGGCTACTCATGGGGCGCCTTAGGTCGCTTGGACCATAGTCGCCCGAGGTATGGGTCGTAGTTGAGAAGTTTCATGCGCCTGAGGTGTGCATGAAGTGTATGGGAGCTAGGCGACCTAACCCATGCGCCTTAAGCCGACTCAAGAGCCATGCGGCGTGGTTGAGGTCTTATATGGGTCGATCTAATGGCCATCCCTCACTGGCACTCTTCCTTATTTCTTTCATCCTTCATCTTAACCACTTTTCCTCCCATCTTTTGAAGAGCATTTAGGTTGGTTCTTGAGACTTCTGGAAGACCCTGCTTGGTGGTTGAGAATTTCAGAACTAGAAGGTAAGATTTTAGTTCTTTTCTTCTAATCTAGGGTTTTAGTCAAATTTCACCTACAGCCTCTAATTTCTTCTTTGTGGCATATTTTTGGTATTTCGGGAGTAAATGAAGTAGTTTGGGAGCTTCACACCTTAGTTTGAGAGTTTGGCTCAAAAGTTTCATCTCCTCACCAAAGGAAGCTCATGTTTGGGGTAACCTAGATTTAGCATAAATCTAGTAAGGTGAGTTCAAGTTGCTTTGTGAAAATTATGTACATTCCAAAAATGTTTATTTTGATGTATTGAAGTGTCTTTACTAATATTTATCAAATGTGTTGATTAGTTGATGAGATTTACATCTTTGGGCATATTTGATTTTATAAGTCTTGTAAAATATCTATAATTGGGTTTTATGGACATTTTGATAAATAAATCACAAAAGTTTGTCCTCTCGTTAATTTATTTTATAAATGGAAATTATTTGATGAAAATACACTCGTAATGTATTTGGTTTTATAAACCACTTGGAAAATGCATACTTTTATGTTATGAATCATTTTGGAAATATAGATAATATGATTTCATTTGAAAAATACAAATGATGGAGCATGTGTTTGCATAAACTTGGGTTAAATAAGTGTGGAGTCTTTGGGTTGATTTTGGCTCATTTAAGTTTTGGGACCTTTGTCCAGTCTAACTTGCTCCATGTTGAGTTTTGGACATAATATGCCTTTATTTTATTGTTATTTGAGAATAACATGTTTGGTGTTGGTCATTTAGTTTGAGTCATGTAATTTAGACTATATTGCATTGGTACCATAGGTATATAAGTCCATCGTATTTGATAAGTGAGGAGTCTTGATGTCTTCACTTTGTGACCAATTCTTGTGTAGGCATTATGGTCATCTCGGTATTGCGGAGGTGAATTCTTATGAGTCTGACTCCAGGACGGTGAGTATTGTGGATTTGATGTCTTAACCCTTAAGCAGTAGGGTTAAGCGTCATATGTTGTCAAGTAGAAAGTTTGAAAGTCCTATCTTGAATGCTAGTAAGTAGATACTCAGGCCCGTTTCTGGGGAGCGTGGGTCAGGCGTACGCCCAAGGACCACAAGAAATATGGGCTCCAAGTTTAATAGTATCTAGTAATAGTAAAGAAAATTAGTAAATAAAAGAGTATATAATTCTTTTAGTATCTAATAGGACCTAAAAAGAATTTAGTATTATATTAAAGGCCCAAACATGTATTAATTCATTGCATTGGAAAAGGAAATATGAAAAAAGTTAATCGGTCGTTCATTTTATAGGCTTAGTGCTTCTGTAAGTTTTTATCGAGTAAGAAATTGTCTTTAAAACCTTGATTTATTCTTCATCATTCATCTTCCACTGACTCTTTTTTTATTATTCCAATTGTTCGAATTCTACTTTTGCATTAGATTATAGTAGAATCTTGTTATTAATTAATAAAACTCCTACAATTGGAAAAAATACCAATCATATGAGATAGTCTAGCTTATATCTATATTTAAGGTTTCAAAACTACCATTGGTTTCTCATACATTATTGACTTTTTATTAACATACATTGAATGTATGGGTCTTGAACATTTTCTTATCTATGAAACAAGAATAAGATCTAAAGCTATAACCAACATGGGTCTTTGATTCTAAGATTGATGGTTCTGAAAAAGTTTGTTCGAAAACAGTGATGAAAAACATTAACCTGAGCTGAGATGGAAAGCAAACTAATTTATATTGATTTACAGAGTGTTACTCCGAATAGTCAACATTGGGGTCCCAAATGATGTCTATATATATATATATATATATATATATATATATATATAGGGAAGGGTTTAAACGAGAACCTCTGTGATTTACGAGAACGCGAGAACAACCTATTAACCTCATATTGTGATAAGAAAATAAAATTAAAAGGTTTTTAAAATTGAAATTGAAATTTAAAAAGATTAAAAAAATTAAAATTAAAAGGGTAATAATGGAAATGATATCATAAAATCTTTTAACACGATCACATTATTAATATTGATTATCCTTATCTAATATATCGGTTAAGAATTCAAGGAGAACAACAAAGAAGTCATAACGTCTTATCTAATTAGTTTATCACACATTTATCACAACGAATTACTGACGAAATCAATTAAACGATTTTGTGTAATATGGGTGTGATAATCATGTGATATCAATATCACTCGACTTGATTATGGTTTCAATGGGTTAGGTTAGRCATTATCACAACGATTTCGGATGGTTTCGATAGGTTAGGATAGATAATCAGACATTTATCACAACGAAAACGATTTTGTGTGATATGGGTGTGATAATCATGTGATATGGGTATGATAATCATGTGATATCAATATCACTCGACTTGATCATGGTTTCAATGGGTTAGGTTAGACATTATCACAACGATTTCGGATGGTTTCGGTAGGTTAGGATTAGACAATCACATATTTATCACAAGGAAAACGATTTTGTGTGATATGGTGTGATAATCATGTATATGGGTGTGATAATCATGTGATATGGGTTTCAAGTCATCCATTCTAGATTGACAAAAATATGGATACTAACGATATGAAGAAAAGGTATTAAGAAAGTCGACTATCATGAACGATCTGGAGAAGAAGGATGAACGATTTGGAGAAGAAGGTTAGATAAGAAAACTAACCAGAGGAAAACGTGGAGACGTGGTCAACAAAAGGGATAATTATGAAATTGAAATAAAATAAAAATTATAAAAATTACTTAGTTACATTACTGCCCTTATTAAATTATTTATATATAATATAAGTTAATTTATTAATTAAAAAAGTTTGAGGTTATTGAGTTGTTCTCGCATTCTCGTAAATCACATGGGTTCTCGTTTGAACCTCCACATATATATATATATATATATATATATATATATATATATATTAAATGTATATTATATGATATTTTTGATGGTGGAACGGATTGACGAAGTTGTGTAAAAATGATATGGTAGATAATATTAACTTAAAAATAAAAAATGACTGATTTTGCATCTAGGAATACTCTACTGAAACAGTCTTACATGAATTATTAGTATTTCTTGAATACAATGTTATTCCCAATGATAAAAATGATATACGTAGCATTAAAGATTTTTTTTTCCGTACTTATTCAGAGCCCCTTTTCTACGTCTTGTCCAGGGCCTATAAAATGTCAGAAATTGGCATGTAGACACTAAAGTTCGAATAAGAATCTTGCGGTTGGAACTCAACTAGAGAACGAATGAGCACTAAAATATGGAATCCTTGAGGTGACACTCGGTAGGAAGTATGCACTAAAAGTATTGGGACCTTAAGGTGACACCCGGTAGGGGGCGTGCACTAAAGGTATTGAGGACTTGAGGTGACACTTTATATAGTGTGTACTAAAGTCAATAATCTGAGGTGCAGTTCGATAACATTAATAGGTGTTTACTTTTGTGTTCCACCACAATAAATGGAAACAGGTCTCCTGCATCACCAAAAGATAATGTTCTGGATATAGAGTTTATCCATATTTTTCAATGACATTTTGAGTATGAAGTGTTATCCATGATTTATGGTTTTAAGGTATTGAACATTATCCTTATTTTGGTTATTTTCAATAACAGAGTTTTATCCATGTTCTCAATATTTTGATATTTTACTTTATTCACATTTTGTGTGGGTATTAGATCTTGATTCCATGCTAATTGGGAGTTGTATCTTATTAGTTTTCATCACGAATTGGTGGGTTTTGAAAAAAAAAAATGTCACTTTATATTTAATGTTTTTCATTTTAGAAATTAAGATTTAAATAGCACCTTTTAGCTTTATCGTTTTATATATATAATATTTAAAATTGTTTGAACTCACTATCCATTAAATCAAATCTTTTTTATTTGTCAGTATGTGTATCAAGTCCTCATTGGAAAATGGTACTAGCAACACTATGAAGAGTTGAGTGCTACTTAAAGGTACAAGAAAGGTTTAGAGGGTATTGAATGTCTTTTGTACTTTAGAGGTTGCGACTATTATGGAGTTTCAATAACACCCAGCCTTAACCCAAAATTGAGTAAGTTATGGGTTGTACTTTTATTGATAATTAAGCCTTGGTTTGCTACCATAAGTAACCAAGTGTTGACCGTTAGAAAAAAAAAATATAATTCTTAATTGATGTATTATGGAAGTTTTAAATTAGTCACTTTTTTACAGATTTAGAGGTGTTACAATAACCATTTTTAATTTACTAGAAGCGTACTCGCGCAATGCAGCGAGATACATCGTGATTTTAATATTTAATTTTATTTTTTATCTCAACTGATGTTATAATATGGTTTTATGTGATTTTGAGAAA
>NC_037541.1:10319085-10332198 GCF_001531365.2 Cynara cardunculus var. scolymus
AGCTTTAATAAGTTGTACCTACGCACAATTTACTTGTAGTCTTGAGTTTTAAGTAATATGCATTAATAAACAGTATTTTACGCATAAAAAGTGGTTTTTAAGAGTTTTTGTCAAATGATTTATAATATAAAATATTTTTTTATATAATTTAATTTAAGTTTAATAATAAAACAATTTATTTTTGGTTTAATATTATAAATTTTATAAAGATACTAATTAAGTATTCTGTTAGAATTTGATGATTATACTAATTATATTTTAGATTTTTTAYATTTAAAATGAGATGTTTATTCTGTATTTGATTGTGTTTATCTGCAGTTAGTTACACGAATTCAGATATGGGATGAAATCGGATAGGGATGAACGGGTTTAAGAGTTTTAAGAGTTTTTAAGAGTTTTAGCCAAATGCTTTATAAGATAGTATAGATATAAACAAATTAGTTAAATTTATATTTTTATATCTTTCTAACTACAATATTTTTTCATATATTAATTAGTTTTAGTAAATTATTTAAACTTATACTTTTGAAACTTATGATTCAGTATTTTTTTGAAGTATATAATATTTATATACGGCGAATGCAACAAATAAACTCACACACTCTCCTCACCTATGGTGAGGTTTGAACCCCTGACCTCCTAGAAGGTCAAGGGCTACGATACCGTTAGGCCAAAGGCCATTTGGTATGATTCAATATATTGTCGTATATTTAATTTTAATTTTTTTAATTTCTAACTAATTAAAACAAAACATTTATCAAAATTATATTTTATTTGAGCTAAAATATTTCATAAAATTAATGTTTCTAAAAAATTAAAATATTTCATGGCAAAATCTAAATTTCAAATTTTGTTTAGTTATTATGCTCATTATATTTAGATGACATACTTTTGTACAACCAAATTTTACTGATTGGGAGGGATCAAATCCTACAAACAAAAGTTGAGGTAGGGACGAAATCAGTTATAAAAAAACGAAAAGTAGTTTGAGGATCAAATCTGTTATAAAAATGAAAATTGGTTTGAGCGACCAAATTCGTAAGAAAATGAAAGTTTGAGGATCAAATCTGTTCAAAATGGTATGTTTTTTTTTTAATTATTTGTAGCATAACTATATATTAATAATTCCTTGTTAATTGTACTTAACTTCTAATACTTGGTTTGTATATTTCAATACCTAACCCAAAACGTACGTGAATTTCTTTTAGTTTCCTTTATTTTTCTAAAATTGGGATTTTATAACTCAAAATTGATTATTTTCAATTTAATAGTTTTTCTTTGAAATAAATTTAAAGATTTTATATTTAATATATATTTTAATTCAAAAAAAATTGATATGTGTTCATTTTGATAGCCGATAATATTACACAAAAAAGATAAATGAAGATAATGTAATAAACATCTACTTGATAAGTGTTTGATAAATGACCCTTAATCGACTGGTATATATTTATTCATTAAGAATTATTTATAATATTTTTATTGGGCATTTTAATTATTTATAAAAATAATGTTACACAACCAATTTTGTTAATGATTTATATAATTGATTAATGATAGAAATAAATCTGATAAACATATATTTCAAAATAAATAAACAAACACTACAAAAATAAGGAATATAATGATACGATTCATAATTTGATTTTTATTTAATATTACACCATAGAATTGATTTTTTAAATACATTAATATGCTTCCAAAAATATGTTTTTATGAGTAACATCAGAAAAAATTAGCCGTTTTTTATCTTGTCAATGAATTTAATACCCACCAGACTTTCAAACAAAAAATGATGATTTCTAACGTTAAATGTAATGGAAGTAAACGACTCTGGAACTCGTTGGCAAGTCATGTGGAACAAGAAGAAAACATTATGTACTTTGCAAGTGACTTTATGACGACTTGGAAAGTCATATGGAGGTCTCATATATTGATAAGTGTGTCTCTTGCTACTAATACATCAAAGTTTGAAGAATATATATATATATATATATATATATATATATAAAACTTGTAAAATCATATACGGATTATGTTTGGAAGCAGATCAAGGTTAAATCACTTCACTTAGTTTCTTGTTTCTTGTTATTTCTTCATAGACGACCTTCAAGCTATGTAGAGAGTTTTGCCATGAAGTAAGAACTCTTATTGTATTCTACATCTGATTATCAATATACAAACCTATATCTTTCTATTAATGTACACTATCACACAGCTAGCAGACCACGTTAACTTTGTGTCGTTTACTCGTTTATTTGGTTTACTTTGCATTTTGTTGTGGGTGTCTGACTTTCTATCTTTGTTGGCCATGGAACATATTGGAATCCTATTTGAACTTACATTAGTAGTTGTTTCGGTTGATATATGGACAGTAGTATACAGGTATACAAGACTTACATATCATATGACAACGCATAGAATAAATGATTGAGTCTGGAAGGGGCTAGTAGGTTCAGAGTTCGGTCATCTCTATTCAATTTTGTAGTTGCTAGAGATGCTTAAATAACTGATTTGAAATCGAAACTAAAAAACTTTTCCGCTCCCCACCTCCTCCCTTCAGAATAAATTTTGTATTTAACTTTTCAATTTGCACTCTTTTCATAAAGTTTAACGGCGTAAAATAGTACATCAAAACATAAGTACAATTGTACAAGGTTCGAAACATAATGCATCATATGACCTCATCTTAAAGTCCAAAAGGCCTCTGAGAATTTCCAAGGAACCTTAAACGTACTTCTTCATAGTTGTATCTCCTAAACCGTAAGTGCAACAAACAATAAACTGATATAAGTTCTTCTAAAACAAATAACTGTTGTCAAATGTTCCTTTCTTAATCTTGTATCACACATTTTCTCTGAAAAATGGAACAATGGTAAAAGCACCATTAACGATCCCTAAATAAATTACGCAAGTCGTAAAATAGTACCGTTTGATATAATATATGAACAAGGCTTTTGAATTTCAAGAACCCTTAGGGTCTGTTTGTTAGCGGCTTAATGAGTTTAATGAGACTCGCAACTTATTCGGTCGGTTATACATTATTGTTTGATAGTGGCTTAATTATATAGAAAGTGGTTTATTTAGTGAAGTTCTAGAGGGAACTTTATGCACAGTTTTTTTTTAAACCTACCCTTTTCAATTAAAAAACTTGTTTCTTCCATCTATGAAAAAACGCTTTCAAACGTAAATCTTTCCAATCTATACAGACAAATTAATTCATACAAACATCTTTATATGTGCAGGAGTTATAAAAAACCAACCGAGCATCCACAATGTATTAATGGTTTGTTCGTTTTGAATTTGAACCCTAATCGACTCGCAAATTATGCTTCTAAAATATCAATAACGATTAAATAAATAATTAGTAAAAAAAAATCAATGCATAATGAGAAATACCATAAACTTATAATTTAAAATATCTGATAAATAATAGATAAGTGTTTGTAATTTAATTGTTAAAATATAAATTATCAGATACTTTTGTACTATATTTCGGTGTATTAATAGGTTTCAATGCTTATCTAGTATTTTAATATGTTAATCAATTAATTATGTTTTATTTTTATGAAATTTAACTTTAAAGAATTAAGAAGTAATATGCATCAATAAGTTGTAAGTTTAAATTTTATGAGATTTTAGAAACATGAGGTAATGTTTTATTAACTAAATACATTAGTATGTGCATATATTCACATATGAATACATTCATTATCGAAATTTGAAATACAATTGATTTTTTTTAAATATATATGTCGATATGAGTATTAAATTAAACCAAATAAAATATTGATTTTTTAATATCAAGAAAATAATTGTATTTAAAATAATTATATTTTAAAAAGTTAGTGAAATCTATAAAGTTTCTAAAACTTGAGCCACTCATTTAGAAATACTAGAAGGGTACTCGTGCAATGAATCGAGACACATTTCGATTTCAATGTTTCGATTTATTTTTTTATCTATGTCGATATAATATGATTATATGTGGTTTTGAGAAAACGATAATGCTTTTATTTTTAAATAAAATATAAATTTAAAAATATCATATAAAATTTGTAAAAAATATATCAATATTAGTATCTAATTAACTATTTAAAAGTGTTTATTTGTGTATTTTTTTTAAATTTAATTTTTTTATTATAATTTAATTTATCGTAACGAAGTAACTTAATTTAGGGTTAAAAAAAATTATAAAGATAATAAGTAAGTATTCTGTTGAAAATCAATAATTATCCTAATTATATTTTATATTTTAAAATGAGATGATTATCCTCTATTTAATTATGTTTACCCGCAATTAATTACACGAATTCAAACATATAGCTTTAATTAGTTGTACTTATGCAAAATTTACTTGTAATCTTGAATTGTAAGTAATATGTATCAACAAACAATATTTCATGCATAAAAAATGATTTTAAGAGTTTTTATCAAATGTTTTATAATATAGTATAGATAATATGCCTTTTCAAAAACGAGAAGGATGAGGATAATAAAAAAAAAATTGCAAGATTTATATATTTAATGTTTTAATAGTTGCATTATAAAAAAACTATGAGTTTTAAATACAAATACACAAGTCATTTATGATTATATATGTATACATATATACATATATATATATATGTGTTTAGACTTGTGATCATGTGAGATTAAGGGTTTTTCGTGAGACCCGTAATACCAATTCTCAACCCTTGGATTAGATCTACAATCTGAACATTCATAAACGCCACGAGACTTCTCAATAATCACAAAATTGTCACCGTGCAACTTTAGACCATTAGATCATTAGCTTATAAAATGTTTATATATATATATAGGGTTAGGTTCACGTGAGACCAGTCTGTTTTCGTGAGACCCGTGAGACCACATTTTTACACTTGAAATTTCACAGCAAAAACACTATGAAGGTTATCTTCACAGCATTTTGCTGTGAAGTTTCAAGTGTAAAAAACTGGTCTCACGGGTCTCACGAAAACAGGCTGGTCTCACGTGATCCCAAGTCTATATATAGAGACATTACAACAAAATCGGGTTTATAGGACACTCCCAGGTTCTAAGCGTCCTAATAAACCTTTTTATAAGACTTAGTTTATAGGACCAAAAAAATAAAGTGTTCTATCTAAAGATGTTGTAATAAGTTTATATGACGTTTTTTGACGTCGTAATAAGTTTTTTAGGACACTTTTAATAAAAAGTGTCTCATTTTCAATTTTATAGGACACTATTTGAAAAATTGTCCTATAAAAACAAGTGTCCTATAAAAAATGACTTTATAGAACACTTTCTCAAAAGTGTCCTATAAAGTTGCTAATGCGACACTTTGTATTAAAAATGTTCTAAAAAACTTGTTAAGACGCCCAAAAGCGTCATATAAACTTATTACAACACCTTTAGATAGGACACTTTATATTTTGATCCTATAAATTAAGTCTTGTAAAGAAGTCTATTGGGACACTTAAAGATTGGAAGTGTCCTGTAAACTCAATTTTGTTGTAGTGAGACTTGAGATCACGTGAGACTAGCCTGTTTTTGTGAGACCCGTGAGACCAGCTTTTTACACTTGAAACTTATATATATATATATATATATATATATATATATATATATATAGACTTTGAATCACGTGAGACCAGCCTGTTTTCGTGAGACCAGTGAGAACAGCTTTTTACACTTGAAACTTCACAGCAAAATGTTGTGAAGGTAACCTTCACAGTGTTTTTGCTGTGAAGGTTCGACCTTTTTAAACCTTCACAATGTTTTGCTGTGAAGTTTCAAGTGTAAAAATGTGGTCTCACGGATCTCACGAAAACAGTCTGGTCTCACGTGAACCCAACCCTATATATATATATATATATATATATATATATATATATGGTTGGGTTTACGTGAGACCAAAGGTTTTTCGTGAGACCCGTAAGACCAATTTATGTTCATTGATCAACTTTATAAGCTAATGATCCAATGGTCTAAAGTTGCATGGTGGAATTTTGTGATTATTGAGAAGTCTCGTGGCAATTTTGTGATTATGAATGTTCAGATTGTAGATATAATCCAAGGATTGAGAATTGGTTTTACGGGTCTCACGAAAAACCTTTGATCTCACATGATCCCAAGTCTATATATATATAGGGTCAGATTCAAGAACAAATCGTAAAAAAAATGAAAATTGATAAGCACTCTGACAACCGTTTATTTGGAAGATATGTATATATGCATACAAGTAATTTGTAAGCAATTTGTCCGGTATGCGTATGTGTATAACATACACATGTGCATAAAATCCAAGAAACAGCTTCAATTACTTATATGCACATGTGCATACCGTCCAAATTAACGGTTACCATGGTGTTGCTTAGTTTTTTTATTTTTTGGGAGTTTTCCTCAAACTTCGCGCGTGTGTGTGTGTAGGGTTGGGTTCACGTGAGACCAGCTTGTTTTTCGTGAGACCCGTGATACTATTTTTTTACACTTGAAACTTCACAGCAAAACACTGCGAATGTTACCTTCACAAAGTTTTGCTGTGAAGTTTCAAGTGTAAAAAAAATGGTCTCATGAAAACAGGTTGGTCTCACGTGATCCTAAATCTATATATATGTGGTTGGATT
The DNA here is from genome assembly GCF_001531365.2 of Cynara cardunculus var. scolymus. Taxonomy (NCBI): domain Eukaryota; kingdom Viridiplantae; phylum Streptophyta; class Magnoliopsida; order Asterales; family Asteraceae; genus Cynara; species Cynara cardunculus. The sequence continues at coordinate 10,325,697 of NC_037541.1, forward strand.
TATGTGAGACCGGCCTATTTTTGTGTGCCCCGTGAGACCACAAAATGACACTGAAACTTCACTACAATTCATTATGAAGGTATGAAGAACAGCGAACATTCGTAGCAAAAACAATGTGAATGTTTACTTTCACAAACCTTCACAGTGTTTTTCTTGTAAAGGTTCAGTATTATACAAATGTAGCATACCTATATACGAAAATCTTAACATGAAAAATATTGAACCTTTAGCCTATGTTTAAGGGACTAAATGAGGTTTAAAAAAATAATAGGAAAAAACAAGTAAAATACGCAATCACAATTGATCCAGATCATCCCATTTTTATCTGCCACATGGCACATTACTATTGGTTAATCTTTTTTCTTTTTGATAAAACTTATCTGGTTAAAAAAATGACTTCAACAAAAGTATTAAAAATTAAAAGATAACCATAATTTATGGTTTTCAATTCGTTACAAATAGAACCCAATATTGACATATTATTATCACATCATCTTTTCTTTTTGTTTCAATACTCTCATTATCTTTCAAATTCCAAAAGTTTTAGATTCTTTCACGACTTCCCAAATTCGGTCTCGAAATTAACTATGGTTATTTATGTATTTCATATACGTAATTTTGTACTTATTTTTCTGACTTTTTTTATTTCGTTTCAATTGTATGATAAAAAATTTATAATTATAATTACATTTTAAAATATGCAATCGTCCGTTTAATCTATTTTATATACTTAGAAATTAGAATTATAAAAATATTATATATTATAAAAATATATATATATATATATATATAATTATAATTATTTAGATTGGATTGAACCACAGTTAAATGATGGAAAAATGAGATTGGGTTAACGTTGAAGTTTATGTAGGTGGATAAGAAATAAAACAATAATTTAACTGAGATTGGAAGAAATTGTGGATAAACACAATCTTTAACATACCTTAAACATGATAATTCAAATTATCATGTTAAATTATGTTACGATGTCCAAATGCAGAAAGCCGAAGACCAGATTCCCCCTCCTCCACAAACCAGACATACAATCAACACCGTTAGGTTAAATCTGTAAAAAAACGGATCAAGGGCCACAAATGGTTCTCACATAACTGAGTAGCTCTCAGCAGAACTCAACCCAAGTTCATAACATTTAAAGTACCTCATCTCCATGCCTGAATAGTTTCATAAATCCCGATTTGACCTCTTTTGTCTTGTCTTGATAAATGGCAAATTCGCCATTTTGTTTTGTATACTAACGAGCATGTATTTCGAAGCGTTTTGTCTCACAGATTTATTTATTTGTACGTAACGGAAAGTTTGCAGATGATCAATGAAACTTGAAATCCGACATCAAAAAACATGTTAAAATATTACACTTGCGAGTCGTTTGATCCAAGATTGATGTCAATATCACTTCGCACCTAATGTAAACCGTTCATTGTCAAAGAAACGAATTTGAGAAATTTAAGGATTCAAATATTTTTACTCCAAAAAGCTATAACAAACTTGGATTTAGTCTAAAAGGTAGGAAACGATTTGTAGGTAACATTCTCAAGAAACAAAGAAAAAAGTTCAGACAGATATTCACGAAAAGAACTGCTCTACTAGTTCAGATTCAGGATAAGTTTGTATATATCCCACCTCTAAACCCACCTTCAAATGGGAAACCGAACAAACACACACCATGGCTCAAGCCTATCCCGGTGTCATCAACCAATTTATTGAACCAATCTACACCAAGAGGCAAAAACCAATTGAACTAACAAAACAAAGGAATGCATAATTCGAGTTGAAAAGTGTGAGGTAGGTATGCAATGTTTTAAGATTTTAACTAGACTTTGGTAGTTTAGTAATTTACCAACTTTGTCCTATCACCCTGATATCGCACCAAACATGGGACAAGAAGTTATTCTCCAGTCGTATCCCATTCTGTTCCACATACCAAACACTCTTACTGAACATTGGAGTGAAGACCCTTTGTACATGCAAGAAGTTGATTAGTAAACCTTACTAATAAACCTTGACGGCTAGCTCAACTAACATATAAATGTCAGACTTTACAGCTCCTCCCTGTAGGTTGCTAGTGGATATTTTGGTTGTTATCTTCCGAGTCCCATGGGATTGGTCGAGATGCGCTTAAGCTGCGCAGACACAACGGTTACCAATTAAAAAGAAGTTCATTAGTAGAACCATTGGGTTTTCTATGAGCTTTACCCTTGAAATTTTGACACTATTCTATCTCAATAAGCCAAAAACCTAATGTTTTCTGCTAGCAAACCAGTTGTTATACTGATTATTGGCTTCTTCACATTCGTTGACATTCTATGCCACACACATATCATGATGTTTAACACAACACATTGTTGAACTATTAGTCGAATGCTTAAAATAAACGTGTCACTAAAGCAGCCACGTGCAAGAAAGTGTAAAACGTTCACATACCTTTTAATCAAGGAACGAACACTTGCAATTGGGCATGAATCAGGATCCGCAGCAAACTCCCCAAGACTCCCAACCATTTTGGTGCATTAAATGGTCAAATCGCTCGATGTTCATACCTATATAAAAGAATACAATCTCCCCAACATTTAAGAAACCTATAAAACTAGCAGAAAATACAAACTACATCAAAGAGCTGGTTCAATAACATGAAACAGAAATGAAATTCACCTGATTTGCGCCATTTTAAGACCTGGGAACCCATAGCCAAGAGGGTAACACTTTTGCCACCTGCCCATGGATGCACCCTTAGGCATACGGTGTTTGGTACACAGATGGGATGAACGAGATGCGGGTACATACAAAAACCTTCCCAATCTATACAGACATATTTATCCATACAGACTGCTTTATCCATTTGGGACTTAATGGAAAACCAACCAAACAACCTCTGGTCTTGTCCAGTCCCAGTTTAATTATCTCGCCAAACGTTGGACAACAAGTTTTTGTTCTATCCTATCATGTCCCACATACCAAACGCACTCTTAGCGATTAGTTGGGGCATAAAGAAGAATGCATTTGAACTCTGAACCTGTTAAGTATCAATAGCAAGTCTCAACTACTTGAGTAAAGCCCATAAAAAGGGTCATAACTATTAATTGCAAAACACACAGAATAGATGTAACTTTATGTGGAACAGTGGAAGGAAAATAACGAAATGAAATTAGATAAAGAACGTATAGTGACTTGTAGATACACTTGTTCTCTAAATCCTACGACTAATCTTTATGGGAAAACTAGAACAAGTATATTCTCAGGTTGACAAAGAAACAAATGCTATCCTACCCTTTTGTGACCATGCTAACTATTGGACAAAAGAAAAAAGACATCAAATTGCAAGATCAAATCTTGAAGCTTCCTCCACCTTTCTGCCATATTCCGCTACCATCAAGACCTGATGAGAGAATAGACTTGGAATCTGGACGCCATTTCAACTCTTTAAGAACGGAAAAAAGGGTTGCTAATTCAGGTGTCATAGCACTGTCCTTTATGTTGTTACAAGAAACTACTTTAAGTCTCTTAAGCTCTTTCCATGAAAGAACTACAGGGTCAAAACCGTCCATTGTAAGTAACGAGCATCCTTCCAAAGACAGAGACGTCACTCTCCTAAAAACCATGTAAAAGAAGAAAGAATCAGCCTTCCTTACTTAATTAGTACCATTCTGTGTTTTAAATAAACAAGAACATCTCAGCCTTAATGACTCAGGATACAATGCACATTCCGTTAAAGATTAAATTCAACTCCAAAAAAATGATATACATCTTGGCAAGGTTTGAACCATTGACCACATGAAAGGCTGGGCTCTACCGGTAACCCAGAAACTGCTTGGCCAATTACCCTTTATGTTAGTAGCAAAACATGTAGAGATTATCCTACTAACTCCGTTCCATGATATGAATAACACCTTTCTTTTAGTTTGTTCCAAAAGAATCTACACTTTTAAGGGGCATAAATGAAGTAGTCATCCACATCATAGGCTTTCCAGCGTACTTAGTACAAATCACATACTTAAACTGCCACAATCATATCAATCATATAACTTTAGTTAAATTGCCATCCAATTGACCAACAGTTCGACAGAGATCAGCTTGCATTTGAACTAAATATGTTGGGGTATAAACAATACATTGTAAAATACTCCCACCGTCCCAAATTAAATGTCTAGAATTAAAAAGGCAAACATTATAAATGTGTAACTATTACACTTTTTAATCAAGCAAATGGCAACTTTACCTTAATGATAGATGGAGTAATGAATTTATATATCTCATAACTAAAGGGTAGAAATGTAGACACTTAATTTGGGATGGAGGAAGTCATAAGTCTTTCTGTAAAAGAAATAGAGAACCCTCCCTCTTCCCTACTCAACACCTCCATCCCCCTCCTCAACACATTAAAAGACCATGAGAGTTTAGTGATTACTTTATCTATTTTGCCATTCTCTAGAATTGTCCTTAGAGGAAGCATTATATCAATTTTGACAATACTGTTAGGCTATCATCAGTTTAATGGAAGCCCTAAAAGATTTTGACTAAACAAGTTGTGGCTGAAAGATATAAAAAATTTAATCGAAGAATGGCTCTAACTTTGGAGCATAGGATGTGATAAATGAACACTCCTATTTATTTTTACAATCTTCTCAATTCAGTAAGCAAAACCCTTAATTCCACCATATGGGTTCTGAAACAAATAACTGCATTCTAATTTATCAAATGTGTAGATACGAGTATCCAAAACAATATGCAAGCAAACAAAAAGAATGACACTATAGTCATACCTACAAATACTTGCAGCGCTGAATGTATTGTTGTGCAATCCCCAACAATCCTCAAAAACCAGCTCCCGAACAGCTTCACAAACCAAAAACAATGCTCCCAAACCCTGCTTATCTCTCAACTGACACCGCTGCAAATGTAATTCTTCAAGGGTGGGACAAGAACCTAAATGCTCATCAGGCCCTGGACTTTGATCGATAAATTTGCAAGATTGAAACTTTAAAGTCTTCAAATTCGTGCAATATGATAATGCAGCTAACCACCCACCTTCCATTCTATGGTCACAAAGGGTCAATTCTTCCATCATTTGGCAACACTGACCAATTGCTTTGATCCCATCATAACTCCCTTCACAACCAACAAGCTCAAGCTTCAGTAATCTTGGACACCCTTGAGCCAAAATTGTCAACCCAATATCTGAAATCACCAAATCATATAGCCCATCAACAGAACCAATGAGCTTCAAAATCTGTAAATTCCTAAAACCTGAAAGCCCTTTTAAATCCATATCCGTACAGGAACATAGCTCTAGTTCCTGTAAAGCTAAACACTCATTTGCAACAGAGGCCAATCCTTCTTTACTTGCACCAAGCAACACAAGCCTACGCAAATTAGGGCAACCTTGAGCAAGAATCTGAACCCCTCTATCAATCAAACCAGCACCCAAAAAATGGGGTTTCCAAATAAACCCAGTATCTGATATGAACGAATTAACATGAATAGACACAAATTTATTACTCAAACAAATACCCGAATTACGAGGGGATATTATGCAAGCTTGAACAATATCAACATCAAGAAGATTAGGAAAGCGATGAGCAAGCCTACCAGAATCAAGAAAATCCCAATCCAATAATCGCAACGATTTAACTAGACCACCGCTAATCCTCGACCATCGTTTACAAACCAAACAACTAGAAATTTGTTGTGCTTTTGTGAGATTAGAGAGTATGAGAATCAAAATTTGATCCGAAAGCAAAGACGTGAAATCTGGGGTTACCGAAATGGGACTACCTTTATCTAGGGTTGGGGATTCATCAGGTTCGGAAGGGGGGGTATTTGAATCTGAAAGAGACTTAAACCTCATGTTGAGAATCTCATTCTTGAGAGCTTGTGCGTCTTCCAGCCAGCTGATTAAGGGTTTCCTTCAATGGCAATGAAGGATTCGCTGGAGTTAGGGTTAGGGTTTGGGTTTGAAATGATGGTCTCCCAATTCCCAAACTTTTTTCTTGCCGCATTTACCCTCTGATTCTTCAAGATTTTACGAAAACCAAGTGGATTTCTTGAAGCTTCAACATGAATTTCATTTATAAAAGAGATTGAAGCTTCCAAGTAAAACTCTCTCTCTCCCTCTCTCCTCCAAAATTTGTCTCACTTTCTCTCTCTATATCTATATATATATATATAGATATATCTGTGCTTTGTTTGTTTCTCTTGTGAGTGGATCAGATTCGTGGGACGCACAAATTTCCTTTCTCTCTTTGTTGATGGCATTATTTTAAGGGTTTAGAATGTGGTGCGGTCAGTCAGCCAAAAGGCATGGAAAATATATTATTTTTCATATCCGTGGTCCAAAAATATTATATCTATACTATATTATAAAGCATTTGGCTAAAACTCTTAAAAACTCTTAAACTTTTAAAACTCTTAAACCCGTTCATCCCTATCCGATTTCATCCCATAACTGAATTCGTGTAACTAACTGTAGATAAACACAATCAAATAC
>NC_037541.1:10332433-10337531 GCF_001531365.2 Cynara cardunculus var. scolymus
TTTATTAATGTATATTACTTAAAACTCAAGATTACAAGTAGATTGTGCGTAAGTACAACTTATTAAAGCTCCATATCTGAATTCGTGTAACTAATTGTAGATAAACATAATCAAATACAAGATAAACATCTTATTTTAAATATAAAAAATCTAAAATATAATTAGGATAATCAATGAGTTCTAACATAATACTTAATGTTAGGACTGAAAAATCAGTATTAATTGTATTCGTCTTGAAAGATTAATTTTAGTCTATAATTGTAAAGTCARYGTGTTTGACTTTCTTAKACTAGTTTGACTTTGACTTTGTTAGTTAGGTTGACCATATAAATATGGTATAATCTTTGTAATTAGAAAAGAGAAGAGAGCTCAATTGTAAGATTACATGCATAATAGAAGGTTTGACCAGAATTGAGAGGATTGACTTTTCCTCTCAATATTCATATATGTGTTCATATTGATCTTAATGATAAATCTATGAATCTGCCATTGTTGTGATGAAGAWATGAAGAATTGATCAGATATTGTGGACACACAATTGGTATCAAAGCCGGAATGCAAGAAATTAGAAAAAGAAATCGAAGAGATAAGTTTTTTTTTAATTTCTGAATTTTTTTGTTCTTCGTGTTCTTCGTGTTCTTGATTTTTTTGTTGATTTTGATCCGATTTTATCATAAAATCTTGTGTTTTGGTGTTAAAAACATGATCAATATGTTCGAAATTGTGTTGTGAATCTTTATTGTTCACAAACTTTTATGTTTTGATCAATTTTAATCAAGATTTGATCGGATTTTTGTGTTTTTTAATTTTTTTTCGTGTTCTTGTTTTTTTTAAATGTCAGTATTTTGATCCAATTTCTCTTAAATTTCTTTTAGTTTTTGTGTTTTTGTTAGTTTTAATCTGATTTTCTTTTTAAATTTGTTTTTATTTTTTGTTAAACCGTTCAAAACATCAAAGGCCCAACAATCTGTTTAGCCCATTAGTTAGACCGGACTAAGAGTCCGCTTAAAGGTTTCATTCTTCTTCACTCTGCTCTCAATTTCTACAACCAAACCGCACAAGCATTACCAGACTTCAAGCGGTATTCATCTTCACCGCTCATCACTTGAAGTCATCTTCACCGCATATCTCTTGAGCGGAGAACGAGTGGAGAACAGTCGGATTCGTCTAAACATGTAAGATTCTGATTTTTTTTCTAAGTCTTAACTGTAAAACCCTTGACCGGAGTGTGATCGGTTTAAGTTTAGTCTTGACCGGAGTGCAATCGGTTTAAGTTTTAGTCTTGAGCGGTTTAGGACTTAGAATTTGTGCATCGAAGAATGTTGAGCGGACTTCTAAACCGCTTGATTTCATTTACTCAGATTCGTGATTCTTCATTATCTCTTGATTCATTTTGATTAATCGTTCAATATCTTGACTGTTTTGATAAGAATCAATTCAATTTTGACGGGAAGTGTATTTTGTCACTTGATGGAAAAGAGCACATAAGCAGTTTGATAAGAATCAAATCCATATGAGTGATCTTACCTGTAAAGTCCTTTAGTTCCTTGTTGGATTGCAATGTATCAATCATGTCTCATGTGAGATTCTGATGAACATAAAGGTGATTAAGGGATGCAGCAGACCCTTCTAGACCAAAAGGATTGTCTAGACATATATAGCTCCCAGGTGCGATAAAGGGTCATCGAGAGAAGATAAACAGAGCTGTTTGATGGTTGCAGTCTTGACTTTGCCTTTTGGATTAAAAACAGCAACAAGAAGACAGCAGTAGTTGTTTAAACTGCAGTAGTTCAACAGATTAGACAGCAGCAAGTGTTTTGACTGTGCAAGTTGTTTGAGTTTGAAGTTGCAGTCAACAGCAAACAACTATTTGGGCAGCAATCTTTTGTGTTTTTGAACAGCTCCATAGCAATAGCAGCAGCAGCAAGTTCATTACAGGTGACTGTGTACACACACAGGTTCTGTGTGGTTGTTTTTCAAATTTGAAGCAGAAGCAAGAATGTAAAACAGCAGCCCAGGTACAATCTGTGTGCAAATTGAAACTGAGTTTGTGAAGAGTTTGTGATGTGTGCAGTTTTTAAGCAAGCAGCAGCACCAGGTTTGTGAGGTTTTGTGCACACACAGCAGGTCTTGTTTGGGTAAATTGTGATAGTTAAAAGCTGTTTTCACAGTTATACAGGTTCTGTACAGGTTTTGCTTCATAAACAGATCTGTGACAGCAACCATTTTGACAGCAACAAGAGAACATCAACAGGTTCTTTGCCGGTTTGTTCATAGTTATTTTGAAGAGCAGGAAGGAGTTTAACACATCTTGACAGTAGACAGCATCTTCAACATAAAACTGCAGCAGCAAAGTTTACTGTTTTTATTTTGACAATAAATAGAACAGTAGCAGTAAAGTGTGCATGTCTGTACAGAAGCAGGTAACAGCAGTGGGAAGCAACAGCAACATCAGCTCAAATACACATGTTCTTCAAACATGCTTGCTGTCATCACACACTAATGTTCAGATCTCACAGGTTTACGCAGGTTTGATCATATTTGGATTGATTCATACATTTAAGTCAAATATAGGTTCATTGTGACAAACAGCAGCTTAATTGAGTTGATTATTATCTGTTTAGGCAGTCAAAGTGTCATTTGCACAAATTCTTCCAAAGTTGTACTGTTAAGCTTGCACACAGTTTTGCCAACGGTGGTTTGAAAGCAGTTTTAAAACAGTTCTTGACTGTTTTGGGAATGTTTCTGGTTTAAAACAACAGCTCAACAGATTGGTAACTGTTTCTGGTTTGTAGACAGCAGCTTATTCAGGTTTAACTGTTTTTGGTTTTAACTGTCTTCATAGCTGCTTAAATTTGTGTTTGTGTTTGGAAAGGAAAACAGCAGCTCAGATTGCTTTGAAACTGTGCAGCAACAGCAACAGATAGCATACAGACTGGAAAGCATACAGAGTGGTTTGTTGGTGTGATTTGTTGTGGTTTATCACACAAATCTTGGAAAGAAGTTGGTGTGTTCAAGAAAAGCAGTAGCAAAGCATCTGTGTGCATAGTTAGGATTGGTTTTGGACAGTTTAACAGATTTGAAAGACTGTTGATTTGATTTTGCTTTCGGGGACTAAGTTCAACTTCACAGAAGCACACAGCATTCAAGTGGATTTTTGAATACACTTCAGAGAGCAGATAGATCATTTTTTTTTTGTGTAATATCTGTATTGTATTTGGGCTTAGATTGGTGTGATTTGGACTTAGACTCATATTTTTGGACTTGGATATTTTTTTTGGACTGTTTTTAGTTTCTTAGTTTGTCTGTGTTTAGATTTTTCTTTGGATCACTGTATATCTGTTTTTGCGTGTGTTTTTCAGTGTTTGTGTTTTTCGATTTCTTTTTGAGCTTAACTGTTCATATTTCTTTTATCTGATTTCACTGCATAGATCCTTAACTGATCAATTTTTTTTTCAATGGCAGATATTCTAAAGAAGGAGAATCAAGAATTGCGAGCAAAGTATGCTGAGCTGGAAAAGAACTATAAACTTCAAAATTATGTGAATGAGAAATGTAATGAATCTTTGCATCGAGGGTATAATGAAAAAATAGAAAAAATTGAGAAGGAATTTGAATATAAGATTGAAAAGATTGAAAATAATCGGCGTTTGGATAAGAAAAACTATGATGATAATTTGAAAAGGTTGACTAAGTCTAATTTAGATTTGTCAACTAAATTTCAAGAAGTTCAATTTGAACTAATTGCTGAGAGGAATTCTCCAAGGAACAATTCAGATACAAAGGACTTAACTGACAAGTTCCACAAGACTGAGAATGAGCTGAATGAGTTAAGGAGATTTTTGACATTAGAAAAGGAAAAGGTTTCACAAGTTGAAAAGCTTTTCAGTGATGAAAGGCAAGAGATGGAAATAGAAAAGAATAGGATAATCGAAGTTGAAAGAAAGTTTGAAGCTGAACGAGAATCTTACGAGAAGAATATTATCTCTCTCGAGCTGAACGCCAAGATGCTTCTAAAGCAAATCTCGAATTTTGAGCAGCTTATTGTTTTGGAAAGAGATAAACATAATAAAGAAAAGACAGACATCTCCGAAGACTGTCAGAGCCAGCTTCAGAAACTGTCTAAAAGCATCGATCTAAAGCAAAAGGCTTTGGACGAAGAGAAAAAGCAATTTGCTWCAGAGAAAAGAAATACTTCAAAGAAGTATACAGCAATTGCAAAAGAGCTTACTGAGAAGCGGAAATGGCTTGACATCGCTTTGGAGAATGACAAGAGCAGCTCTGATGAAGAGAAGAGGGATTTGCTAAATCAGAAGAAACAATTTGAAATACTTCAGAAGGAGTTAGAAGGTAAACTCYTGGATACTTCAAAGAAATTGTCTGATCTTAAGACAGACCTTGAAACTGAATTGAACATGAGAACTGAATTGAAAATTAAATATGATTTAGTTACTGTAGAACGAGACCAGCTTTTACAAAAAGTTAAAGATTTTTCTTGTGCTGAAAGCTCAACTGGTTCTCCTTCTCAGTGTAAAACCAGCTTTTATAATTGTTCATATTCGAACAGTTATTCGAGCAGTCCTAAATCTAAAGTTTCGAAGAACTATTCTCGTTTTAATCAGTACTATCAAGGGTATGTCATTGGATCACCCAGTTATTCTTCAAAGATGAAAAGCATATGGGTTAGTAAGTCTGATTCTGCTTTATCTCATACACCTGTTGGTACTAACAATCTTCCTTGCATTGTGAAGTCTACTAATGATTTGATTAATCTTAGCAAGAGAAGGATTTTGTGCTCAACATGCAGAACATTGTTAAAGGGGATTTGATGTAAATATCAAGGGGGAGTAACTTTCAGAAGTGGCAAAAGACTCAAAAGAAGAAGTGCGACTGAAGATGTTTAAAGAATGATTATTTGTGTGYTTCAACGACTGAGAGATATTGAATGTGAAGATCATTTTCACAATAGTTTACTGAAGTTTGTTTTTCTGAAGATTCTTTGAAGATCATATATTGTACAGCATTACTGAAGATCGTTTTTGATTTACATTGTCAAAAGAGAAGATCACCGTGATTCTACATTCGAGGGGGAGTGCTA
>NC_037541.1:10340311-10341545 GCF_001531365.2 Cynara cardunculus var. scolymus
AAAATGACGATTTTGAAAGTTGGTTCCCCAAAATAGGAATTAGATGAAAGTTGGTTCCATTTTGGTGCAATTTTCCCTTTATAAAAATAAGTTATTAACTTATTCCGGTGTGGTACCGGTAATAAGCACTTTTGAGTGTTTGGATAAACAACTTATACCGGTGCCAAACCGGTAATAAGGAGTTTTTGAAAAAGAAACCCTTCTGACTTATAATAAGTTGATAAGTGTTTTTATAAAAAAACATAATTTTTTTTTCAAATAAGCAATCCCAAACACCCCCTTCGTGGTTTGAGTGGTCAGGTGGTATGGTCTAGATTAAAAAATATTCAAATTGTCCGGTCTGGTCTAATTTGCAGTTTAAACCTTTTTCTAAGCCATCTGGACAGAATTGACCGTCAAAAATACAGATGTATTAATTATATTTATTTTTTATGTTGTAGTCTTTACTTTTATGGCCAGTTAAAAACAATTCTTCAAAGACATTATATTTTTAGTTTTCATTTTTAATCAACCTCGTTATCTAAATTGACAAATGCAGAAATCCGTCAAAAATCAAATTCCAAATCACCCTTAGCGTTGCTCAATGTTTGTCCAAAATTCCAACTATTGTTGGTAGATTTGTTTAACTTTTTTCATTTGCTCAATGTCTTTTTTAATTACAAAGATACACGTTTTTATAATTCGTTATATTATTTTTAAGTGTTATATTAGAAATTTCATTTTAAATATAGATGTCATGTTTTTTTAGTTTAAAACCCATAAGAGGATCAAAATTGTTCAAATCGGTTAGATCAGACTATCTTTTTATGGTCGGATTTAACCAGTTTGATCACTTGTTATCAAGCCGTTCAATTTGAAAATTTTATAAACCACTATTACAATTTGACTGATAATTTAAGATTAAATCGTTGAAATCGAACCTCTAAACTCTCCTACTAAAAATTTATTCTTAGAAAATCCCTCATATGTTAATGTGAAGATAAAACACAACAACTAATTAAATATAATCTATAATATATTATAAAACATTTGATAAAAACTCTTAAAAACAATTTTTATACATAAAGTATTGTTTATTAATGTATATTACTTAAAATTTAATATTACAAGTAGAATATGCATGAGTACATTATATTAAAGTTTCATGTTTAAATTCGTGTAACTAACTGCAAATAAAAATAATTAAATACATGATAAACATTATTTTAAATATAAAAAATCTAAAATATAATTA
>NC_037541.1:10341655-10350121 GCF_001531365.2 Cynara cardunculus var. scolymus
AAACTTCAATTAAATTATAATTAAAAAATTGAATTAAAGAAATTACACAAAAACGAGAACTTTTAAATAGTTAATTTAATAATAATATCGATTATTTTTTTCAAATTTTTATAATATCATTAAATTTATATTTCATTCAAAAATAAAAACATTTTCTTTTTCTCAAAACCACATAAAATCGTATTATAACATCGATAGACCCAAAATATAAAATGAAACATTAAAATCAAGATGTATTTCACTGCATTGTACGAATACCCTTCTAGTATAAGATAATGAATGTATTGGATGGTTTAGGTTTAAATTATTTTTAATGATATTGTTTATTATATATGAAGAAAATTCATACAATTTCTTATTTTTTGGTTGTAAAATAATGTTTTAATATTGAAGCTAAAATTTGTAGAAAAATGGTTAGTGTAAGCATAGGTGCAATATAAAACCTTGTGATTGGTTACTTTATAGTGCTTGTTTTGCAACCTCATTTATTAACGGGTCGATTCTAAAGTATGTTGTATATAAAAAGTTATGATTAGGATAGTGTTTGATTGGTTTGAGCTTGGCTTCAAAGGTTAAAAGTATTAGGAGGTTTCAGGTTCAAATCCAAGGAGGAATAAAAATCCTCTTGTGGCCACAAAGGTTCAAATGCAGTGACTTCGGGCTATCTGCAAAGTAGGTGGTCGTCATGAGATTAGTCGGCTCGCATAGCGGGTTGGATATTCAAGTTAATTAAAAAAAAGTTATGATTAACTATCGTATAAATGTAACAGTGTTGGGATCGTGCGTTACAGGTGACCATAACTTTTGGAGACAAAAGTGTATTTTCTCCGTTACAATTTATGAAATACAATATAAAACATTGAATCAGTTCTCATAAATGAAACATTCTCCCATAAGAAATAAGATAAATATTAAGTGGGTCAATCTTCTATATAACCTTATTAAATTAATAAGGTTAAATACTACATTTGAGCTTAGCATAAAAAGAAGTCATAAATGCATGTGTGTTCCGTTGTTCACCCTAATTTTGTACCCTGTCCCAACTTCCTCTTATATTTTTCACACTTCATCCGATGTGAGACACAGACCATAAATTGAGAAAAAAGTTAGCTCTTTATTTTGTATTCAAATCCCTTTTGCCACTTTGATTCTCTCATTCAATGTATGATACAAACCATTAAGTGATAATGCATTATCGTTAAGAAACATTGCATCGAAATGGGTACCGTCAACCGTGATATTTGTACATACATACATACATACATACATACATACATACACACATACACACACACACACACATATATATATATATATGTATATATATGTATGTTGGGGGGGTAGCGTTCCAGTGAGAATAAGAGTTAAGGTGAGAAGTGTAAGAAGGGATCTATACCCTTAGATGCACATTAGAATGATGCACCTGATCAATCCCCGTATCAAGCGTGATTCATGGACGGGTTTAAGATTAAAGGTGATCAAGGGTCTAGATCTCTTTTTACACTTCTCATATTAACTCTCCTTCTCATACGACTCTTTGCCTATATATAATCGATATTATATTGATAGGGAAAGATCATTTGAGAAGTAGTAAGTATTTGAGAAGTAAATAAGTGATCATAGTTCTTCATACAGTCAAGATTTGTCAGGATTGGTCAAGAATTGCCACTTTCATTTGGTCAAAGATTGCGGCTTTGACTAGTTAAGCAAAAAATAGAGGGATAGTTTCGTAACTTTTACAAATAGATAGCAAACAAGTGCATATGTGAACCCATAAGTGCATATGTGAACCAATTTATTAGTTCATATGTGAATCACACAAGTTCATATATGAATCAGATTAATTAGTTCATATATTAATCACACTGGTTCATATGTGAATCAAAGCACTCCTAGGAATTCAAGAGAGAACAACCCTGTGAAGGGCACCATATTTGCTTCGCATGAACATAGCCCAAAGAAAAGAGAGTCCCCTTTATAGTATAGAATTCCACGCCTATGTGCAAGGCTTGCATCACTTGATGTAACGAACGAATTCTAACACCCTCCTTCCTCCTTAGGACAGCAAATGGTCTCCCATGACACCCAATGATGTCTCTCTTCTCCATTAGAGCTCCAAAAGAAATTAGAAAAAATACCCTGCCCAAATATGCGACTCTATAGGGATAAAAAAAAATGAAATTCATAATGGTACTCTAAATAGTATCTTACTTTTGACCTCTTCCCTCTTACTGGCAGCAGGATAGAGTGGGCTTTATGGTTGATGTCAGCTACTCTCTTCCTGCTTTACCTTCTAGAGAGCCCAGTACATAGTCTAATGGCATGGGCACTCGAAGGAAAGGTATAAAGATTTTCCATTGTCCTAGGGATTCGTATTTCACATTGTCCTAGTGATCATGGTGTGAGTGGGATGTGGTGGTGGAGTAGGTAGAGTAGGTGGTGGGGGTGCAAGTGGTGATGAGGACGAGGGAGATGGTGTAGCTGAAGGAGTAGATGGAGTATTGGTATTGGGATCAACAGAGACCGTAGGAGATAGAGATAGAATATGCGTGGGGGTTGTGGGAGTAGTTTGTGAGGGTAGAGGGATAAACATCGGACACCACTCTTCAATTAAGGTGTTTATAGAGTATGTTGGTATGAGAAGGTTAGAATAAGGAAACATGTTCTCAACAAAGTGAACATGCCTTGAAGTATAGATCTTGTGTGTTTTGAGGTGTAGATAGTAATCGACACTTTTATTTGAAGAATAATCCATGAAGGTACATGCAGTGGACTTTGACTCAAGTTTATGTTCAGTATAAGGATTTAACCACGGATAACATAGGCAACCGAAACTCCATAGTTTTTGACAGTTCGACAATTTCCACAAAGAGTTTGGGATATGGAGAGGCATGATTTAAAGTTGGTGTAGGAAGACGATTGATGATATAAACCTGCATTAAGAATGCATTAGTCCAATATTCAAACGACCCTGTTTATTAGCTTTACGTGCAATTCTTCAAAGGAGATTGGTGTATCCCTACCATTAACAACTTCAATAACGAAGTTGTAGGGAGTGTCAAGGCCAAGGACACAGATCAATGAGATCGTCATTTCTCACTACTTTATCAGTTAACAACCAACTTATCAGATTAATTTACCATTTAATTATCTGATTTTGATTAACTTTAAATAAAATAAAAATGTAATTAATTTATTAGTTTATACTTTACCATTTAATTATCCAATTTTTATAACTTTTTTAATTACAAGGTCAAATATAAATACACATTTATATAAATCTTTCTCTCTCTTTTAGAATTTTGGAATTGCTTATTTAAAAAAATTTATGTTTTTTTTTTGTAAAAGTATTTATTAACTTATCTGGTGGTAAATTTGAGTTTTATAAAAAAATGTTTGGATTAACTTGTAACAGTATCACACCGGATAAGCATGATAAAATAGATGTGATACCTTTTTCTTTTTCCATCCAAATATTAAAAACTCATTGTTATCGAGATCATCATAATAAGTTAATAAATTACAAAAAAGTAACTTATCAAAAACTTTTTATTACCCATATCAAACTGGCATAAATATTTCCTTTTTTTACAATCAAATCACTAAACCGTATCACAACGAAATAAATTAATAAAAAATTTAAATTAGCAATCAAAACACCACCTTAAGATCGGATCTTGGAACAGACTCAAATCGCTACCATTTTCTCGACGCTAAAGGTTTCGTTCCGTTCTTCCTTTCGTTTTCTGCATCAGTTTAAGGTGATTTTCTTATTTATAACTTTGTTTTAGTTTTTGTTGATGGCAATTTTGTTTCTGATTAGATATGATGGAGCATGAATATGTGTAGCTGCAGAGTTAATTGGTTATCTTTGCGATCTAATTGAGATGATCAATTAATTAGTTATCTTTGTGAAGGTAATCTAATTGAGATGTTTTGGATCTGATCTACTTTTGCAATTTATGTTTATTCAGTTTTTGTGCTTATTTGAATTCATTATGTTTATTGTATGTTATGATCGATTTGAATTTGATCAGATGTGGAATTTTCAACTGAAAGCCTCTCACCAAATTTGTGGTTGGATTTCCTGAATTGCTGAGAATTTTCCACTTAAAATTTGTAGTAAATAGTTTAATTGCTGGAAGGAAGGAGAATTTTGGTAGATAGGGGTTTTATCAGAACTGAATGGAATGACTCTTGGATCTATGATTCGTGTTCGAAGTTGCCATATGTTTGAACAGGTAAATGGTGTGAACACATCCAAGCTTGAATAGATCCACACATGGCAATAGCCAAAAAGGCCCAAAACAATTGAATTTGAAGAAGGAAGTTGGATGATTTCTCTTGGTAGTCCTGTTAATTTGGCCATACAACTGTTTATCAACAAGTTTGTGGATATATGGTATATAACATATGAATCATAAACAAAAACTTATTAGTGTGATTTGCAAGAGCGATTAGCTTCAGTAACCGTTAAATGTCATTGTTATTTGATAATTTGCCAAAACTGCTTTTCATACTGTTCTCTTTTTTCTGGTTCAAAAACTTAAGCCAAAAAATTTATGAAATGAAAGATACATACTTAATGCTGCATTTAAGGATATAAATTGTGATTTATTGGACCTAAATTCAATTAATAATTGATCAACGAGGGAAATGGTTTTTGGCCTTTCCCTCGCTGATTTTCGTCGCTGATACCTTGTTTTCTAGTAGTGTTATAGTCTTCATGTGAAATTGGGTTATAATTAGATGTCCAGCTTATTACAGTCTGTAGGTTGTGACTTTGAGTTTCTTCACAGACATGGGTGGGTGAGTTTGTTTGCTTTCCAAAAGAAAGATGTACAGCCTTTTTGTATAATAAGATTATGAGTTCTTCAAGTACTAATACAAATATATGAACTGCAGTTTGTTTGTTTTTTGTCAGTATTTCATAGTTATTAGCTGTGAATGCAACAATGCAAGTGAACTTGTGAATGCTCTTAGATTATTAGATTTCATATAAATGTCATATGTTTGGCAACCATAAGCTAGTTTATATTAAACCCTCTTTGGTTAGCCATAAGCTAGCTTATAGGCTAGCTTTTTAGTAGCAGTTTTAATAAGTTCCAGGTTTTCTTTTTCCATTTTTCCCAATTATGCTTCTTGTATTTTTCCTGTTAATTTTCTGAACATGTTCTTATTTTATATTGTCATCCAACTTATTAGCTAGTTTTTACTTAACGTGATTAGTTTATCTGCTAGTTGACCTAACATAGGCATAGCCAAAGCCTCTCCTGATTCTGTAAAACTTGTGGGAAAAATTGGCTGTAGCTAAGATCAAATTGCTGATTCTGTGGAGGAGCCTGTTGTCTATCTCCCTTCCCTTTGCTTAACAAACATTCATTTGATATGAACGGTACAGGAATGGCGGTGAATGGAGGAGCCCCGCCAAGAGGAAGTGCAGCGGCCACTGCCGCCAACTTGCGGAGGAGGAGGACAGGCGGCACTGGAGGAGCGACAGGCGGAACAGCTGGAAACATGCTCCAGTTTTACACCGATGATGCCCCTGGATTAAAGATCTCTCCAAATGTTGTTCTCGTGATGAGCATCGGCTTCATTGCTTTTGTTGCCGTTCTCCACGTTATGGGTAAGTTGTACTTTGTCCGAAGAGAGGCTTAAATGAAAGGATCCTTCTTACTCCATCGCTAGGTTATATCTTTTAATTTACTTTCTGCTTTTTGATCCGTCGAATCGCAGAGTCTTTATCTTTTCGTTGTCTCTTAGAACGTTTCGACATTAACTAAATGAATTAGAGAATTGCTTTAGACTACGTGTTTTTTCGTAGACATCAAAATGGTATTGATGGTGTATTTCCGGGTGAAGACCCGATTCCTCTGGTCATCAAGAAATGAGGATTTAACCTTTCGGGTAGCTCAAACAGTCAGATCAGGACCGCTGGAGGGTTGTCCGACTGTTAACTTCAAAACCTCCTGGGATGGGATAAGTCGAGGTGCTTGCACAACCATGGTTACTGGTTTATTGAAAATTGCTATTTTCATCCTTGTGTTTTTTGAAATTATGGTTTTCCTCTCTGTGGGTTTACAATTTTGTTGTTGTTTTCATTTTGTCCATGTGGTTTATGAATTCATTGCTGATTTTATCTCTTTATACTTAATGTTAAACTACTGACGGAGTTGCCTTTTGAGACAAAAATGACAATGAATTGTAAACGACATGGACAAAAACCGTAATTTAAAAACTATAAGGATGAAAACCGTAATTTTTAACAAACCATAAGGACTAAAGATGTAGTTTACTGTTAAGAAAAAGACAACAGGGACTCAGGGAGTTTGTATCTGTTACTGTTTATTTTCCAGCCAAATTTGTTGTAAAGTTTAAAACATAATTGCAGAAATCAAAGAATTCAGTATATTTTATCTGAGGGTCTAGGGAGGGTGCGAAGTTAAAAAAGGACGGAAAGCAAGAGCATAAGAAATAAGACAAATATAAGAGTGAGAAAAATTAACCATTAGGGTGGTGTTTGATTGGTTTGAGCTTGACTTCAAAGGTCAAAAGTGTCAGGAGGTCTCAGGTTTAAATCCAATGAGGAATAAAAAATCCCCTTGTGGCCATGGAGGTTCAAATGCGGTGACTCCGGGCTATGTGCAAAGCAGGTAGTCGTCCTGGGATTAGTCGGCTCGCATAGCGGGTTGGATATCCAGGTTAATAAAAAAAAGAGTGAGAAAAATTAAAATACTTCCGATTTGGTTGGTTTCTTTTCTAGTACCAAATAATAAGTTTTAGGGGTTGTTTACCTAAATTCTTACCCGGTAAGGTGCTTACTGATATAAGTCAACACTATAATTTATTTTGATGCGTAAGATTTTAGTACATCAAAACATATTGAATGCAACAATTTACCTGGTAAGCGTTTACGTGAGTAAGAGTCGTCATCTTCACTTATCCAGTAAGACTCTTCATCATTCTCATCGCTTTTACCCGATAACATTTTTGGCATTTGTCATATTCATTCGATGAAAAGTTTATCTGGTAAACATTTACCAAGTATGTGTTTAGTAAACGATCCCTTAGTTTGCAAAATAAAATGGATGTGTGTTGGATGAATAGTTTAAAGTATGAATATGTTTGAACATGATGTTTCATAAACTACAATAAATAAATATAATTTTGGACTAATAATATCATTTTCTAACCAATAAAAATTTATTATTTTAAAAACACATTATAGATTTAACTATTGAAATTAATTGTTTTTAAAATATTTTTAACTATAATATCATATATATATATATATATATATTAGAATGGTACTCGTGTAATGCATCGAGACATATTTTGATCTTAATGTTTCGTTTTATTCTTTATCTATGTTGATATAGTATGGTTTTATGTAGTTTCGCAAAAACGCTAATCTTTTTATTTTTGAATAAAATATAATTTTAAAATATCATAAAAATTTAAAAAAAATATATAGATATTAGTATCAAGTTAACTATTTAAAAGTTCTTGTTTTGTGTAATTTATTTAATTCAATTTTTTTATTATAATTTAATTTAACGTAACGAAGTAAATTAATTTAGACTTAATAGTGATTTTTTATAAAAATAATAATTAAGTATTCTGTTAGAACTCAATAATTATCCTAATTATATTTTAGATTTTTTTTTCTAAAATGATGTTTATCTTGTATTTGATTATTTTTATCTTCAGTTAGTTACACGTATTGAAATATGAAGTTTTAATAAGTTGTAATTACGCATAATTTATTTGTAATCTTGAATTTTAAGTAATATACATCAATAAACAGTATGTTGTGCATAAAAAATAGTTTTTAAAAATTTTTATCAAAAGTTTTATAATATAGTATATATATAGAGAGGTTGGTTATTATACAACCATTGACATTTGTGCAACCAATACAACTCAATCTCAGCCGTCCATTTCATTTTATTAATATGTGATTTCATAGAAGTTTTGATTGTTTCTTAATATAAAATATTGATCATAATTAATGAACCATATTCATCTTCCATAAAATATTTAAATCATAATAAATGAACTATCATCATTTCCATAAATATTTCAATATATTGGGTTGCATTGGTTGTACAAATATGACGGGTTGTATTTGAAACAAACTATATATATATATATATATATATATATATATATATATATGGGAACGTTCAAATAAAAACCACCTAATTTGTACAAACCGTACAAACTTCATTCAACTAATCATAATTTTTCATTTTGTTCATTTTTTTGTAATTATGAGAGATTGATTAATTATTTTTATTGTGGATAATGTTAATCATGGATATTACCATCTTCATTATTTTAATTTTAGAGAAATACATGAAACAGTTTCATTAATTTTAGAGAAATACATGAAACAGTTYCATTAAGTAGTATATGAAACAATTTCATAACCATATATGAAACAACTTCATCAAAAAAAGTATT
>NC_037541.1:10350418-10402408 GCF_001531365.2 Cynara cardunculus var. scolymus
AATCATGGATATTATCATCTTCATTATTTTAATTTAGAGAAATACATGAAACAGTTTCATTAAAAATTCATTAAAATTTCATTAAGTAGTATATGAAACAATTTCATAACCACATATGAAACAACTTAATCAAAAAAAGTATTATATGAAACAGTTTCACAAGATTAACAATTTCATGAAAAAATTTCATAAGATTAACGATGGATGATAGTAGTTTTTACGGTTTTTACAAATTGAAGTGATTTTCATTTGATCGCTTATATATATATATATATATATATATATATATATAGGGTATATTTCTTTTACAACCTTGTGTATTTGTACAACCCTTGCAACCCAATTAATTGAGATATTTATAGAAATGATGAGAGTTCATTTATTATGATTTGAATATTTATGGAATATGAATAGAGTTCATTAATTATGATTAATACCTTATATTAGGAAACAATCAAAACTTTTATGAAATAACATATTCATCAAATGAAATGGACGGTTGAGATTGGGTTGTATTGGTTGCACAAATGTCAAGAGTTGTATAATAACCAACCTCTCTCTCTCTATATATATATATATATATTAATCATCTATAACTTCTTTTAATAGAGCATTTTTAATCAATTTTTTAAAATATAGAATTAAAATTCTGATGCTCTTTGTTTTAGAAGATTATAATATTACTAAGATATTTCATATATTTAATAAACTAATATTTATTTTTTCTTAAATACTTAATTTCAATGTTTCTTGTTTGTGTGAATATAATAAAAGAAATTATTTCTCATTCATGGTAATCATTTTTAATTTTTGGAGAATTTCACATATATATCTCTCTCTTGGAGAACCCGAGTAAAAAAAATTGTTCAGAATCTCCATTTTAAAGAATCTGTTATAGATGTTTGATAACTCTCATTTTGAGCGGTATTTACACGTCATTTGTGTGAGTTTTTTATTCCCGTTTTAGTTTTTTTTCCTCTTTACGTGTTCATGTTTCTTCATTTTATTTATTTATTTGTTTTTATTTGGAGCTGTTGACGATAAAATTTTGTGTTTTAATCGTTAGACACGTCATATTTGGTTAAGTATTGAAAATGTGTCTCCACTGTGTGCCTACTGTGGCCAATGATGAGCTTCTTTTGGACAAAACCGTGTTGTTCTATTATCTGGTCATTAGGAACAGTGGTTTGAAGATTTCTTAAAGATCTGGAGATGACAAAAAGATATGAAGATTTCTAGAGGATGAAACGAATAGCAAACACTTTTTGTACTAAAAGATTAAAAAATATTTGCATCCATGGGGCACAGACCAACATTCGTCCACCTATAAATAAGAGGCCTTGGTGAAGCATTAAAGGAGAGCTCCAGCAATGTAGAAGTTCCAACACTTTGTTTTTAGATTTTATAGTTGTAAATGTAATTTAAATTGAAGTCTTTAATTTTCAGCAGATTGTGGGCACTGTTTTTATTTTATTTTTAATGCAAGTAATTTTTTAAGTATTTTTTTTTCTACCATGCTCTTTATTTTACTTATTAGCTAAGCACCTCTTGGGTGTGAGTGTGAGTCGAACTTAAGACTAGTAGGTAACACTTGGGTGTTGCCATCAATGCAAACTCTTAAGCTTGGTCATTTGAGTCGGGATTTAAACTCAACGCGGATAGGTTGATCATTTTGAAGTGTTTATATTAGATCTTAGACCCAGAAATGTACGAATTCAAAATACGGCTTAAATGATGCACAAAGATTTGAGAAAGTCTTTGATAATCATATAGAGATACGGGTTTTGCATGATTTGCTA
Organism: Cynara cardunculus var. scolymus; assembly: GCF_001531365.2. Lineage (NCBI taxonomy): Eukaryota > Viridiplantae > Streptophyta > Magnoliopsida > Asterales > Asteraceae > Cynara > Cynara cardunculus. The sequence goes on from NC_037541.1 coordinate 10,352,218, forward strand.
AGGTTCAAACTTTGGTCGAGATTTATATCATAAAGGGATTTGGGTATAAATCTTTATACTAATCGGACTTGATATTTTTAGTCAACTTAGCTAAATCGGCAAGATTAAGAATCAGCAATAGTGGTGACTTTGTGAGCACGGTCTATAAAGATTCACTTTCGAGAGATTGGGATCTTTATAGACGTTTTTGTGACATAAAGTTTCTAATCATTTTGTTACTACAATTGTCTTAAATGAAACTTATACCCATACCTAATTTTAGTTACTTATTTAGATTTCATTGTTAAAAACACCAAACTCTCTCGTATATATTTTCTTCTGCTCTAATTGAAATCATTGTATTCACAACTTACTACTCGAAACTTTCAAGTCCACTCGCTGTGGATACGATCTCGGTATTTTTACCACTTTATTACTTGGAAGCAAACTCAATAATGATATATACTTGCACCATTATTGTGCCACATTTACGTGTGTGTATTTTTGCTACCAATGCTCTAATACCCCCCCCCCCCCTAAATGTTTAATTTATTCATAAGTCTCAATTTGGACCCACGGTTATAAAATATGTCACATTAATTAAAGATGTTACTCACTTTATGTATTTAATATCCTCTCTGTTTATTGACGATGTATGATTCACTTGAAATGAAATTCTCCGTCAAAAAACATGCTAATGACCGGGAGATGTATGTGGAATCAAAAATTACCCGAAGATATTATTCGTTTTTTACAAATTATTATTTAAAGAGGTTATTAAACTTGGTGGATCGGTTCATAAACCTTTACGGTACTGTTAGGAGGAAGCGACAGATACCAATGTGGAAGCGAAAAGGTTCATAAGTATGAACCGGTTCTTCATTAAAATGATACGACCCAATCTAATTATATAATAAAAATAATTATATAATAAAAAATAATTATATAATTTCAATTATATAGTATGGTTATCTAGATAAAGCCGATTACCGATAATTTCAATCGGTTTCACTTAGCAACTGAGGTAAACGGTGGGGCTCGAGATTAATTACTGTTGCAAAGTCTTTTGTCAATAGAACTACATGTCAAAGGCAAACAAGAATGATTATTGCCGCACTAGCTATTGGTGTATCTAATTTGTCTCACACATGATATATTTTAGACATGACGCTCTAAGTTGGTTTGAGGATTACCAGTTACAAACCCTTTTCATCAGTCGTAACCTCATATCTTTTAGTATACTCTTAATTTGTGAATGGTATTTGTTAAAGAACTGATTTTTTTTGGACAATCTGTTCATCCATTCCAGGTTGTCGTCACAAATTTAGGCATTTAATTCTTTCTAAGTTTCCACATTAATATACAGTTGAAACTTTACTAATTAATATTCAATTATTTAACAGTCTACTCGAAATAATATTTTTGGTCGGTCCAACTCAGAATAACATGTCAAATAGTTCACTAAAATCATAAGATAATATATTTTTGATTACTCATATAAAACGTCATGTAAATTATAAATTAATCCCATCATATATTACATATACATGAATGATATACGAAGACTCCTTAAAAATGACTCATTTTTTTTTCTTTTTCGTTTTTGTTGAAATAAATGTCATCTTCAATATACAAACATATTGAACAATTCGTGTACCTCAGTTAATAAAGTGGTGCAGTGACTTTGTCCAAATACAAGACAGGTCAGGCTTCGATCTCGATCCCCTGGCTGAGTGAGCCAAAAAATGGCCCCTCTGATTAGTGTACTTGAAGGCGGATCCTGTCTAGGGCTAGATGGAGCCGGTTAGGGTTGTCGTTAATCAACTTTTGCTCAAATATTTTGAACAATGAAACATATTGTATAAATAAAAGTGAGAAATTGAAGGGTATTTTATGAATTGGATACATTTATTGAGTTCCAACGGTGTGTGTATGTATTACTTGTTACCTGTGGGTGCGTATAAATTTTCATCACAACGCATATATAACACTAATTTTGTTGTTTTCAACCGTCTTTTTTTAAGTTTTAATTAAAAACCCCGTAAAATAAAACATTTATATGTGTTTTAAGTTACGGAAATTGAAGGAAGAAAACCTTTAAAAAACGGTTGGACGACGTAATAATAATAAATAATAAAAAAGTAGATGGTAAAAATAGAGTTGTAAATATTTTTGTTGTTGAAGTTTTTATTGTTTTTGTTGTTGAAATTTATGGCATCAACTTATGCAATGGAAGCATCAGAAATGAAGTGTCTATTTAATATTACATCTAATTTTTTAGGTAATATTTAACCCACTTCTTACCTAAGTTTTCTGCTTATCATTTAAATCAAAAAAAAAAAAAAAAGATTAAAACAATAAAATATAAAATAAATAAATGGAATTAAAAAAATCTCACCAAATAAATCAAAATGGAAAACAAATGCTTAAAACTGTGTAAATTAGTATGAGTTAAAAAAGAAAATAGTTAGAATATGCCTCTCAAACTTTTGATTGGTTTTTCAAATTCTTATATGTATAAAACTGTCTGGATAGATTAATATGTCTGCATATATTGAAAATATTCTATTTTGGAAGGTTTTTTATAGATAGAAAGAGTGTTCTTTTAATTTGGAGAAACATGTTTGTAACAATAAAAACTTGTCACTTTGCATAAAATTCACTCCTAAAAGCTTATTGAATAAGTCATTTTCTATATTATTAAGCCATTATCAAACAATCATATATAGTTAACAGTAGGTTGTAAGTCTCATTAAAGCTAATTAAACTATTAACAAACGAGCCCTTATCAAAGTAGATGGACTTCAACATCAATAAGCATCCAAGTTCATCCATATAGATATACATGTTAGAAACAATTACAAACACAAATTGGGTAAGTGTTTATCAGATAAAAATCACCATCATCAGTTACTTAACCATGTAAGATTATCGATAATTAAAATAACATAATATAAGCATCTCTTATCGGGTAAGTGTTACCATCCTCATTTGATGGATAAGATTTTTGGTTAGCAAAAGTACACGATAAAATTTCTAATAAAAACCATCATCTCTTACCGAGTAAGCATGTCTCACCCGATAAAAATAATGAGTAATTAGTTAACCGGTATGGGGCATAGAAGTTCCTTTGTGGGTGTCCTGAAGTTCTATATTTTCGTTAAACATCTTAATATCCTCTATAATTCTCTGAGAAGCGTAAAAGAGATCTCCATCCTTGGATGCACATTAGGATGAGATGCACCGAGAAAAGATGTACCAAAATTCACCAGATCAATTTCCATATCAAACGCGAAATTCATAGATGGATTTGAAATTAAAAGCGATCAAGGGTCCAGATCTCTTATTACACTTCTAACACGATCCTTAAGCACCAAATCTTATACCATAAGAAGCTAAATTTTCAAAAGATAAAAGAGGCATGTTTAAATAAGCATACAAGTAGCTGAGCATGTACACAGGCTTACAAAAAGGTATTTGGTAAAAACAAATATTCCCTCAAAGAGGAAGAATAATATGCAGAAATAGAAAGTGTTGGATGTCTAAAACACTAGTAATTGGCCTCAAAACATACTTGCTATCTATTTACATCAACACAAATTTAAACAACTAGTGCATGGTATCAGCAACCACATTGTCATCCACGGGTTTTGGGCCGCCACACGATCTTGAAACCGACTCAAACAGTTTCTCGATCTCTGGAGCACACCTTGTGAAAGATCGGCTCCAGAAGTTGTACCTAGGGTTCTGCATCATAAATATAATATAACAGGTTAATTATATGTATGAATCAACTCGACATTTTCATCACATGGTTGATTTTACCTTAATTAGCTCAATGAAGGTGATTAGAAGTCCCCAAGGGTGTGGTCGGTTAACGATCAATCGCTCCAATAGAACTCTCGTGATCTGTTCCTGGATTGCTTCCTGCATACAGTTCATATTCACTCACCCATTACTATACTTTGTACACACACATAGATATAAGGGAATAATCAAAATGACAACCGTAAATCTGGGGAGAACCATGTGAATTTTACCCTAAGGTATTTGATTGAACATATATTTGTTTTACAATGTGTTCACATGTATTTGTTTGTGAAACAATACATGGTTTTCACGATTTCATAATCTTTGCATAGACAAGTAAGAAACGTATGATTGAACTCACCTGGTTCGATTCGGAGAACAAGTAAAGAAGGATGAAGGAAAAGTAATGTGTGTGGTTGTTGGGATAGCGCAGTTGGTTTGCAACGGCGTTCAAAAAGAGGTAACGTCCTTCCGTCTCTAGCTCCAGTATTAGCGTTTGAAAGATATCTAAAGCAGCACCCACCAAGAAGATAGCCAGTGAAGCATTACTTGCCATTGACTGTCCATGAGGAGTTCTTGCCTGCAGCTGCTGGATCGCCTGCACCATCATGCTTTCATCGTAAGACAACTTTCTACTCAAGCTATTCATGGCTTTAAACGATATCAACAGTTATTTGAAGAAATTTTTCAAAATCAAACCTACACAATTTGCAGTGAAGGCTTTTCTCTCTTTCTATTTGTATTGCTATCGTTTACTCATACAGAACCTTTCAAATTTTAGCATATCTATATTTCTTCCTTTCACATACTTTTCGCTCGACTCTTCTAATAATCCAAAAAAGAGACTAAGATATACAGAAAAGAGAGGAGGAAATATACCTGCATTCCAACGTAAAGTACAAGGGAGTTCATCAAAGGCACGTTGTATCGTGTTCCAGCTCTTGCAGCCTCATTTGGTGAAAGAAGTAGTTTCTGCTTCAATTCAGAAAGAAATGAAGTTCCTTGTGGCCTCGTCTGCATAAATAATTATAATTAAATACCCACTAGAACAAAAACAAGAACAGACACATGAATCAACTTAAATTCTGAAAAGGATCAGAATTAGGGTTCATCTTTACTCGTTTCTAGCTCGCATGTATTTTGAACAACCATAGAGCTTTGATTCAAAATTGCGATTATAAAACAAAAGTCTGTACCTTAAGATACTCATCCACATCACTTTTCATTTGCTTGGCTTTCAAAGCTGCATCGACCTCTGAAAGAATGCGGGGCGATTGACTAATCTCAGCCAGCAGATCAATCTGAAAGAAAGATCAAGGATTAATTCGGATCACGATGAGACACCTGAAGCCCAGCCTGAAAAGCCTGAGTGCAGGTCCGGCCTTAAAGCCCAATCAGGTCACTCTTTTTTCAACCAAAAAAGCCCTAAAAGCCTGGGCATTTTTTTTGCTATCTGAAAAAGACCAGGCCTTGTGCATATCTATACTCAACTAAGACAAGACAGAGACCTTCAAGTTGGGAGTGGACGGGTCAGGTAGCCTCATGTTGCGTGGAAACGCACTGAGTACTATATTCCGCATCTGGATGCAGCTTGGAGGAATGATATCACAGAAACTGAAATGATAATCACAAAGGAACTCTGGAAAATCATGAAGCAACACCAACAGCACTCTGAGTGTGCCTTTGTACAGAAAACGAACCTGAGCAACAAGAAAAAAATAAAAATAAGATGATGAAGTCTGTATGCATGCTAAGAGAAAAGTTATCAGTAGAAGATTGCAAACCGGCTCCCCAAGTTCAGCATTCCTCAAGAAAGGCTCCATGAACTGGAACAAGTCTACCAGCAAGCGTTGGAAATATGGCCACCCCTTCTGAGCATTTCCACTGAGCAGTTTCGGCATGAAACTTCTGTGACTTACTAGCTCAAGCCATACAAAGCTGAAGACCAATTTGTCCACATTAGATGAACGTAGACAAGAAAATGGTTGTCGGTCATTATTAGTTTAAGATTGCATTCCAAAACAGAAACTTATCTATAACTTTTCTTCCCTCATGACATTTTTGTGGAATTAATTTTGCATCTTAACTATATATATATATATATATATATATATATATATATATTGGTATGTGCACTGCACATATTTGAGTGCGGTAGGAAACTATAAAGTGTTGTTCCATGTTCCCTGCATGAACTTCAACTGACACATGAGAATACACTCATACAGATGGCTTTATTGCTTTTCATAGGATATCTTGGTCATATGTATGACACTAACAAAATAGCTTACTGAAGTTTATGGAAGTTCTAAATATTTAATTCTGGCTGAAGAAAATACACATGGTCAGACATGTCAAATCATGTCCTAATCTGTATATTAAACATGATCCAAGTATGTGTGACTTCATATCAGTTGACCCTACACATCTATTTCAAGCTCAAAGGGGCATGGCATGGCAAAGATAAATGTGAGACTCCACTTAGAAGCTCAATTGATTACTAGAGCACTAGGTCAGCACAGGTCGTCTAACTTTTTGACATGATAAATCGACTCCAAATATTTATAATTACTTTGATGAACATCTTAAATCTGATTAACCCAATACCAACTACAATAAACTCAAAACAGAGAATATTTTACTAACCTGAATGCAGGAACTTTCAGAGGCTGCAGGGCATGAAAAGAAGTTGCTAGAGCTGTCAAAACCTGTACAAGCCCAAAGCAAATTAGTAACTTAACAAAGAAGATAATTTAGATGAAATGCATTTACAAGTTCAATAGAAAAATGCAAATACCTGAAAGTTTGCGCCTTCAAAAACAGGATCCAGGGTGCTAAGGTCAAGCAGCCAATCAATGAATAACCTGAAATATGGCCTAGGATTGAACGATGTTTTCTTCTCCTCTGCATCCTTCTGAATGAATCTCACAGTCACTGCTAACACCTGTAGCACAAAATACGGAGTAATTTCCAGTCATCATATGCAACTACTGAAATGTGTATTAAAAAAAGTCGGTTACGATTTATGATTCAAACCTTCGACAGAAGTGACAGCTTGCTTAATCCATGGTCAACAGGGGAGAACTAGCAATACAAAAAATTGAAGTCATGATGAGAAGCATAATCAAAATGCATATATAAAGTAGAAGTTCAAAAGCCAGAGTCAATGTCCCCTACCTTCAGTATCGAAAAGACCAGTGATGCATACATATCAATAGCAAGGAAAGATAATGACTGTGCTTGCTGATGGGATTGGAGAGAGTTAGAATTGATCACTTCAGACGATATACAGTGTGATACAGCAACATCCTGGTAAAAATAGATAAGATAAACACAGGTTTCTGTGAGCAAGTGCATGTGTTTTGGATGCTAAAGAAGAGCAGGGAGATCATAGTTATAAAACAAACCAGGAGACGGCGAAAAAAGCGGTCAGATGTATCATCTGCTTTCAACAACCCATTTTGCTGCAGTTGTAGAACAAAACGCGCAGATATTGCATCGTTGACACCAGGGAGTTCATATATCCGGTACCATTCAGCAAATAGCATAGAAACCTGTCAGATACATACATTTATTTAGTTGAAAAGACCAGCTATTCCCTGACAACTCAAAGATATTAAAGACTACAATAATTCTAGTTAGAAGATAGAACTAGGGCATGCTATGCGTTCATATGGTTATTTGTCCATCAGTCCAGGCCTACATGCCCATCCAAGGTATGCCATATAGTCAAGTTTTCCTCCTTAGTAGTTTATTCAGTCAACCAAACCTATATTTGTGAATAGCAGCAGATCTCTAGATTACAGCTTGATCCAACCATGTGGTTTTGTTTCCACCACCATGGGACCAAGTGCCAGGCCATTTCTTGACCCTGGAGTCGACAAAAGTGATAAAGTAGCTATGCGGTCATGCTATCCACTTCTGATTTTATCTAGAACCTTGTTGGAAAATGGATGAAGCAAACAAAATCATTATACACAAGCCCCAATCTACAAAAACACTTGTGGGTCTGCTGGGACTCTTCATAGCCACATTCAGACAACAGATTTTTGTTGTTTATACACAAGCCCCAATCTACAAAAACACTTGTGGGTCTGCTGGGACTCTTCGTAGCCACATTCAGACAACAGATTTTTGTTGTTCCACTTGCAGTAAAACTCTCCATGAAGACAGTGTTGAGGATTACTACTACATGGTGCAGTCTTCTATAAATTCTTGAGAGTTTCACATGGATGTTTCTTTTAGTAATGAGAATGGGAGTAAGAAGAAGAGGTGACACTTCACCAGGAGCAGGAGAAATCCAAACCACAATCATTGTTGTAAATTTCCATTCAATTTGTCTGCTTCAATCTGTTTAGATAGTCGGTTTCTTTCCTGAGTATTTTATGTTATATAGTTTCACATTTGTTGCCTTTGGAGATGGGAACAATTGATATCAATCTCCAACTTTAGCAAAGTTAGAACCCTATATTCGGGTTGTTTGCTTCGAAAAATAAACATCTAATGACCAAACATGTACAATTCAATTATAACAAGTTTGTATCCTATGACATCTCTTCTTAGTCCGTCAAAGAAAATAGTAATAGTTTAGTTCATTCTAGAGAATGTATCATTCACCTGTAAATCATTGGAAAAAATTCATATCATTATGTTCGACCATCATTTCGTATAAATGAGATACATGTTCGTCCTTCTGAAGGTGCATGCTATAGCACATCAACCAGAGTTTTAGTGATAAGTGAATGTTACAAAAAAGAGATGCATGTTCAAGGATCTTTATCTCCTCAATTCTCAAAAACAAATCTTCAATTTATCTCCTCAATTCTCAAAACCGGTATGTGGTACCATGATTCTCTTTAAGATCATTTCGAGAACCTTATCTATAACAACTTATACACCAGATTTATCAAAAGTCTTAAAAACAATTTTTAATGCAAAAAATACTATACATTTATGCACAAAGTCTTAAAAGTCTTAAAAAAACTCATAATGCATTAAGTACTACTACTTTATGCATTCAGTCTTAAAATCTTTTAATCTACAATTAAAATAACATATAGCACAAGTTACCAATGCACATTATTACTTTTTCTTTTCATGTTCCCAAGATAATTTTGACACCTTTCACTCATGCTTTCACTCTCTCATACCTCTATGTCTTCTCCCCATCCCCCAAGGTGAGATTCAAACTGATATTCACCATGAGTTATTAAAAGTTCTCTCATTCAATTGCTCTAGAACTCTCGGTCYCGCTCTCGATCTCTTGATTCTTTGCTCTTGGTGTAAATCAAACACATTTGTGGAGTCGTTTAAATATGTTGGATTTTAAATATATTGGATTTTAAACTGTCATACAACTTTTTTCATCGATAGATTGTAATTGGAACCATAACTCTTATTTATCCAAATTGTATTAATATGTAAAGACCAAGTGTAACTTATATCATCGTTAAATCTTCTCTAATAAAACCAGTGAAACTTCAAAATCGTTAAAATTCACGACTCCCGCCGCATTGCACGGGTACACAACTAATCAAGTATGAAGCCGGAGTTCTGCCTAACGAGTGCTTACCATATCAGAGAAGAGGTAGAGAGTCCTAGTTAGTAGGAACTTGATATCATGTATTTGAATATAATGGAACTATAAGCTATTGTTCATTACCAAATGCAAACATACATATACAATCCCAGCAAGGCACCAAAAACCTTCACACAGAAACCATAATGGAGATGAAAAGTTAGTAAGCAGGCTTCATATACCTGCTCATGGAAACCAGCAGGATCTGGTTCAGAAGATTCCAAAGCAGTGCTGTCGTCCCTGTTTGCTACAGGATGGTTAGCCACCTGTTCCATTAAACAAGAAAGTTAGGATCCCAGAATGTTGTCTAGCAACAGCTTCAATAACAACAGTGTGACGTTACCTTTTTGTCTTTTGGTTGCCTGATCAAATCATCCTTGCCAGCTGAAAAGCCAGAGGAAGCTGCTGGGTTCCTAGCAATTTCAACAAGCTGTTGAAGAGCCTCAGGAGCATCAGGCCTTGTTGCAAGCTGCAGGTTATTTTTCATCAGAATGGATGCTGCCTCCAGTAAAGTTAATATGAATTAAAGAGTAAGATCAAACCTTTGCCAATGCATCAACAAGATTATGAAGTTCAGATATTACTCTGGCATCACTAGCCACCAATGTTTGGATGAGGGAAATTGCAAATTCTGTTGCCACCTCTGCATAGCATATAAAAAAAATCATCTTTTAGCTATGAAGGACCAATGCCTTGATAGACCCATGCAAAGACTTCTGAAACAACCACTGTATGACGACAACAATCAACCATCTGCTGTTCTATAAAATGTGCAACTATTTGGATCCATCCCAACAGGGTATTTCCCTCGAATAAAATAATACTTTTCAGTTCAAAAATTCGGAAAAAAGTACATCACTTAATTGGAGTCATGAAGCATGAATTTTGTTGAAACAACCAACACACTAATACACGAATGTATCTAGCGAGACTTCAACTCACAGCCTAAGGGTTGTACAAATCTACTTAAGCACTACCATCAAACTGCTTGTTCTTTCAATCACTTGCCAAAGGCAGTAGGTCTCCACCTCAAATGATTTAGTTCACTGCCTTCCTATCATTTCAATGATTCCACTTAACATGGTAATCATAATCTTATTTTGCTCTCTTTCTCTGAAGTATGATAACTGAGATTATATACAATTTCAACTGCTTAAGAATGCTTGAACTAATTATGAAGTTCAAAATACTCAAGAAGTCAAAAGAAGTAAGACATGTTATCAGGCATTTTGCTACCTGTAATCTGATGATGAACTTCATAAAAATTCCAACATTATATAAAAAAAACTAAATTTCAATGCATCATACATGAAACACACATGTTACTCTTACGTGTAGAATGCCCTAGCTGCTGATCTCATAAATAATACATGATTGCCCATTTCAGGCTGCCCTTTCATGTCAATTTAGCTATTTTGTAAATGCGACTATGTTTTATTAGACTGAATGTACATTCAGCCTTGTAGTGGCGTGACCAAGAGGGCAGGTAGAGTTTTGGTAACTTGGGTCAAAAATCAGATGTCTACAACACCTTCAAAGGTTTTCTTACCATGGTTGAAAGACAATTTATTACAAAAGTCAAGAACGTTCTAATTGACTGGAGTGGTGAATTTCGAAATCTATCTCCCTTCTTCTCATCCCTTGGCATTGTTCATCACCGTTCAGGTCTCCATACTAGTGAGCAAAACGGCTTCGTGAAACGACGCAACCGCTATGTCGTTGAAATTGGTCTCGCTCTACTTGCTCAATCAAGTGTTCCTCAACGTTTCTGGCATTACGCCTTCGATACCGCTTAATACCTAATCAATTGCATGCCTTCGTGAACCTCAACAAACAAATCACCGTTCGAACATCTCTTCAAACGTCTCCCAATTACTCCTTTCTTCGGGTCTTCGATTGTCAATGCTTTCCTTACCTTTGACCGTACAACCATCACAAAATTGACTTTCGGTCGACCCTTTGCGTCTTTCTTGGCTATTGTCATTTCCATCATGGCTATCGAGCGTTTATATATTGCTTGTCATGTTCGCTTCAATGAAGACCACTTCCCCTTTGCTATTCCTACTGTCCCTACTTCCTCACATACATCATCATATCCCTACACCTCCTCGATATCACCTCACATGATAACCGACAACACTCCACCTGTCGCTCCATCTCCTACCTAATCCACCCAGTTCACCACATATTTTCTCGCCCATCTCTCAGTCTTCTCCTAAACCCACTTCCCCTTTATACCATGATCCAGACACCTCCATTATCACCCACTTCCTCATCTCCATCACCACCACCGCCTCCTCCTCCTAGACAAGTAGACAACGTCCTAACCTCCGGGCCAACCCAAAACAACGGGTTCCCTTCAACCTCTCAGCTAATCTTACCACCACCTCCACTACACCTATTGAACCAATCTCGTTTACCATCGCCAACAAATCTCTTGAATGGCGTCAAGCTATGGCTGAGGAGTACTCCGCTCTTGTTAAAGACAGCACGCGGTCTCTAGTTCCTCGTGCTCATGATACTAATGTGGTTGATTGTAAGTGGGTTTACAGAATAAAACGGGACAAGACAGGTGCCATCACTCGTTACAAAACGAGACTCGTCGTAAAATCGGCGACATGGCATTGATTTTCACAAAACCTTCAGTCTTGTTGTCAAGAGCACTACCATCAGGGTTGTTTTATCGCTTGCGGTTTTTTAGAAATGGTCGCTCAGGCAACTTGATGTCAAAATGCTTCTCTTCATGGCCACCTTATTGAAACAGTCTATATGAAGCAGCCTCCAGGCTTTATTGACCCACAACGATCAGATCATGTTTGTCTACTCCATAAGTCCATTTACGGCCTCAAGAGGGCCCCACGGGATTGGTTTCACCGCCTTTCTAAGGCTCTTCATACCCTTGATTTTGTAGGCTCCAAGACTCATCCTTCACTGTTTATTTCCAATCATGTTGGCACTCTTCTATACATCTTATTGTATGTTGATGACATCATCATCACGAGAAACAATAATGCCGCTATCAAGGCCATCGTTCAACAACTGAGCCCAGCCTTTGCGATAGAAAATCTAGGCCCACTAAATTACTTCTTGGGTATTGAGATCGTTCCTCAAGGACCATACATCATCCTTTCTCAGAAGAGGTACATTTTGGAGCTCTTACAACGAGTAGACCACTCAAACTCTAAGCCCATGCCTTCCCCCATGACCTCGTCCCGTTCGCTATCTTTACCTGACAGTCCTGCTTTTTCTGACCCGGTTAAATACAGACAGGTCGTTGGTGCTCTTCAATATGTTACTCTTTCTCGAATCGCTTTTGCAGTTAATAAAGTGTGTCAGTTCATGCATGCCCCTACTGAATCACATTGGTCTATGGTCAAACGGATTCTACGCCATCTCCAGAGCGCTGTTGACTGCAGCTTACTCATTTGTCAGGCATCTACTTTATCTCTCCAAGGCTTCTCCGATGCTGATTGGGCTGGGTGTCTAGATGATCGTCGGTCCACGGGGGGATTTGCCATCTATTTGGGTTCTGACCTTGTATCTTGGACCACTGACAAACAACGCACTGTTTCTCGATCCTCTATTGAGTCGGACTACAAAGCCCTGGCTGATGTTGTAGCTGAACTTACCTGGCATCAAGCTCTCCTTCGTGAACTTGGTGTTCATGCCCCCATCAGCTCCTATCTTGTGGTGTGACAAATTAGGTGCAACCTATCTATCAAACCCGGTCTTTCATGCACGAATAAAGCATGTGGAAGTTGATTTTCATTTTGTCAAAGAAAAGGTTGCTCAGGGAGACCTTCATGTACAATTCATTTCCACAACAGAGCATATTGCTGATATTTTCACGAAGCCGTTGCCGACTCCTAGATTTCTATTCTTACGATCCAAGCTACAGGTCATTACCCGTCCTTAACTTGTAGGGGCGTATTAGACTAAATGTATTTAAGTGCAATTAGTATAATGTAGAGGGCATCCTATGTAATTAGTATCTATGTATAGAGACCGATTGTAATTAGGTTACGTATCAAATCAATACACAAAACCCTTGTGGTTTATTTTGTTTAACAGTTAAAAATGGTATGTTCGTAAATTATAATGACAAATAAATGATAATACAATCTATATTATATGTAAATACATACGCACTCATACATATGCACATGCACATAAACATGCCCAAAAAGCCAGAAGTACCACATCAAAGCATTGATTTATAACACATCTTAAGCTTGCAATCATGTAGCTATTATTAACAAAACAAAGTTTACACATACTGTTCTTTCCCGCATCAAGAAGCTTGGCCATATGAACATTATACTCGGCAAGGTTCAGCAACTCTCTGCGAATTAAGCCAATGGTAATATCTTTGTTGAACTTCCTATCTTCATCAGAATATATTACCTGCAGGAACACAGTGTGAGCAAGTAGTGGTAGTAGTAGCAGCAGCATTAGTAGTAACAATGAGGTGAGGACATTATCAAACCGGGAGAAGCTAACTAGACCTAAAATGCACGTATTTTGGGCAAGTTGTCTCTAGATTAATATTTAAAACCACTCCCATGAGAAACATTTATCAACCAATTGAGCAAATACAATAATTCAAAATCGTCATTAAATTCATCAGTTAAGCACCCCAATCACTAAGAAATTAATTGCAAAGAAATATGAGGAATATATGTGCCAAGACATGAGAAAGGATTAGAAAACTTGAAAGAAAAAAAGTGCAAAAAAATGTGAGGAGCCCAAAAAATACGAAGAGATCAGCCTAGAGTTATATGGCATGGTTTCTTGGAGATATCCATCGAAATAACAATAGACAGTAGCTAATGAATGAAGAGCATTATGAACCTAAAACATCATCTAAGTCGGGAAAGGAAAATAAACATACCCAACTAGTCAGTTCCTTCACCACAAGCTTGCTAACATCACGAATCGCAGCCAACATGGCAAGATGAGCACCAACATGTGCGGCGTTCGCTGCATTTTCATATAAGCCTTTGAAGACCTATGACAAGGTTAGATGAAGTGTTAACATCTATTTGGTAAGAAGGATAAGCATCAAAATAACAACAATGAAAATACCTTCTGAGCCACAGCCAAGGCAGCCTCATCCCGACTAATGCATTTAAGAATGACCCCAGGAACCTCGGCAATAATAGACTGAAAACAAACATCCTCTAATAAGAACTCAGATGTGTTTTGCAAATTCAAATGTCATCCAAAAAAGTACTTGAATAAACTCATTGAAAAAGAGACTAATAGAAACAGCTTTTGGGAAGTAGATTTCGTAATCACATCTAAGTTTGGAGCCTCGGTAAACAAAATTTAAGAGAGAAAAAGTAATAACGAATATAAAGGAACATTACCTGAATTTCTGTTTCTTTAGCATCATTTGCTATCAGAGATTCCAGCTGAAACAACAAATGATAGATCTGGTAAGCTCTACAGCCATCTCATTTGAAGTAAACAAGAATAGAAGGAATAAAAAAGCAAAAGAAAGAACATGCACATCTCCTCATTCAGAAATTTTAAGTTGTAAAACCCCTCAGAGATGGGAAGTTTCATAACAAAAAAAAGGTTTGAAGAAAAACAAAATATCTATCATACAATATTTTCCATATCATGACTAGTCAATGCATTAATATTTCCATATCACCTGTTGGAGTGTTAAGCAACACGTTATGTAACTCGGGACACATTCACATTGCATATTCCATGGCCCAACATATATCCACTACTCCCTACTACATTATGACGCATTCACAAATGCACCATGACACCATATACTGGTGTGGAGCAAGCTTTGTGTAGAATATGAACACATAAATGCATAAGCCCATTTCTCATTAATGAATCTTAAGGTAACTATAAGACATAGACACACATACATGTGACTTTGTAAGGTCAAGCATTCTTCATCAAGTTGCATTCTCATCTTACTCAGAAGGTTACACTTGAAATATGTTAGTCATACTTGCATAATCACAAGTCAACACTATAAATACTGTGTACTTCATAAACCTGGACCTGATACCAATTCCAACATCTTTTTACACATAGAAACTCATTTCTTCATGACATGGATACAGTAAGAAAACTCAGCATATGGATATAAGATGCATGTTTTACTAGACTACCCAGAAACCTCTTCCCATGCAGACTCGAAACCTTTCACCATAATATGAGTCTGCATGATCATATCGGGTTTAAAACCCATGTGACACGCATACAACAACCATTCTCCACAAATCACTCTAGAATGTACGGATGTAAATACCATGTCTGCCCCCTCTAACCCGGTCCATCCAAAATACTTGGTCTAACATCTCTACTGTAGGGCTAGTTAGTAAAGATATATAACGAAATTATATAAAAGATGGTCAGAAGAAAGAAATTGAAGTGACGACAATCTGAGACCTTCTCTGAGATAATCTGGTATTTATCCAATGCATCCCCAGTAGTCAATGAAGGTTCTGCAGTGGTACTTATAATGCGATCTGAAGCTGCAGCTGAAGGCGAAGGCAAAGGCTGTGCATAAGCTCCCGATTCCTAGCAAATAAGAGAAGGCACATGTTAGGCAAAAGATATGAGCAATGAAAACTCATCATCTTGAACTCATGTTTATAAATTGTACTAACTTTGGTAACATTGGAAGATTCTGTTATGTGCAATTCAGGAGCTGACACCGAAGAAAATGAGGAAAGAACAGCTTCATTCTCAAAATTGTGTGGACCAATACCACCAGCCATCCCACTATGTACCGAAGAAGCACTGGAAATGGAAAAGGAAATGATAAAAGATGTAAAAGTTAAAGAGTACGAGTTCCTAGAATTCGTCAGACATGAATAAAGGAAAACCATTTGACCAATCACATAAATAGGAAACATAAAGGATGACCAAATTCCCACACACCTAAGGAGTTTTACTGAACTAGGCTCTATATCTTCAGGATCCAAGGAGTGTGCGACAGCATTAATACCAGAATTTCCCAGGCTAGATGAGAAAATTCCAGGGTTTAGTTGCCCTGAAGCTGAGCCATATCCCCGGTGTAGAGCACCACTTCCTTGGGGAGCCGAAGGACCAAGAGGTACAGCATTTGAGTTTTGGTTGGATTGATTTTGCCAGGGTAACCGAACAAAATCCTGCAAAAAGAGCGTTACTATTAAATTTTATACCGAGCACTAAATCAAAACCACCGAATCGTAGAATTAAGGTGATACCTCGTAGACCCGCTGTTGAGAATGGGATAAGCGGCCAGGTTTAGGACGCAGAGCTTCTGGTAGAACACCTACATGACCTTGTGTATACAGGCTTGCATCAAAAAAGGCAGGTCCAACCCCTTCTCTATGCTTCCTTCTTATCGAAAGTTGTGGTGCAAGTTCGCCATCTATTGTTTGTACAGCCTGTATGCACCAAAATATATTGTTACTGCAATTGACTAGTAACAGAACCATTTAAAGATGTGAGAAATCCTAACATGGAAATAACATACAGCAATACATACAAGCTTATACTTTGTTAGGATCAGCTTAAACTCTAGTGACAGACAATTAAGTTGGATTTTCTCAACAGACAGTAGGGGTAAGCAATCGCTTCCTTCTTTCCCAATGTAAGCAGAGAGAAGAAGGCTTAAAAGTTGCAGGTCCCAAATGTGTCAGGCCTTCCCCCAACGCTAATATGGAGCACATAAATTAATAACAGTTACTATTTAGAGATAAACTGGCATGTTGAGAATTAGAAGACAAGTACCAGGAAGTATAGCAATCTAATTCTAAAGGTTGAATAGATCTTTAAGATATTTATCAGGAGAGTACTTGATATGCTGGTATAAGTTAAGAAAGGATCTAGTACCTACAAGATTTTGTATCATAAAGAGTTGAGTAAACCTTCTTACAACATCCGGAATCATTGTCTATTCTTATCTGTTCATTGTCTATTCTTATCTGTTCTGCCCCCTCCCTATTTCATTTCTGGTTTGCTTCGTAAATAACATTGCCAAATGTGTGGCCAGATCGCTTTTTCATCCAACTTTAAGGACAAATGTGCAACGTGATTTTTCGCAGTACATGTGTGGTACAAAAAAAACAAAGCACTACCATGAGTATCATCTGCAAGCACTCATGATAACATCCAAGATTTACTTGAATGTAGAATGTGATATGAACACTCCCAGTGTGGGATCAGCAATTCATCTAAATACACCACAATATATGTCGCATTGAAAAATGGGATTAAACGATCTAACCTTCTCTGTTGCCGCCTGTTCAATTAATGCACAGCCCAGGTCAAGGTTGTCATTAGTAGCAAGCTGAATTGCATGTTCGAACAGTTCACTGGCAATATTAAAAGTCTGAAGATTGTTTCTTAGCTGACTTGATATTGAACCACGAAGAGGTTCCTAAAAACAGAAGAAATCATTGTTAACATGCAAGATACAAGAATATGCATAATTTACATTAGGAAGTTATATGCAAGAAAATATCAAAGTACAGTATGAATAAACAATGAACAAAAAACCTTGCATGTCACATGAGCCAAACTTCCAGCCAAACTTGCAACCATCAAGTGAGCTGCACTATGTATACGGCTCTCATCAGACTCCATAGCGTAGTCCTGTCATTGTACGTACAAGATCTTTAGGTGAGAAGACTTCAGTAATATTAACACACGATGAACATACTGGACCAGCAAAATGACACCTTTAAGACAAGTTCCTTTGTTGTTTGAGTTGCTATAGAAACACTACGCTGCACAATGCTAGAAACTATTTCTTTGATAGCCCGATCCATGGACATTGGGAGCACACTGTAAAACAAAAGAAGATACATAAGCTAGGTAAACCAAACATTATTTTGTTTACTAGCCACAAGGTCAAAAGAGGATAGAACCTCTGGAAGTGCAAATGCAGGCCCAGAGCTTGAAGCTTGGGGTTAACAATAACTTGTTGGTCAATATTTGATGCTGGCAGCTGCAAAGACAACAACCATTTCGATGAAGAAGAACAAAAACTATACAAGAAGAATAACACACTCTACCACACCTGACCAACTGAAAACGGCAACTGCGCTTGTAGAAGTCCTTGAGCAGATGGAAGCTGATCAGATAAGCCTAAAGCTGCCATCTTCTCATCCTCGCTTAAGGTAGCAGCAGGAAGATGGAGAGGAGCAGCATACTATCCACCAAAAAATTGGCACTAGCAAACCAGGGATGCAAAGAAATAGTATGGATGTAATATGAGAAATATACAAAGATAACAAACCTGGGACAATATACGTGAATGACTGCCAGGATGAGATGAACTGGCAACTTCAAGTGGTAATTCAACTTGATTCAGAGTAGATATCATGCTAGATTTAACTTCCCCAACCATTGGTTGTTGGGCCGACCCAACATCTTTGTTAGAAAAATCAGGGTTTCCTTCAATTTCTCTCACTCTGTCCATAAGAAGGGATGTTGGGGTAACTTCCTTCAAATCCACATTAAGATTCTTGAACAAGACCTGAAAGGTCACAAGGACAAAAGCAAATAAGTGAATTTACTAGTTGCCTCTATTCAGTTTAGCAATTACTGTACTTTTTCCCCTTCAAAAGGAATGTCGCATTCAACCATGGTTTTCTGACATAGGCAAGACAAATTCATTTTATTATTAAAAAGGTTATTCTTTAATTGCTATATAGAGATTTGCTTTAAGATACTAGGTGTTCCTTTGGGTGATATGCCAACCATCTTGTACTGAAGCTAAGCAACCCTAGGGCTTTGAGGAGTGATTCCCCAATTTAATATCATTCACTTTTTATCTCCATAAACAGTAAACATACCTCAATTTCAAACTTGAGATTCATTTTGAGATTCGGCATTGCATAAATTTCAGCAAGTAATCCAAGAATTCCCATGGTCCAAGGATTAGGAGGTTGATATGCTAGACTGCTTTGGCATGCCTCTAAAATCTGCAGCATGAACAAAAAAGATGTTTAATGCCTCACAATCCTCTCAACAGAGAATAAAGATAAACCAGTTAATCTGTGTACCTTGGAGGTAAATGGAATCACCGCAATCATTAAACCCTTTTCGTATGCCTGCAGTTATTTTAAAGGTAAACTAAGTTACATATCACACGGGAAAATAGAGGACAGTATTTTTGAAGAATAAACCTAATTACTAAAGGACAACTATGTTAGAAGTGGAACATATATTGTGTGATGACCTCAATAATTAAGGCCTTTGGATCAATCTCTTTAGCACGCAGAACATGGTTTCTACCAATCGTGATCTTCCCCAGCCAGCCTCCAAGATTCTTCAGCAACGAACGCTCTTCCGAACTAGACTTTATAAGTTCAGATCCTAGAAGAACCTGTTGCAACACCATCTAATATAAGAATTCCAACAATCCACAAATTATCACACGTAAAGCACACCAAAGAATAAATTATAAAAACGCACCTTGCAATTCTCATATGTGGCTTGAACAATCTCTCTGTTTAGAGGTTTTGAGTTGGCTTTCTCAAGGAACTTCAAGTACAAGTCGTGAAAGTTTGGTTCAATGCTCGCTCTGTCAATAAGATCAGTAAGCCAGGCTACTCAGAAAAATATCCACTCATTATATACAAGTAAGCAAAGCTTAAAAACGATCATCCAAACAAATTTACTGGCTTAATCACAAAAAATCATGTTAGTTATAGTGCTCCAGTGGCCGCTTCTGAGAAGAAAGTTTTACATGCTCGATTACAGTTACCAAGTTGTACAGAACAACTGGACACTGCATATATTATGTGCAGGCTCATAAGCAAACCTCCATGTGCAGGACATGAAGATGGGTTCAAAGATTTTGAAGATAAGACAAAAAGAAAGAATGTAGAATAAAGTCATGACAACCACCAAAACATGCCACTCAAAATTCCCAAAATCCTAATTTTCTGAAAAGAGAATGTGAGTGTCAATATAATAAGTGCATTAACATTCATTTTTCATAAAACCAATTCTGGTAAGCTTGATGGTTGTCAGAGCTTTTGCCCGAAAAAATATTACCACAAGAAAAAATTCAGTTAGTTATATGGTTTCTCACCTTTTCATGACCATGTACTGTGCAAACCAAGGATAGTACTGCTCTTTCAAAATTTCTGTGAATTCCTTTGCTTTAGCTTCAATATTGGCAGCCGATAAATTATTGATGATAAATGAGATCTTATCCTGAGTTTCTGATGGTGGGGCCTGTAAACGAGATGCATATTAGAGAAGCAAATGATCAGAAAATTTTACAAATAATATTTAGAAAGAGCAACGAATTATTAGATGCTCATAAAACCAGGATGATACACATAATATGAATCCATTTATCACAGCTAGATCACATCTGAACAAGTAAAAAGCAAGCATCTCATTCTCTGAACCACTCCACAGTTACTCAGTTCCTGGAGGGAAACACCATCTTGCAATTATTATTATCAAAAAATCATCTTAATACATTAACTTCTGAGATCCTTCACCACTTTCATTGAGCCAGGGAAATTATCTTAGTATGATAACTATAATCACTAATAGGCATTTCATTTGAAAATCCTGGAAGACCACCAAAAAGGGCCAGGGTACATAAAATACCTCTATGGGAGTTTCTCTGCGTTCAGCAGCAGCAACAAGTGTTTCAATATTTAATGCAGAACCAAACCCTGCATGATATAGATAAAAAGGCATCATAAGAGGAAGGTGAAGAATTGAAAACACCAGAGATATGAGAAAGATTCATGTATGTAAAAAGCTTAAGAGAAAGTTCAAAACGTACTTGCTGAAGAACCACGAGATGGCCGAACAAATGCAGGAGAGGAAGCCAACGCTGCTGAAGAACTAACAACGCTCTGTGGCTGCATTTAATCATGATAAAAAAGAAATTGATAAGATGCTTAACACCACCAAACAATTGAACGAGGATAGAAAACGTCTTGCATAACTCAGGTTGCAGTAAGGTGCTTGCCTTTGGGATGCTAACAGGTTCACTTGCTGGAGCAACTGAGACTTGCCCTGCGTTAGTTAAGTTTGGCTTCATATAATTGGACGAAGTTACAGAGGCTCTGTGTCTCTCATCTAAATAACTCTGGTTCCTCTGCTGAAGCTGGATTGGAGAAGGTATTTGAGAACCAAGCTGTCCACCACCAGATCCAATCAAAGGGAAAGATGAAGCCGCCATCTACAAGAAAAACAAATATCTGAGACTGCTTATATCAATCTACAATGGTCCAAAAGCAAACTTGAACATCAGCACTAAGAAAGATGTAATGGAGTTCAATTTTTATATGTGGGTAAGAGCATGCTATTAACCTAGTACTTTTCCTCACCAAAAAAGACCAAAAAGTATTGAAAGCTCAACTGATATCACTAAAGAAGGCACATTTTACTAAGAAGTAGATCCTTCATTATGTATCATTATTATAGTCACCATAGGTAAGTAGCTGACCATACATGAAACAAATATGTTGAAAATGATGACGGAAGCAAATTCAAATAACACCTTAATGTGATCTGATGATGAAAGACGTCACACTAAAGGCCCATGTACAAACCCCTTTGCCTACTACTTCGTTTGCCAATAAGACTTAACTTGTTACAACATACAATCCATGAAAATCTATTTTAATATATACTACAAGCATCCTGCACACTCCTAGGATCTCAAAAACAACACCTTCTTAGCTTTATATACAGGTATCAGAAAGTATCTCAGCCACCTGTACACTAACAAATAGAAAAAGCCATCACCCAACCCATTCATACTGCCACACTAAATCAGGCTTTGCAGAAGCATCAGATCAAACATCAATGCTGTTGGTAATAATCAAGATGGAGAGGCATACACCGACAAAGAAGTGTATAACAAAAGTAAATTGGGATATGCAAGACCAAATAATGAGCATCTTCAATCGTGGCACTGATAAAACACTACTTCCATTACAAGATAAATGTCACTTTTGATAGATTATATTAATAATCAGCAGAAGCACTGTAATATGTAATATACTATAATTAAGAATTAAATTGAATGTGATCAACAAACATCTAAACTAAACGCATTTTGATGGACTATAAAATATAGGAGCTATCATAGGTGAATTTGATGTAAAATATTTTTGGTACAACGCTTGTTTGATTAGCTAAAGATGATGATAATGTAAAGAAAACCATCATGATATATTAAAATTTTAAAAGAACAGCAAAAGATGCAATATAGAAGTTGAAACAAACAAAATCCATCATCCGGTTTGGAATAGATAATCATATTAGCAACTCCAGCTGCACCGTCTAAGTGTAAGCTCCAAACCTGCACACAAGGTTTTAAAGTACAAAAACGCAAGGTGGGACGTTTTCCCTGAGAGAGGCTGAAGCCTCTAGGTGGGAACATACTAGAAAAAATCAAAGAATATATTAAACAGAAATATACTGAACACGGTATTTACCGACAGGATTACACAATATACATACGCAAAACACATACGCCCAAAAAGAAAATATATTAAATATACTTGCACAAAATATTATATACTAATAAATATAAAATAGATATATATGCACAAGATGCATATATAAATTACATACTAACAAACAAAAAATATAATATAGTCAGTAGGTATGCAGCAGGTTCAGAGAATATATATATATATATAAAGGCGTAAGTACGAGGGTGAGAAGAAAGAAGGTTTTAAAGCTTGATTGAGAGGTGAAACGCTGTTGAGAGAAAGACTAGAACCAACCATTCTTTTTTACCAAAGTTTAGTGTTTTACTTTTAGTATTTAAATAAAGAGGCACACCCACATAACAGAGACGTACGCCTCTCTATAGACTCCTGCTTCACTACCACCTCACAATGCAAGAGGTACGAATTAGAAGGCATTGAGAGACGATGCCTCAAGTCCATTTTGCCACCTCGCCTTGATGCATACACCTTAACCGCTTTTTAAAACCATGCCTGCGCAAGCAAGTGCACACTGGCATATACAATTCCCTAACAAGCTACAGCAGACAAAAAAATGTGGTATTATTTCACAAGTAATCGGGATGCACAGAATGAACATATTCCTCATAAGACTTGAAGAAGTAATCCAAGTAATAGTTGACGTCGTTGCCATTCCACCACAACCGTCAAGAATCTCTCAACCTTCTCCATGACTAATCAACGTCCATCACTTCCAAAACATACAATATACGAACATAAAATGTTATACTATCTACATAGTTTACTACAAAAGAAGCAAAGCAACCTCATCCACCAACTATTCACAATCTGAATTATCAAAAATAATTAAGATGCACCAATGCATGCATAAAAAAAAAACAGACACCAAAGGAGCATGAAAGGTCTACCTCGATATTTGCTTGCGGGATAGAATTATGGTGTTGGTCGGCAGCAGGATTGTGGCCTGCATCTGATTCTGGGTGGCCTGATGAAATTCTGGCAAGCGCCCTTTCAATGAAAGCAACAAGCTCTGAATGAGTACCACGTAGATGTGATATTTGTAAGATATGTTGGCAGTATTGTGGCCATTCAATCAGGCGATCCACAAACTTCTCCAGAGCTTTTGTACCAAAAACAAACATCTGCATAAAGGCATTTTTCAGCATTAGAGAAACAAATGCCTTTGGAGTAGAGCAATGTCATCACCAGAAGTTAGTACTAACTTTGGAATCCGCAGGTTTGCGCAATGCATCCAAAACAGCTCGTAGGGCAATACCCAGTGTCAGATGAGTCACAAGTTGATTCTTAATAAGCAATCCTGCAATTTCAAATTTATAAAAAACATATTTCATAATTAAAAAGTAGTGCTTCACATAGAGACAAAGTAAATAGCAAATAACGATACCATATTCATATAAATACCATAAAT
Source organism: Cynara cardunculus var. scolymus (assembly GCF_001531365.2). Taxonomy (NCBI): domain Eukaryota; kingdom Viridiplantae; phylum Streptophyta; class Magnoliopsida; order Asterales; family Asteraceae; genus Cynara; species Cynara cardunculus. The sequence continues at coordinate 10,376,456 of NC_037541.1, forward strand.
ATTAACTCAGTTTAAATCAGTCATGTCTCGAGCAAAAAAACAAGCCCCCCACAACTTTTTATATTGAACATGAGACCCCTTCAAGAAAATCCCAGATTGAGAAAACACATGCCTAAACACACTTATGGGATAGCATTATCACGGCAAAACAATTTGACAGTACAGAACATATATGTATTTATTAATCCATGTAGGGATTAAGAAAACTATGCCAAAGGAAAATCAACAACAAAAATTTGCAGTAGAGAATAACATTGCTAGTTACATTTCTGCAATGCAAGTCCTATGAGACCTTACCAAAGAGAACGGCAGCAAGTTTAAGTTGTCTGTCCGGGTATCTGTTGAAGAACTTGTACTCTTCAAACAGGTTGGCAATCATGCACTCGAATATTGATTGTTCCCTGAAAGGCCACACGGCAGCAGAACATAAGGACTCTACAAACTATAAATGTAAGAATCATCTCCGGTTGGCATTTTGCTAGGTATTTCCAATAAAAATGTTCAAGTTCATGGGCAATGATAACAAATTTAATTCATACTCAAAAGACTGAAGAAAGATCAGGGGTTATTCAAGAATTAAGCAGCAGAAGGCTAGTAGTCAAATACATCAGTACCCATTTCAACTTCAGCTCCCTCCAAGAACTACAAACTTAAACACAATGCAGGTCACCTTGAAGCCAAAGACTTTTGAAACCTTTTATGATGGTCAGATTTTGTAATATCATAACAAAGGCAACATAGGGAAGGATAGAGTCATGTTGGGTATCTTTCATGTACATTTTCAAACTACATTCTTCATTTGTCTGGAATTAAATGACCATTTTGCTAAAAACTTGAGAATTAAACAAGCATTTTGCTTAAAACACGAAAAGTGAGTAAACGTTTTAGCAGCTTAAAGTGCCAATCATCAGATTGTAATGTTTAAAACAATTAAACAAGTCAGCTGTTTCACAAATGGATTCAACCAGACTGCAAAGCTCACACACACAATGACAAAACATTATGTGATTAATAACAGAGTTATCCTCTAGTGATGGCTGCCTTCACTCTTTGCCTCCAGCTCCAAACACATTTACACCGTCACAAGATTCCCCGATTCTAATCCATGAGATTACACCTAAGAATACCTCAATCATCTACCACTTCATTGACTAAGGGCACCTTCAACTATGAAGGAACTAGTGGTCAAGGACACATGTAACCTTCCATTCACTGACCATAATTTGGCCAACACTTGTATTCACAAATTGATAAATAAGATGCATCCTTAGGAACACCATTATCCCAACTGACAGCTAGCAAATAAACTAGTACCAGGATCTTCACTTGCACCAACTTCCTTTTCCAACAAAATAGACCAATACTACCAAATAATGTTATGATCCCCTTCCATCAGGAACAACCCATCTTATTCCACACATCCTCACAGCTCATGTTTCATAATGTGCCTTGGTTTCTAGGCATAACATGGACACACAGACACCAAGCACTCAATTAAGGAATCCAATGATACATTTGTAGTGTACAAAGCCCTCCTCTGTCCCTCCTACAATATGAACAAGAATGCGTCCTAGAGTGAGCGAGTCTGTAACATAAGACTCACCAATACACATGATTACATGAATCAAAGAACCACAAACTCACATAGGAAGGGATTGGACGCATATTCCTTCCATTACCACCCACTTAACTGAGGTTATTATTTGGAACCAGTTATTATTACTGACTGAATAAAGAAAATGTGCAATCGCTCATTATAGAAGACTCTGAAAATGAGGAGGTTTTTCATTCAAATAGGAATGGGATGGAAGACAATTCTTAAGTTTCTTGCTCCTCAAAATTTAAGATAATTTGAGAAAATCGCTATTCAGGTTGAATGGGAGCTGCAAAACCTTTCTCCAGAAAAGAACCCATTGTCAACAAGTACTATTCTTCCCACTTAAATCACATTACATGATCTAAAAACCAAGATGAAAATAAATTAAGAAAACGAACAAATTAAGCATTTTAACCTACGAATTTCTGTAACAGAAAAAGAGATAGAAAATGGTATTAGTAAACTTCAAAACAAATCTGAGTAAAGAATAAACCTCTTTTCAGAAGATTCCTTAAATCGGGCTAGCATTTGAACCATTGCATCAATCGTCAACACACCAGAGAACATTTGCTGGAAATAAGAGTTGGCCTCTGTCTCTATATCATCTGCATACACTTCAGATGTTGACGAATCAGGACCACCATTGTTCTTCATCCTTGAACTATTGTTCGTAGACTTCAAATGTAATCTTTCCATTTCCTTAGAAAGTTGATTTGAGGATAGCAAGCTTGTATGCGATTGAAGGACCTAAAAAGACATAGATTCGAACAGTGTGTAGACTAGAGATAATTGAATTGAAATAGAATACAACCATTTGATGAGTAAAACCTTTAAAAACACAGGAGCAGTCTCCATATAAAGACTCCAGATGTTACTGGAGTTATGCAACCGATTGGAAGATTCATGAGCACCAAACTCCACCTCCTTCAGAAATCGGAGGCACTCCTGAAAAGGTAACACATGCATATCACTATCATTTTTAAATCTCTTCTTCTTGAACAATGCATGACAGTGTTTAATGAGAAAAGATGTGAACGTAGAACAGTACTAACAATTCACGATGACAGGGCATGGCATAGGTAAAAAGTTGCAAAGAGTTGTAACTTACCTCAAAGAAAGTATCTCTGTAAGTGCTTAAATTCATGCTCAACCACTTCTCCAGATCTACGAGCTCTTTTCGAGAAGCCAGGGCAGCCAGCCTGATACCCAAATACATAGGTACCATATCCAATACAGGAGATACAATCTGTGACGAAGAAAGATATTTTAGAAGACTTGACAAAAATACATACAGCATTTGAGAGATGAAGGCTAAATGAAAACAAAATTTGAAATTAGAAAAAAGATAATGGAAGCAAGTAAGCGAACTTTTCAGGTTTACACAGCAAGAGGTAAAAAATAAGGAGGCAAAAAACTACCATAAAACATATTTCGGGAGATGATGCTTCTATGTTCTACAAATATAAAAACAAACAATGGAAACAGAGAATCACAATAAGCATAAACTGCGCATTAAATGCAAAATATCACGTCTAACCATAAAAGGTTTTCCAACTTCCTTCTCACCTATTCTCAGTACAGCACAGGTCATAATATAAGATTAGCACACAAAGTTTTATAGGTCATAATATAAGATTAGCACACAAACTTTTACAGGTCAAAAAGCAAATGGCTAATTCTTTTTTCACAAGTCAATATGTCAAAGTTGCTGTCAGAACTGTAAAAAGGCTTCTCAAAATATTTTCATCACTCTGTTCATGTTTAACAATATCAGAGATGACATACATAACATTTTATTCTCACAACACAGCTTAATTATATAGTAGAAATCTAAAGATCATTACATCTATCAGAATCAGTATTGGAAATTGAATGAAGACCGCGTGCCCTATTAGTCATAGTACAATACACCATACACATTCTACTTATCCATATTGCTTTGAGACACTAATACAAGCAGTACCGAATTAGAAATTAAAACTGGACCACTGACCTTTAACTCCTGGAATATATCCAATACTCTGTTTGTGTTATCTGCATCCATGTTGAGTGTGTCATTTAGAGCTCTCAACAAAAAGGGAGGGTTTACATGCCAAAGATGGAGCAGAATGCCACCCAAAGAAGCATCTTTAAGTATCATAGGAAGAACAACCGAAGAAACTTCATGTTGGATGAGATTATATGGTGTCTGCATATTTACAATTAAACCATCAACCAAAACAACTTAATGGAGAAGCAGAAAAATAGAACAATGTGAGATGACAATACATTAACATGGGCCATCCCAAATAACAACACTTCGGGACAATTCCTAAGAGGATGTTCAAGCAGCAACCGCACAGAATTTGCAAGCCCTCTCTCAGCTAGCTGGCACAAGACCTCCAAAAGGTCGAGGCATAGCCATGCATGATTTGCATGACCAGATTGAAACTTGTGATTATTGGCTATATCAACATATGCCTGCAACAATAGGAATAAATCTTTTGAGCCCTCAGATAACTTGGTCATTCATAGAAAAAGCATATATGAAAATCTTCATACCACTTGTCTTTCACAGTGTGCAAATGTGAATACTTCAGGTGGTACAGAAACAGCACACTTCAGAAATGACAGCTGCCCCTCGGTGTTTTTCCAAATGTTGCCACAAACAGCAGCCAGTGGAAAAGGATCCTGCATCATCATCAAACGAATCAGTACAATATAAGCATCAAGAATGCCACTCTCCATCACTGGCAGAGCTAAAAAAATTGAAGAAAAACCTGAGATGCATGTCTGTAACAGGAAATCAATAGCAAAAATGCTGCCTCGTCGGGGATGTAAAAACCCTCATGATCAAGATTCTCAATTACAGTGGTCCAGCTGATTCCAGGAGCCTATATATTTTCATCAGTGTTAATAATATTTCCAAATTGCATCTGCCATCTTCATGGAAAACAAAAATATGAAGAATATTTTAAAATGAAAAAATGAAATATGGAACTAACAAGCTGCTTAATTGATTCTATAAGGACATCAGTGTTCCAGGAGTTCAATGATGACATATCGGACAGACTCCCTCTACCAAGAGCAGAACAAAATGTTGAAAATGCATTTTCATGGTCCTGAAGACCGGCATCAAATCGGACAATTGTGCCTAGTATCCTAGCAACAGTGATTTCAGTTAGCGGTGAGAATGAAGATAACAAATCTTTGCACAGCGATACATCTAATGTGCACTTATAACCCAATTCTCTCAACATGTCCGCCATGCTCATCTCCTTCTCCATTTCTGCTAGGATAGCATCAAATTCGTCATCATTGCCTTCACTAAGAAAATCGATATCGCTGAAAAATTAAAACAGAAAACAGCAAAATGATTTTAAAATGGTAAAAAATAAAATCAATTCATCTTGCACAAGCAACAAAAATCATAGACTCACCTCAATAACTTGGAGTCTTGCAGTTCATCTGAAAGGAGAGGAGCTAAAATAAACCCCGAATCCTTATCGAACTGAACCAGAGATAACAATTGCATAAATGAATCCACATGTTTAGAAAGGACTTCAGATTTATTAAGAAACAGCAATATATCCTGAACACAGTCAGCGGTATGCAAAGAGGTATGGGTAGCAAACAATTCCTCAATCTTTCCCATACAGAAGTTCCTTCCTGCAAACAGCAATACAATTCTCATATGGGCATAAATATAGAGCTCTTGCTAACAGCATAAAAACAAGAAACAGCAAGACAGCTCACCAGCCATTCTAATGTCATTGTTTTCCGAATCTGTCAAAGCTAGGCCAAATCCAAGTTTCTCATATGCCGATAACTGTAGCGCAATAGATAGATTATCCAGAAATTCTTCAGTGATTGCTGTTGGCCTTACTGACACAGAGAATACAGTACTAAACTGCGGCTTTTCCAGCATTTTTCTAAAAAGTGAAGCAACTACAGGTTCCAGACGAGTACTTTTCAAGTCCTTCTCATATACATTAAAGTGGTCCAAGCAGGTCTCTAGAAGCAAAACACTTCCCTCCGTTCCATAATCAACATACTGCAGAAGATGCAACAATATCAACAAGAACCCATCAAATGCAATATTGATCGGCTCAACTACAATGAACCTTTTTCTAAAAACAACACGGTTAGATTCTCCTAAGTAGACTGGTTATTATTACAGAAAACAAGCAGTTGTCTGCCAACCACATTAACTTTATCCCTCTATTCATGCTTTGGTTTTGGAGTATGGACCCAGTTAACAAGTACAAAATTCTAGCTAACCTTTCATGTGTTGGTAGGCATATACGAGTTCTTTGTGTTATTTAAGGGTCATCCCTTTTCACAGAATCCCATGTCCTAATAGAATACGAATAAAAAAGGTAAGAACATGTTCTCTTTAAAATTATACGTTCACCGAATTAACCTCATATTTGCCTTCTATCATTTCTCCTAAAATCATGCTCATGACTTGCATATATATCCAAAACAAGCAGTGGTCTGCCTACCACATTAACTTTACCCCCTTTATTTATGCTTTGCTTTTGAAGTATGGACCCAGTTAACAAGTACAAAATCCTAGTTAATCTTTCATGTATTTTTAGGCACAGAAAAGAGTTCTTTGTGATTTTTGAGGGCCCTCAAGTCCTACAAAAATACAAATAAAAAAGGTAAGAACATGTTCTCTTTAACAATATACACTCACAGAATTAACCTTGTATTTGCCTTCTACTAGATAGCTTTTCTCCTATGATCATGCTTGTGACTTAAATGTATATCCCCCACAAACAGCATACCTTCCCTCTAAACAAAGCAGGGTTCACCAAAAATTTGTTATATAACACCAAAAATAAAATGGAAATATGGTACAGGAGGATTTGCAGCCAAATCAAACTATGCACTAAACAGCAATCTGCACATAATATTACCAAAAATAATACCCCTATCCATAACTCTCAACATGAACAAGCGTAAACCCAAATCTAGTACCACCACCAACACTTAAATTGGAGCCTAAGTGTCAATAATACCCCACTCTCCAAGCAAACAAGATACCAGAATTTTATAAAGGAAATCAAGTCTTCAGAATGCAAACAAGCACATTTCACATTCCATTTTCAAATCTCCAGGAACCATAGAGAGTGGAGCCAAGGACTCCTCCCTCTGTATTGACAACAACTAATCAGCAAAATGGGGACATCAACAGCCTACAGAACGGAGAACAAAAGAAACCATAGTTGGCTATCATTCCCAGTACCAATACATAGTTCACCAAGAAAACCAAGCCATAGCATATACCAAGCAAAGTATCCAAACAACTAAGAAAGTCTAGAAAAATCCAGGAAGGAGCAAGTAGTAGAAATAATCCTACTGAAATAGACAAAGACCGAACAGCAGATACACCAAGAGAATCAATTGATTGACCAACTAATTATTAACTAACTAGAATAGGGAATCCTACAAACGAAAATCAAGCAAATAGATATCACCATCTTATCATTCAACTTCACAAAAATTCACAAGGGATCTCTTTCACAACAGAAAAACCAGAAAAAAAGAGTGAGGCCACCTATGAGATTGGTCAATCCTGTCGGCATCACAAAACCCCCTCCTCCTCAACAACAAGAGCGTTTGATTGCTGCTCAACTTCCAAGATCAAGCACACAAAGGTCCACCCTTCAGGTCAGTCAACATGGACGTCACAAGAGTACCACTCCTCTACACCATAAGAGACAGCTGTCATTCCAATATTGCTCTTTTACTTTTGGCTGCCATTCACACATTGATTTTGACTTTTGGCTGGCATTCGGACTTCCATACCAACTTACAGTTCTCATTCTGACTTCAAGCTTACGTCATGAATGTCACTTCAGATTTAATTTGAATTTGAGACTGAAGCCTCCTCTCTGTTTTGCCATTTCTTTCAATGTTTTACTTTTGTTTCTTTATGAAAAAAAAAAAGTTATTTTCTTTTCCACTTAGTTCTATATCTCAAAAAGAAAGGATAACAGGAGGAAAACCCCCGCTACGCATCAATAAATATGTTTGTTTGACCGATCTTTTTCTTAATATCAACCCCTAAGCAAACTGTTAATAAACACAAACTGGTTATATTCTCATTATAACTTTTTTATAGTTTACAACATTAAACATACATTCAAAGTGTATTATAGATATTTCGAGAGTGACATTTAGGCCTTCAAAAACATTTATCACGTTTTTAACATCTCTCATTGCACAAAAAGTTCTTTTGAGGGGTGACACATTTAAAAGAACTAGTAGGGTTACTCCTCTGGTGGCCTATAGTTCACTGCTCCAAGTTATTGAAACTACCTCTTTACAAAATGCATGAGAAGATTGTGTGCAAAGACCTCCCTCCCAAACCCTTAGAATTCCAAAGAACCATGACACACGAAGGTCACTTCTTGTACATGTGAGTGCACTGGCGGAGCTACGTTAGAGCCAGGGAGAGCATATGCACCCCCCTACAAACTTCATTTTTTTAAGAAATAGATATATCATATATGTAAGCTCAAATCCCAAAATGGTCACTAGTAAGTCTTTTCTCCACAAGAAACCTACCCCAAGTCCTTGGCCACATTACTAGAATTTGGAACTTTGTGAATTTCTTTCCAATTGCAATCTAGTGATTTGTTGAATTACTTAAAATTGCAGTTATCTAAATTTATTTTTGCTTTTTATGTGTATAAATGGTTGATTAATCTAACTTCTAATCAATAATCATGTATAAATATTTATCAAAGACAAAAACGACCGGTGATTAGTCATCTATGTCAAATAAGAATAATGTTAATAGTTGTTTCTAGTTAGGGTTTCGGATCACGGTATAATATTCGAGATGAAATTCACGGATAAGTTTTAGAAAATGAAAATTCGTTGAGATCACTGTTGAATCTTGTAAAAGTCGTGGTTTTATCAATATAATATCATATCGTTGTTTTTCTTATTTTCAAAAAAACTAATATTTATTTTTTTTATTAATAAAAATATTTGATTTTTCTATGCTCCCGTGTGTGAGTGTATAACATGTGTGTCTCTATATATGTACATATATACATGCACACACATTGTTCTTTTAATGGATCTATTTACTAAGGGTTGTCAAAGTTTGTCACTTACAGAAATGGATATAACATAACTGAATGTGGTTTGGGTTTTCATATTTATACTAGTGGTTTTATGTAAAACGTACACCATGGCTCTTTTTTGGGTTGACAACTCTGCTTGCACCACATGCCATAACTACTATGGTGATGCAATTGCGTACAATCCCTTTACCGTCCTCGTAACAGATGTTATATACACAGCATGTAATCAGACTGGCTTTCTTCTGAGTGTTAGTGGAGCAAAGACAAGCGCCTTTACTTAAGGTCCAAAGTCCAAGGTGAGCCTCATTCGTGGGTCGCAGTTTGATGAACACATAAACCTTGAGGTCAACAAAATTACCAAATTGAACACGAGTGGATCATCCATCCTAACAAAGGCGTTTAATATCCAAATCCCCCATTCCAAATGTAATTCAGTTACCCATCGACTGCTACATCAAACTCCCAAAATACCAAATAAAACCAAACAAGCAAAATATATAAACCGAGCTAGTAACTTTCCAAGCAACCTCATTTCTAGCACGCATTATATTCGTTCCACTTACAGTCATGTGGAACAATTAGGGTTTTAACTTACAAGTAGATCGCTCGAGAGAAAACAAAAAGATATGGAGAAAATTTCATCCTTTAAGCTTTTAAGAAAAGAAAATTGATAATATACCTGAGAGAGTTCGCGAAGAACGGAGTCGAAATTGGAATCGTTCAAGCTCTCGAACAACAGCCGAATTTCAGTTGAGAATCTTTGCGCCAACGGAATCATGATGAAATAGCAGTGAATCAGACGATTTGCTAATTGATTTGACGATCAAAAGCTAGGGTTTCGAATTCAGAGCGAGGGAAAATCGGGGATTTTCTGAGAGTACAAGATATATAACTGTGAAAGCAAAAGGGGGGTGAAATTTTGTGGGCTGTTTGCAAGCGTATATATATAGAGAGAGAAAGAGAACAAAGCTCGGTGCATTCGGTGCATCGATTTTAATCGACCCTCTTTCTTGCATACACTTCTTAATTTTGTTTTACAATTTTCTGTAACATAAAAATTTAGCTCCCGTTTGATTTGTAGGAATGAAATAAATTCGGAAGATTTGTATTTTAAATCTATAACAATTTCATATTTGATTTGTTGGATTGTTCGGATTTGAAAATTTTAGATTTAATTGAAATTCTTCAAACATATGATTTTGAAATCCTTAGGGGTTGGTTGGGATTTCGTATGATTGTATGTAATAAGGTCTTACAAAATGTTAAAAACTAGTTTTAGTGTATTCAACTACATTTATCTTCAAATTTGTCTTCACTTTTAATTCAATTTAACGAACTTATAGATACATTAATCTATTTCACATGCATGAATTTGTTAAAGTTTCAGTCATGATAATAAAAATAGTTAAATAAGGTGGTTGAATGTTGATGAGGGTATACAAATGTACATAAGTTTTCTGTTCTCGTATTTTCACCATAACTCTTATTATCACTGAAACCCAACTCTTTCACATTAAGGGATCGTTTATCTAAATGCTTACCCGGTAAGTGTTTAATATTAGGAGTCAACACTATAATTTATTTATTGTGTAAGATTGTAATACATCAAAATGTATCTTATACAACAATTTACCTGGTAAGCATTTACCCGGGTAAGAGTCATCACATTTACTTACCCAGTAAAACTCTCCATCCTTATCATCGCTTTTACCGGGTAAAATTATTGTCCCTTGCCATGTTCATCCGGTGAGGAAAATTACCCGGTAAGTACTTATCAGGTAAACGTTTGCCGACAAAAGTCACTACTTTCGTTTATCTTATGGGGTAACATTCTCCGTCATCGAAATGGATTAATGGTAAGCGTTTATAACTTGATATGAGTTTACCGGGTAAGAGTCGTCACCCTCACTTACACCCGGTAAGATTCTCGAACTTTGTCTTCCCTTTTACCGAGTAAGATTTTTTATCCTTGTTATGTTAGTCAAATAAGGTAATTGAACCAATAAGTGTCTGCCAAGGTAAGTGTTTAGTAAACGACCCCTAAGTAGAGTTGGATTTTCATGAGAATTTTTTTTTTGGTATTTTTTACCTCATATGACTTCATTTTCCTATTTTTATCACCATAATTGAAATTTTAACAAATCTATATTATAAAGCATTTGACAAAAACTCTTAAAAATAATTTTTTATGCATAAAGTACTGTTTATTAATGCATATTACTTAAAACTCAAGATTGCAAGTAGATTGTGCGTAACTACAACTTATTAAAGTTTCATATCTGAATTCATGTAACTAACTGCAGATAAACATAATCAAATACAAGATAAACATCTAATTTTAAATATAAAAAATCTAAAATATAATTTGGATAATAATTGAGTTTTAACAGAATACTTAATTATTATCTTTATAAAATGTTATATTATTAAATCAAAAATAAATTATTTTGTTATTAAACTTAAATTAAATTATAATAAAAAAAATAAATTAAAGAAATTACATAAAAAATGAGAACTTTTAAATAGTTGATTTGATATTAACATTAATATTTTTTTTTAAATTTTTATGATATCTTCAAATTTATATTTTATTCAAAGATAAAATCATTATTGTTTTCTTAAAAACACATAAAATTGTATTATAACATTGACATAGACAAATAATAAAATAAAACATTAAAATCGAGATATGTCTCGTTGCATTGCGCGAGTACTCTTATAGTTTATATAAGTGAAAGTGATTGAAGGTATGTAAAAATCCGTATAAAAGTGAAAATAAAGGTGAATATGAAAACGGGTATTGGTAGATGAAGGTTTGTGTTATTTGTAGTTGTCAATTGAAGGTAGTTGAAAGGTATGCGGGTTTTTAACCATTAGATTAAAAACTCAACTTATCTAAATAAGTTAAAGTGCTTTCACACTCTCACGAAAACTCTTACTCTTAAATGATACCAATGTGGCGTTTATTTTTAAAGATGTGTTGAAGTCTGAAGTTTGATTTCACTTTTGATTTATAAGAGATGGTGCTGAAGTCTGAAACATGAATCAGTCATACTGTTTGTTTTTGTGAACAGACAAACGTTTGAAATTTAAAATCTGAATCAATTTATTTTAATTAAATTCAAATGAATCATTTAAATAAACGCGAAGATGAGAGAGAAAGGTCTCGAAGGCGGACACCTTTTGTGAAATCAAGAGGTGTTAAAGGGTTTTCTTTTCCACTTAATATTGAGTGGAAGCTTTTAAGCTCTTAATTTTTTTAAAACAATGTGAAAAGGAGAATGTATGACTGAATCAGACTTCAGAAGCAATTAATAGGCAATTTTAAAAACAAAGATGACTCAAGGCTTATAGGGTGTTTGATTCGCATAATGTTTTTTGAATTGAATGAAATCTGTCAAATAATTAGAATTTGAAATAATTTGAATGAAATGTTATCATGTTTGACCATATGTTTGGTTTACATAAAATGAAATGTAATACATCAAATGAAGTGGAATGTGTTTGTTGGTCAAGTTTAGAGAATGTAGCTTATAAATGGAAAATAAATAAACGACAATGGTGGTGCCTGATTGGTTTGAACTTGACTTTAAATGTCAAAAGTACCAGGAGGTCTCAGGTTCAAATCCAAGAAGGAATAAAAATTCCTTTGTGGCCGCAGAGATTCAAATGCGGTGACTTCGGGCTATCTACAAAGCAGGTAGTCGCCCTGAGATTAGTCGGCTTGCATAATGAGTTGGATATTCAGGTTAATCAAAAAATAAAATAAATAAATTAATAAATAAATAATGATAAATAACCAAATCTTTTTTTTGAATTTTGTTTTTTCTTAAATTATAAATCTATACTATATTATAAAGCATTTGATAAAAAACTCTTAAAAACCATTTTTTATGCATGCAGTACTGTATATTGATGCATATTACTTAAAATTCAAGATTACAAGTAATTATGCATAAGTACAACTTATTAAAGCTTCATGTTTGAATTCGTGTAACTAACTACGGATAAACATAATCAAATAGAGGATAAACATCTCATTTTAAAATCTAAAAAATCTAAAATATAATTAGGATAATTATCAAGTTCTAACAAAATAATTAATTATTATCTTTATAAGAAAAAAATTATGCATAAAATACAATTTATTAAATCTTCATGTTTGAATTCGTGTAACTAACTACGGATAAACATAATTAAATAAATGATAAACATCTTATTTTAGAATCTAAAAAATCTAAAATATAATTAGGATAATCATCAAGTTCTAACAAAATAATTAATTATTATCTTTATAAGAAAATTATATTATTAAACCAAATATAAATTACTTCGTTATTGAACCTAAATTAAGTTATACTAAAAAATTTGAATTAAAAAATTACACAAAAAATGAGAAATTTTAAATAGTTAATTTGATACTAAAATCGATATACTTTTGTCAAATTTTATGATATCTTCAAATGTATATTTTATTGAAAAATAAAAACATCATCGTTTTTTCAAAATCACATAAAACATATTATAAATCGACTGAGATAAAGAATAAAATTAAATATTAAAATAAAGATGTATCTCGCTGCGTTACGCGAGTATCTTTCTAATCATAGTAACATTAGCATTTAATGCGAGGAAATACATAAATTATCATTTATTAAATCAAAAGTAAATCACAAATATTATATTTAATATTGTATATTGTAAATATAAAAGATATTATGCATATAATATTAGATATTATTGTATAATATATCAAATGTATATATATATATACTAGAAAAGTACTCGCGCAATGCAACGAGATATATATTGATGTTAATGTTTTGTTTTATTCTTATCTCTATCGATGTCAGAATACGATTTTATGTGGTTTTAAGAAAGCAATAATGTTTTTACTTTTGAATAAAATATAAATTTGAATATAACATAAAATTTTGAAAAAATAACATAATATGAATTTTGGTTTAATAATATAATTTTTTAAGTTTAAACGAAACAATATGTTTTTGTTATAATAATATAATTTTTTATAAAGATAATAACAAAGTATTCTGTTAGAACTCAATGATTATATTAATTATATTTTAGATTTATTATAATTAAAATGAAATGTTTATCATGTATTTGATTATGTTTATCTGCAGTTAGTTACACGAATTCAAACATAAAGCTTTAATAAGTTGTAGTTATGCACAATCTACTTGTAATCTTGAATTTTAAGTAATATGCATCAATAAATAGTACTTTATGCATAAAAATGGTTTTTAAGAGTTTTTGTCAAATGCTTTATATATGACTAGAAGAGTACTCGCATAATGCAGCGAGATATATCTTCATTTTAATGTTTCGTTTTTATTTTTTTGTCTCTATTGATATAATACGATTTATGTGGTTTTGAGAAAGATAATGTTTTTTTACGATTTAGTTAAGTAATTTATTTTTGACCTAACAATAAAATTTTATAAAGATAATAATTCTGTTAGAACTCAATGGTTATTCTAATTATATTTTAGGTTTTTTATATTCAAAATGAGATGTTTATCATGTATTTGATTATGTATATCAGCAGTTAGTTATATGAATTCAAACATGAAACTTTAATAAGTTGTACTTACTTACAATTTACTTGTAATCTTAAATTTTAAGTAATATGCATTAATACACAATACTTCATGCATAATAAATGATTTTTAAAAGTTTTTATCAATTGCTTTATAATATAATATAGATATTTCCTATTTTATATATTTAATAGTATGGATATCATATTATATATGTTAGATATATGATATTTCCTATTATATATATTTAATATATATATTATATAAAATAAATACGTGTTTTATATATAATACATAATCTTTATATAAATTACAATATATGTTTTATTTATCTAATACATAATATTATATAAAATACAATATACATTACATTATATCATATTAGGGTTGGGTTCATGTGAGATCAGCTTATTTTCGTGATACCCATGAGACTACAAAATAACACTGAAATTTCACAACAATTCATTGCAAAGGTATTAAAATAGCGAACATTCACAGCAAAAACATCATGAAGGGTTACAAATATAATATGTGTTTTATATATATAATACATAATATTATATAAAATACAATAGACATTACATTATATCATATTAGGGTTGGATTCATATGAGACCCTTAAAACCATAAAATAATACTGAAACTTTACAGAAATTCATTGTGAAGGTATTAAAATAGCGAACCTTCACAGCAAAAGCACTATAAAGATTTACTTTCACAAACCTTCACAGTGTTTTTGTTGTGAATGTGCAGTGTTATTTAAGTGGTTTCACGAATCTTATGAAAATAATTTGGTCACATGATCCCAAGTCTATCATATTATACACAGGGGTTTGTTCAAATGTTAATTCAATAATTAACATTAACTATGTGAACCGGTCCTTGTCTTTAATATTTGTAATCTATTGATTAAATTCATTAGGGAATTTTTGCAGTAAATAAAAAAAGAATGCTTAATAAACATATGTGAACAATCTTGAACAAAGGGTAATTTTGTAAAAGATTAGGGAGATTTTTTTAGCATTAATTACTTTTTGGTAATTACTCCATCTGTAACACCGCGGTTTACGGAAACATCATTAAATTAATTTAGTTTCAAAAATCTCAAAGTACGGGATACCGATTTACAACCCAAAATACATAATTTAACGCTTAATAATTACATAACAAACCATAACATAATCATCGGGGACATGTCTACCTGGAACATACAAACCATATATAACCCAAAAGTAGGCTTCAGACGTCAATCCCTAATCGGTCAACCGACCTTGTTCGTACCTTTGTCAACTTGCCCTGAAAAGTTAAAATCACTAAAAGGTAAGTTATAAAGCTTAGTGAATTCATATGGAAATATCTTGTTACAATGTGTTATATAAACGTACATACTAGGAAACGAAGAAGGACTCGAAAGAAAGTTTGCATAATGACAGAGCAACAACTTAGTTATACCACATGATGTCATTTACAACAATGTACTTTCAACATGGGAATCACAAAGGAATTTTCAACATAGAAAGACATCAATATAATCAACATCATACTCAAGATCATGCAAGGTCAAATACCAATTTACTTCACACATAAACATAAGACTCGACACCAAATCCACCCTTCATCTCCCGGATTATGCCAAAGTCCTATACTCACCCCCTGACTCCCACTGGGCAATGAGCACAACAGCCCCTACGATTGTCTCACCGGAATCTATGGGATGTCGATAATCGGCGCATAAAATGTACTACAAGACAATACAAGCAATAAGACAATTTGAGGGGATACTCAAGAATTAATATGAATCATGGATGAACAAGAAAGCAAATAAGCATCCATAATCACAAAGTACACATGTATGTCCACGTAAACTCACAATGTTGCTTAATCTATTCGGTTGATCAAACAGAAAGCCTCGATCCAGCTCCAAGTTTTCCACAGTGCAAACACTTGTCACAAGCTCCCCATGTGATTTATATGACCTCTTGAGTACACATAAGCAAACATTACTATTTACACCATCTAAACTCTTTTCAATTTGACAATTACACTTTAAAATCCCATGTACAACTCTGTTTTGTTTTACCCTACAAAACCTCATAATCACATAATAGTATCAAAAGACAATTTGTAGTACTCTTTCCTTGCTTTCAAATTCCTCTGACCTCATGTTTTTGTGATTTTATAGGATTTATCTAAAATAGAGTTACCATGACTTTCAAACTCGAAAATAGCTATTTTTCACAATTTCATGTTAAATCCCAAACCATTATGTACCAAATTCATATATTAGTCTTATATTACCATAACTTATATGAAATCATCATGAATCCACCATTATTTTACCAAGCATCCACCTATTTCATCATCATACAATATTGACTATCAAAAGTCAAACTTTTTCAAACTATATCATGTATAAATAACTATTTCTTGGAATTTAATCATGATTTCAACAAGATAATAAGTTATTTATCATCTATCCTACATAATATCAAGATTTAAACTTATAATCTTCAACATGAAACCCTAATTTCATGGTTTATTGAACTCAAATTGAACACATAGTCAAGAATAGAAGTGTACCTTTGAAATTTTTAATAATCTCGGAAAATTTCACCAATTTCTTGTAAAAACATCCAAGTTTGTTGCCCTTGAAGTCTCATGGAGTTTATAAATGCAATGAGAAAGAAAATAGAGCCAAATTTGTTTGTTTTTTTAACTTAGGGTTGCTAAAACCCGGGTTAGGTTAGGTTTGACCTGGTTGGGTATCCACTTTGACCACCAAACACTTAAACATTCATAACTTTTCACTCAGACCTCCGTTTTCGATGAAGTTTTCGCCTACGCGTTCCTTATTGAGTCTACTTTCACCTCAAATTCTCAAATTTCTAAAATTCCTCTCAAAGAAATATTGGTGTAAATTATTTCCTATATAGCCACTATACTTTGCACATATATGCTCATAGAGTACTACACTTTGTTTTCTTGACATCTACCAACTCTAACATCTTACATCAACTTATTCTAAGGTGTTCCAACCTTTACTTCACTATTCCAACCATTTAAACAATACTAAGCATGTAACACATCATTTGTAGGTTATTTAAGTTGATATACAAAGGTGTGTATGTTACAATTACCTCCTCTTTTTGAAGATTTCATCCTTGAAATCATTGTCGCTAGAGAGTTCCGGATAATTGGCTTTCATTTCTTTCTTGTTCTCCCAAGTCTAGTTTGGACCTTGGTCATGCTTCTATTTGACCAACACCAAGTCTACAATCTTATTTCGAAGGTTCACCGTTCTTTCATTCAATATAGCTTTCGATTCCTTGGTGTATCTCAACCATTTATCAAGTTTTACCTCAGCCAAGGGAAACGTCTCATTATGTTTACAGGCACTTCCGTAGATAACCCACAACGATACACAATAGGATAAAAATTCCCTTTTTGGGTGCCTAATTTCACGAAAATAAGAATTTCATCTTTTATCTTGTTGATAGAGAAAGACATCATGAATTCCGATGAGTTCTTCCTATAGTTCCAAATGATAAGCTTGCTTTCCCACTCACTCAAGTATCTTGAAGGGTCCAACAAAACAAGGACTTAATTTACCTTTCTTACCAAATCTCAGAACTCCCCTCCAAGGCGATACTTTCAACATTACCATATCACCCATAGAGAACTCAATTGGTCTCCTCCGTTTATTCGCATATGACTTTTGTTGATCTTCTGTTGCTTTCATTCTTTCTCATATAACTCGGATCTTGTCATGAGTAATCTGTATCTACTCAGGACCCGCCAAAATCTTTTCCCATGTTTCATGCCAACAAAGAGGCATACGACATTTACGTCCGTACAAAGCCACAAACGGGGCCATTCTAATCGATGAATGATAAATATTATTATAAGAAAACTCTACTAATGGCAAGTGGACATCCCAACTTCCACCAAAATCAAGTATACATGCCTTCTAATGTTTGAATGGTACGCTTTGACTGGCCATCAGTTTGCGGATGATGTGCGGTATTAAGGGTAACCCGCGTTCCCAACTCTTGTTGCATACTCGTCCAAAACTTGGAAGTGAACTGAGAATCACGATAAAATATTATTCACTGATACACCATGTCGTGCAATAATATTGTCAATGTACAACTGTGCCCATCGGTCCATCGAATAAGACTCATGAACAAGAAGAAAGTGAGCACTTTTCATCAATCGATCTACGATAACCCAGATACTGTCATGCTGTCTAGACGTCTCTAGAAATTTCGTCACAAGGTCCATCATCAACTCTTCCCACTTTCATACCGGCACTTCAAGAGGTTGTAAACTTCCATACGGTTTCTGGTGTTGGCTTTCACTTGTAGCCAAGTGACACACTTTTCAACATATCGAACAATATCAACTTTCATACTCGACCACCAATATTCGATGGGCAGATCATGATACATCTTTATACCTCTATGATGAATAGATAACCATGGTTTATGCACTTCCTCTAGAATAACCTCTCGTAAACCCCCAAGTCTCAGCACCCAGATTCGGGTTTTGAAGAATTTGAGACCACAATTGTTTTCAAATAAGGATTCTACATAACGAACCATACATTCAGACTTCACGTGTTATGGCTTTAAAGCCTCAATTTTCCACCTGTGAAGATCATTAATAAGAGCATACTTTATTGACACATACGTGATAGCATAACAAATATTGGCCACGTGTGCCTTCCGACTCAACGCATCTGCCACTGCATTAGTTTTACGTGGATGATATAGAATTTCGCAGTCGTAATCTTTGATCAATTGCATAGCTCTTTGTTGGCACATATTTAGAGTTTGTTGGTCGAAGATATATTTCAAGCTCTTATGATCGGTGAACAACTGGCACTTCATGCCACAAAGATAATGTGTCTAAAGCTTAAGAGCGAACACAAGGGCCACCAACTTAAGATCATGAGTGAGGTAATTCTTCTCGTATTCTTCCAACTGTCAAGAGGCGTATGCAATTACTTTGCCCCGCTGCATCAACACACATCCCAAACCCAATTTAGAAAAATCACTATATACCACAAAGTCATCATTGCCTTTGGATAAGGCAAGTATCAGTACATGAGTCAAACAATCCTTCAAAGTCTGAAATACATTCTCTTGAGCCTCAGTTCATACAAACTTCACATCTTTGTGGGTAAGTGAAGTAAGTGGTACAACAGTCTTTGAAAAATCCCATATGAATCGTCGGTAATAACTCGCTAGACAAAGGAAACTATGAAATTCAGAAGCATTCTTGGGTTGCTCCCACTTCTGTATAGCGTTAGTCTTGGATGGTTCCACAAAAACCCCATCACTAGAAATCACATGCCCCAACAATTGCACCTGACAAAGCCAAAGTTCACATTTTGAGAATTTGGCATATAGCTTTTCTTTCCGCAACAGATCCAACATCTCTCGAATATGTGTAACATGTTCAACCTCAGACTTAGAATATAATAGAATGTCTTCGATGAAGACGATAACAAATTAATCGAGCATAGGACGACACAATTGATTCATTATATCCATAAAGGTTGCTGAGGCATTAGTCAATCCAAACGACATAACAAGGAATTCATAACGTTCATATCGGGTACAAAAAGGTGTCCTTGGTACATCATCTTCACGTACCTTAAGTTGATGATAACCCGACCTCAAATCAATATTTGAGAAATAAATTGCGCCCTGCAATTGATTGAACAAATCATCTATATGCGGTAATGGACACTTGTTCTTTATCGTTACCTTATTCAATTCACGATAATCGATACACATGAGAAATGATCCATCATTCTTCTTCACAAACAATACTGGAGCACCCCCAGGGTGAAGTGCTCGGTCAAATAAAGCCCTTATCTAAAAACTCTTGCAACTGACTCATCATCTCTTTTATCTCGGTCAGTGTAAGACGATAGGGAGTCTTTGTAATAGGTGCAACACCCGACACTAAATCAATACGAAATTCCACCTACCTGTCCGACGGTAAAACAGGCAAGTCATCAGGGAAAAGATCTTGGAATTCACATACTACTGGTACATCTTTTGCAGTTTTCTTCACTTTTTTGGTTGCATCCAAAACATATGCCATGAAAGAAGAGCAACCCTTAGTAATGCTTTAAGCATAGATATTACCTTCACATTGCTGATACGTCTTTCCCCATAAATGTACAAGTAGTCTCCATTCTCAACTAGTACCCGAATCATCCTCTGAGAACAAATGATATCCACACGATTCTTCACTTATCAATCCATACCAATCACGACATCTAAACCACGGATATCCATAGGAATCAAGTCTACCGAAAAGTCATGATCGTCTAACACTAAAGTGCAGTCTTTAAACACCTTATCAGCTACCAAAGTGACTCCGTTAGCAGTATCATTGATAAACGATATAGGAAGCATAAGTGGCACAGATTCCAAATAGCGAACATACAAAAAAAATTATAACTCCAGAATTGAATAAAATACAACTTGGCCGAGAGTTAATAATGAAAATACCGGTAATGCTGTCTGACTCATTGCAAGCCTCCTCCGCGGTAATCTGAAAAGCTCGAGCTTGCGTTTTGGGTATCTCATCCTTTTAACTTGAGGCACCACCCATTGCTGGTCTTTGCACCGACGCCTTACTTTCTTCCTGTCTCATACGGGGGCATTCAAAATTTTGGTGGCCAAATACTCCACAAGAATAACATGCTCGATCTCTTTTTGGGCAGTTTGCACGAACGTGGCCCATTTCGCCACATCAAAAACATTTCAAGCTTGTCGATTCAGTAAGGCATCGTCGTTGGTGAGTTTTGCCACATTTTGACAAAGACGTGACACATTCGATTGAAGTGAATAGACTTGTGATTAGTCACACAGAATGTTCTGAGATTGACTCCGTCTCAAAGTGAAAGATTGAGGTTGTTGTTGAGTAGGTACAGAGAAGGTTCTTTCATGGAAACATTTATTTATCTGAAATAAAATTTATCATATTCAATAATTAATACTTTCTATGTATTTTTGTTTTGAAAATCATGTGATAATATTTGTAAGTTTGTTATTCTTTTTGCCAAACATTTTTTATGCAGGGAATTAATAGGATCAAACTCTACATAAAATAATTTAGACCACTAGCTAATTTTAACTTGGAAGCACAAATATCTTTTGTTATATTTTCTAAAATCAAACCATGTATGAAATAATTTAGATTACTATATAATTTCAACTAATTTTCTTTTGTGATTTCCATAGTCATAAATATGATTTTTGAAGATTATTTTTTATTTTGTGTTATATTTCTTGATTCGATGTTGAATCTCGTAATTCCAATTTTGTTGTCACCCATATGTGGTTTGTTGCCTAAGGCTATATATGATTATTTAAAACTATATAACACTCGCTACTCAAGGATGTTTGGATATTTAAAAATATGATACACATATAGTATTAAGTTTTCCTAAGTTTTAAGACAGACTAAACATCTTTATATGATCGTATACGATTAGTTTAAGCACAACTATCATTATATGCAAGTTTCTGAAGTTCATTTATCTTGATATTACATTATGATATTATATAATCATAAAATATGCATTACAAAAATAAATTACCATTTAATAACAATAACAAAAATTGTCTTAGGTAAGAGATGCCTAGCTTGATTAGGTTCCAAACCCTTTAAAAATAGCATGTGTCATTTATAGTTTTTTAATAGTGGGGGCATTATTTTACCTTCTCGCCCAAGGCATGAGAAACCTCAGGACCGGCCCTGTTTGGATCCATTTATATTAAGTTTATAAGCTTCTTTTATGTTCATAATCATAGTGGCAACAAATGATGTAAATACAAGTTGACAGTCAATCAAAGGACCCATGGCGACTTTAGCCAAGTTTCTGTCATCACTAGCATTGTAGAAACAACCACATTTTTGTAGAAGGCCAACCAAAGTACTCGTGGCAGCATGATCAACCAAAATTTTGTAATGGCTAGCATTGTAAATATATGCATGTTACCTGGCTCAGGTCAATGCCACATTTGTTCTTTGATAATTTGAAAGAAAACCAACAGATCCATTCTCATGACATCTCATTATGGGTATAACAATTACATCTTCCTTGTTCCCTTGAAAGCTATCAATAGATCAGATATTGACATCGAGGTAATTAGTTTCCCATTTATAAATAACTAGCAATGTACCGCTCTGATTTAACGTAAAATTTTATTCGACATTGAGAATTAAAAATTAATGCATACATTATTATTATTATTTTTAAATTTTTTGGAGTATTCTGACATACTAGAAAACTAGAATACATGGATCAACCAACCAAAAGAAGACACGTAAAAGAGTTGGACATATAGCATTAAATGCAATAATAGCTATAAAAAGTCAACCTTGGCATACATTGCAATTCGCCCATTTTGAAAGAACGATCCTTGAGAGTGTTTTTGAAGTAAATTCGACATTATCCTCTGAAGAACATCCATTGTTCATTGGATCTGGAAGAGAACCCTCGTCTCTCCCTCTCCTTCAGTTAGGCAAAAGAAAAAGTAAAAAAAATATGATCTATAAAAAGTATAAAAATATGTCAACTTAATTTTAGTAACAACAAGGCAAAAGAAATACACGAAATATCATGAAATCTTTTAATCATTATTATTCATGTTTCATACAATACAATATTAGAAAATAAATCGCCTGTATATTTTTTTCAACACCATGGTTTTATAAACTTATAACCTTCAGATGATCTATTATATGCAAAAAAATCCAGTCGGTAGTATCAACCAATAACAATATTCATCACCGCCTTTGTTTAGAGCACATATATTTCGAATGTTGCTATTATACAAACTCAAGTTTTGAAATCTCGAACCCCACCAAAAGTAGCCATAGAAAAGTGTACGACCATCAAACCTTTCACAAAATGACCAATGGTATTTTTCATTGAACGAAATGGTATGATTTCCAAGATCATCATCTCTGGATTTGATATGAGCGACGATCTCATCTTGGATATCATTTATAATATAAATATCCCATTTACTAGTCAAGCATGCATATACCGTGGCAAATGGGTATGTCAAGATGACAAAAATGAACAAGTAATACATTGCACAAAACCTTAATTTTATCGAGTGTTTCTCCATCTTTCGGATCTGAATTCTTCAGGTTACTGTAGTTCGTTTCATGACCTATGGATATATATATATATATATATATATATATATTTGGATGAACATTAATAGATTTCTTGTTTTAGAGAACCCTATTAATAACAAATATATTTTTATTTGTTAAGTGTATAAATTTTTTCACCATTAACATAATTTATTTTGGTTTAAAATCATTGTATTTTGTTTTAATTATAAAAATGGACATCTGACTTCAACAAAATCGGGTTATAAGACGCCAACAATGTTCAAGTGTCCTAATAGTTCATAGGTCTTAAGTTTATAGGATCAAACGATAAGACGTCTTACTTAACGTGCTGTCATAAGTTTATATGAGGCTTGTAGGTGTCGTGACAACTTTTGAGAAGTGTTCTGCAGACACATATTTTTATTGGGAACTCGTTTTTATGTCATTGTTTGAAAAAGTGTCAGTGCGACAATTCATTTTAAAAATGTCATAGAAAATCTGTCAAGATGCCCAAAAGTCACTAAAACATAAACTTATGACTATGCACATGTTTTAGTTGTTTTCTAAGTCCCGTTTGGCTTCAATGATTTGGTGGATTTGAAATTGAATTTTATTTCAATCCTATGTTTGATTTGAAAGAATGTTTGAATTTGAAATCTCTAGACTTCATTTAAATTTCATAAACATATGATTTAGAAATCACTGGATACATCAGCACCACTAGACAACAGTGTTCAAGTAGGTTTTCAACATCGTCTTTCCATGACTCATGCAACGTTTGAGTTTCTCCCTTTTCTTCGGTTCATCCATCCCAAGGGTTTAGTTTTGGTTTTAGGGTTTTTGGATTTGATTTTGGTTTTAGAGTTTGATATTAGGTTTGATACTGGGGTTAGATTTAGGTTTTAGTGTTTGCAGCACAATTTTTTTGGATGAATCTGTATAAATTAGTGGCTTATATGTTAAATGTTTGTAGATTTTATGTTGACGTTCTTGATATTTTAATGTATCGTGTTCAAATTGGCAATCACTACAAAACAAAGCTGCTTTACAGATGCAAAATTTCGTCGGAAACCCATTGGGAAAATCATCACCGACGAAGAAATCTGGCTGATGATTGTGATCACCCGTAGATTTTCAATCACCGATCAAAAATATGTTGGTAATCACAAGTGATTTGTCATAAATCTGTTAGAAAAATCCGTCAATGAAGTCTCTTTACTTTGCAGTGGATGGTTAACGGTGACAAAAGGCTGTGTGTGATCGTAGATAAAAGAAAGAAAAGGAAAATGGATAAATGGTCAAATGAATTTACTCAATTAAATATATTCAAGAAAAAGAAAAAAATGAATTAAAAAAATGGTAACGTAAAGAAAACTGATAAAATGACCATTCTAACCCTTACAACTAACAAAAATAACGGACAAATGTTAGGATGAAGGACCAAATATTTAAATATTTCCATAAATGAAGGTTTATTACGTAGTAAATGAAGATAAACAACTAAATCCGTGACATATCACAAACCTCAGGGACCAAATCTATATTTACTCTTCTAATAATAACAAAAAATAAAGTAAATTTTTATTTTTTGTGTTTGTTAATATTTTCCATTTTCGTTTGAAATTATGATATTTGTTCCTATAATTTATAATTTATTGATACTAGGGTGCGAACCACACGTTGTGCGGTCTGTTAGTAATTTGAGTAGTAACGTAGATTGTATATATAAATAACTGTTAGATGTTAAATACGATCATTAACACATTGTATCTATACGATTCGTAAAAGTTAGTAGAATTTAACTAACAAATTATATATATATATATATATATATATATATGTATTATATAGTTTTGTTAAGAAATAAAGTTGTAAAATGAAATAAAATGAGTAACATTAAAGATCGTGTAGTGGAACATGTATGCATTGCTTGTATAATTGATGACATTGAATGAAATTTTTTATTTTTGGAAAGATAATAGTACACTTGATAATTTTATTAAGAAAAACAAAAGTACACCTAAATGGCATGGTAACTACCATCCAAACGCATGTCCACTCTCCAAATGGGACAAACCCCAAATGTTTATATGGTGTGCACTAAACAAAACAACTAAATATAATTGTTTAAAAAAACTTCATACCACAACAATAACCAAATAAAATTTTGGCCTAACGATATGTGTGTCTTTGGCCTCCTAGGAGGTCAAGGGTTCAAATATCACCAAAGGTAAAGAGGATGTGTGAGTTTATTTTTTCTATTTACCGTAAAAAATTATTATATACTTATAAATAAAATTGGATTGTCCCTGTAATTAATTTGTTTTTTTAAGTTTTTAAATACTAATCAATTAGTATTTTAAATACAATTTTAATTACAAATAGATAACTAAAATTAATTGATTATTAATATAAATTAGTAAGTGACAATCATAAAAATTACGATAATATAAATGAATTGCTAAATGAATTGTCATTTGTACACGTTAAGTAGTTACAAATCAATGTTACTGAATCATGAAACTGTAGACAATTCAAAAGTTTAAATTAACAATAT
>NC_037541.1:10402421-10407068 GCF_001531365.2 Cynara cardunculus var. scolymus
ATCATATGAAATTATAAACAATTCAAAAGTTTAAATTAAAAATATAAATGTAACAAATTTATTATAATTAACCTTATTGAATATGGTCAATTATAACTATTTCAACACTTGATATACGTTGACATTGATGACAAATTATTGAAGAAACAAAACAAAAAAATAATTCTAGTGGTAAATTTATGATAATATTGTGTTTTGACAAAGAAAAGCACATCAACTTAAAAAAAACAAAAAAAAAAACGTCGAAATACAATCTTACAACATGTGTTGCTAAAAACTGAAAGATTAATTTTCTGACATAGATGGAGATTGAGTATGTAACTTTTTCTGCTAAAATATGAGGGATTTTTTCCCCCTATACATTACCAACGTGCGATTACACCCTAAAACTTGATCTCAAATAGGAATTTGGCCGTGTGCGTAAATTATCTACCTAACAAAAAAAATCTCTTCTCCACAGTGATACAAAAAAAACCCTTGAATATAACAGTTACAACAAAATAGAGGTAGATGGTGAAGCGACGTCCAAAAAGAATTTGAAAACCTTTGGAGAATGATTTGGAGATGGAGAGAAAACATAAAAAATTATGTGAATAAAAATATAAAACTTGTGTTTATTGACTGTTTTCATAAATAAGTAATATGTTGCAAGCCCTAAGAAATTTTTTTACATAAAAAATTTATCGTTTTTTTTTTCTTTTAGTTACTAACTTCTTTTCTTCTAATATCTTCTGCTTTCAACAATTTCTTGATTTTAAATCTTTTGCCAATTTGGGTCAAAATTTTCATTGATGCATGCATTACATGAACACGATGTATATAGCATTGTTAGACACCTTCAGTTTTTTCACCTTTCTTCTTCATTTTCTAAATTAATTGTCTCTGATAAATTGTTAGATTATAACAAAATTCGAATGTTAAAACTGTTAAGTTGTATCAAGAAAAAAAAATTAAATTCACAAAATCAAATCAATATAGTTTTGAACATGATTCAAAATCATTGAAGGTCAAGAAAACAAACTTCAAAGAATATTACCCAATTTACATTTTATCGTAAAACTTTGATTTTTCAAAAGAAACATTAAAAACGTATATTAGTATATACCAAATCAAGAAGTGAACATAAGATTGAAGATTTATTGTCCCTTTTGTGAGTAACAATATAATATCAAAATAAACATTACTCAAATGTTCTTTTAGCGTTGTGGGTTACACTCCTGAAAAAATAAACATTGAAATGAGAATTAAGGTAATAATAATTAAAGAATTAAAAAGTAGATAAATCATGAATATATTGAAATTGAAGAAAAATTGGTCAGCGAGGGATGGGCCAAAAAGCAGTTCCCTCGCTAATTTGTCGCTGATCAGCAAAGGATCTGCAAGAGAACTGGTTTTTGGCCTATTCGTCATTGATTTGCGACGGATTTCTTCCGTCCCTAATAACCATCGTTAATACTCTGTTTTCTAGTAGCTAGAATTGCATGTAATAATAATATATGTGTTTTGATGATAAAGCTTTGATATTCATTGACATATTTAACGATCTTTAGATAGCTTGTTTTTGTTTGTGCCACCTGCTATAAAAAAGTCAACATAATCATTGAGTTCTAGAATAGACAATACCTTTATTCTTATAAATGTTGCTGAAGTTGTGACAAGTAGAGATAAAAGTCTTTCTTTGAAACCTCAAACTTGTTTAAAATAGGAACTCAACTTGATCATAGCCCTATATAAGAACATATATGTATATAATACGTACACACATATATATTTTGTACAACGCCAAGCTCCCTTTTAAATAAAAAAAAAGTTAAATCATATGAAAGTAATGTACTTTAAGTCTTCAACTATAGGACAAAACAATTCATCTAATTTTTCACAATTTTTATTTAGTTTAAATTGAAAAGTGTTCATTAAATGATTAACCCTTTCATTTTCTAATGTTATATTTATTTATAATAATTATTATTTATACAACATTTAATATAATTAAAAACTTTTATTTAATTTAATTTGTACTTATTTTAAATTAAAAAGTGTTCATTAAATGATTAATCCTTTCATTTTCTAATGTTATATTTATTTATAATAACTATTATTTATACAATAATACAACATTAAATATAGTTAAAAACTTTTATTTTTATTTAATTTGTACTTTTTTAGTTTAACATTTTATTTACAATAGTCAATATTAAATACTTTTTGGCAATCATTTTATGATCATATTCTTGAATGAGTCTGTTGCAAAAAAATATTTGAATTTGGAAAGTGAACAACTTTGCAAACCCTAATAAAACCCATTTTGGGTTTCAAAGAATTTATTTTAAGTTACAAACAATTACAAATTTTAAAATAAAAAAAACATTACAATTTGCATAGGTAGTTGTATGATAACATAGCAGAGTAATAGAAACTTCACCTGATGAACACAATTGTGGAAAACATAAAGGAGGAAATTTTCGATCTTTATCTTCTTTAGGATAGAGAATGTTGTTGATGTGAGTTCAAACCAAAAAAACACTCGAACATTTAATCAAACTGTTTGTATTCGTGTGTAGGAACGAATATAGGAACCAAAATTATAACAACCGATAGAAAAGGGCACGAAGATATACAATTACCATTCTCGACAAAATTTCACCGTACTAATCTTCCGCAATGAAGTATGTAGCTCCGGTTGAACTTGAGTGCGTGTGAATGTAAAAAAAACATAATCGATTGTTTCTTGAATGCCAAAGCTAAATGGAGATGAAGAGATTGAGAGATCAAAATTAAAACAACCGAGAGAAAATGGCATAAAGATATAAAATTACCATTCTCGTCAAAATTTCACCGTACTAAGTTTCTGCTATGAAGTAATCCTGATTGAACTTGAGTGTGTGTAAGAATGTTTTTAAAAACATAATCAATTGTTTCTTGATAACAATTTATGCCAAAACTAAATCAAGAGGAAGAGATTGAGAAATAAAGAAACGAAGAGATAAAGAGTTGGAGAAAAAAAATCAATTGCTATAAAGAATAAAATGAGTATTTATCAAGAAGTAAAATAGTATTGGAAGTTAAACTTAAGTTTAATTTATCAAGAAGTTGAATAGTTTGGGAGGTTAAACTTAGTTGGATGCAAAATTACCAAATGATCTCATTTATTATGAAACATAAATTTGCTTGTAGGGGCATAATAATAGTCTTTAACTTAATTAGTATTTAAAAAATAAAAAAAAGAGAAAAAAATAAATAAGCTCCTAGCTTTTAGAATATGTCACATCATACATAGTGGTTTCTTCTTTAATATATATATATATATATATATATATAGATTTATTTGGAATCGATCCATTACAATATCGGTTTTCACCTTACGATTCGGTCCGTTTTCAGCTGCTTTTTGGTTTCATGTTGAATTTTTTTTATTTGGTTTAACATAATTTTGATGGGAAGACGGTCATTTCATGATAGGCAACAAAAAGCATAGTAACATCAAAATGTACTTATCATTATCGTTGTAGTTCATCTAATAAGTAAATACTCATATTTGCAAAGGACCGAAGGAAATCAAATTAAATAAATCAATACTACCCTATACTTCCTCTTGTATAGTAATCAAAAGTAGTGATTGAAATCGATATGATCCAAGGAACACAAACACAATTGGAAAAGTGAAGAAAAAGAAGATAAGTGGTTGTCAGAATATGTGCAAATGGAGACAACACTCTCCCTTTTTTTCTTAGGGTTTTTTTCCCTCACAGGGTAATCTTCTTGATTCTTTTACGTCTCTTTCACAATAAGATTCTCGATCATTTCCATGCTCACCCAGTAAGAGCAAGAAATGTGACACCCAATAAACGTTTGGTAAACGAACCCTTGGTGAAATAGATAAATACAATGTTCTTTAACTTGTGTTTGTGTATTATTTGTTGCTTCTAAGTATGAGTAAAAAATGAAGTAAGATTACTAACAATTCATTTTGATGGTCGATAATGTTACAAAAGCAGGAGAATTGTACGATCCAGATCGCTCTTACAAAAATTATTTGTCTATTCAAAATGTTCCATCAGACAGACAGACAGACAGACAGGTACTCCTATTATCAGTTTCCTCTTCAATTATACAACTTATTACATACAAATTTATAAAAATTACATTTGAATTTCAAGAAGTTAATTGATAAACATATTCGTATTTCAAATTCAAGATAATTTAGCGTTGATTATTTGTATTAGAGATAATCATGTGATCTTTTTTTTACCGTCAGTGGCCAATCAAACATGGTAGCCTTAATTTCATATATCAATTGAATCATAATTGAAAGCACAAGCATTGATACATAATTGAATCTTGACTCTAACAAGCATTGATACTATTTTCACTTTATGTAAGATGGAACCGACTATGTGTTTATTTTATAAAAAACATGTTATAAATTTTGCATAGTTTGATTTCATTTTATTTGAATATTGCATCCCGACACATTGTGCGGGTACATAACTACTAGATATATCTATACTATCTTATAAAACATTTGGCTAAAACTCCTAAAAACTCTTAAACCCTTCCCATATCTGAATTCGTGTAACTAACTGCAGATAAACACAATCAAATACAGGATAAACATCTCATTTTAAATATAAAAAATCTAAAATATAA
>NC_037541.1:10408303-10409906 GCF_001531365.2 Cynara cardunculus var. scolymus
AAAAAATGAGAAATTTCACATAGTTAATTTGATACTAATATCGATATATTTTTGTCAAATTTTTATGATATCTTCAAACATATATTTTATTCAAAAATAAAAGCATCATCGCTTTATCAAAATCATATAAAGCCATATTATAACATCGACTGAGATAAAAATTAAAATGAAATATTAAAATCACGATGTATCTCGTTGCATTATACGAGTACGCTTCTAGTATATATATATATATATATATATATATGTATATTATACTATATTGTAAAGTATTTGACAAAAACTCTTAAAAACCATATATATATATATATATATATATATCTATACTATATTGTAAAGTACTGTTCATTGATTCAAAATTACATCTATACTATACTAGTTGTGTACCCACGCAATGCGGCAGGAGCCATGAATTTTAACGATTTTGAAGTTCCACTGGTTTTATAAGATAAGATTTAACGATGATATATGTTACACTTGGTCTTTACATATTAATACAATTTGAATAAATAAGAGTTATGGTTTCAATTACAGACTATCGATGAAAAAAATTGTATGACAGTTTAAAATCCAACATATTTAAATGACTCCACAAATATGTTCGATTTACACCAAGAGCAAAGAACCAAAAAACTTGAGTTTTAAGATAAACACTCAAAACCAATAAAGAAAACTACAAATTTGACAGATCAAGATGAGTTTTAGAATGAAATTTCAACTGTTTACCCTCTTTCTTGTCCAGAAACTTAGATTAAGGTTGAATTAATACATGTATATATATATTTCAAAAAAACCCAAGAACAAAATTCAGAACATATTATACAGTGCAATTTGGACAACCTAACCCCAAAATATATAGTATATAATAAATAAATAACTATAAAAGTATAAATCGTAAATATTAAAAATATTTTTTCACATTATATATAATATATAATAATATAATTAAGTAAAAAACTCTTCAATATTGAACTCATTTCGAAGGTATTAACGAAACGATTATAATGGTATAACTTGTTAAAATAAAAATATATTTTTGAAACATGTTTTAATTGATATACGATTATGTATGTTAATTTGATAAAAGTTTAAAATGAAACATTTAAAAATAAAGGACGTAAAATAAATTAATTAACTAATTATTGAGGTATAAAGTGTAAATTTAAAATTATAATTTAAAAAAAATCGGTTGTGAGAGGGTGAGTGTATGTGTGGAGAGGAGGGGGTGAAAAAGTGACATAAGGGTAGTATAAAAGGTATCTTGGTCATTTAGTATTTTAAGACTTTAAGATTCTTGCTAAATTTGTTTAATTAGATAGTATAGATTATAAAACATTTGACAAAAACTCTTAAAAACCATTTTTTATAAATAAAGTACTGTTTATTGATGCATATTACTAAAAATTCAAAATTACATGTAAATAATGATAAGTACAACTTATTAAAACTTCTTGTTTAACTTCGTGTAAGTAATTACAAATAAACATAATCAAATATTGGATAAACATTTGATTTTAAATACAAAAAATCTAAAATATAATTAAGATAATCATTGTGTTATAACATAATACTTAATTATTATCTTTATAAAAAATTATATTAT
>NC_037541.1:10410006-10431777 GCF_001531365.2 Cynara cardunculus var. scolymus
CCCAGCAATATCTTTTCTTATATTTGCTAATCTTTGTGTGTATCTTAAGATTGTTTAGATAGGTTTCTCACAACTTATCTTTCCGCAAACAATCTTGTAAAATCTGTATTGATCTTCTTTATCAATATATATTTTAAATTAGAAAATTGTGTTTGTATTCATCCCCCCCCCCTTCTACAAACTGTTTAGTATTCTTGTAGACCCTTTTGGGACCAACATGCCTTTATCCTTTGGGTTGCCATGAAGCAGCATCTTAGGACGCATGATAAGATTTACTTTTGGGAATCTTATCTTAATCTGTCATGTGGGTTTTATCATAATGGACTTGATTCTCAGCAACATCTTTTCTTTGAGCGCCTGTCCCCCGATAAGGTTTTGAAATGGGCTTAAACCCAAGTTGAACTTTTCCGTTGTCCTGGACAACTGGACTAACAACATTAGAGAATTCCATCAAGCCACCAAAGGCAAGACCGTTTGGTCCATTACTCGCAGATTAGTGCTTGTTGGGACCATATACCACCTTTGGCAGGAGAGAGATTATTGCATTTTCAAAAAGAAGAGGGGATCCTATAATATGGTGGTCAAGACCATCTCTGATGATGTTCAGTCTAGGCTTCTTAGACTGACCCTTAAGCCTTCTCTGAATATTGTACGGGCTCGGCTTGTTTGGAACCTTCCCTAGCGGTTGGTCTTTCTCTTCTTTTTTCTCTTCTCTCTTTCTCCTTCTCTACTGTTGTGAGTTTTGCTTCTTTCTAGTGGTTGCTTTGGTTTAACTTGCCCCTGAGTATTGACCTTGGTTTTTTGTTCTGTCTTTCTTAAAAATGAATTGTTTTAATAATTTTCTCTTGATTGGAGGGGCCTTCCCCTCTATATAAAAAAACTTAATTTTTTGAAAAGATTGTTGTTCAAACTTATTCATTTACCCAAATTAGCATTTTTCCAAGATATAAAATGAGATTGTTTGCAATTTTTATCTTATCAATAGTAGAGTAAACTGCATTTTTGTTCCCTTTGGTTTGTTGTTTTTCGGATTAGGTCCCTAGATTTTTTTTTCATTTCATGTGGTATGCAAATTTGCTCGGTTTTGGTCTTAGAGGCTAACAAAGGTTTAAAAATACATTAAATCAAGAGTATTTTTGTCATTTTAGTAGTTTCTATTAAAAAAATTAGCCCAACCTTATCCTGTTCTTTTGTGGGAATCATTTGATAGCATCTCTAAACCCAAAACAAACCCTAATCTTTACTCTCCTCTTTTTCTCAAATGATGTATGTCACACCACCATTCTCTGTCACTGTCCATGATGACTTCCTTCCTCTCTTAACCCCTCTCGATCTGTCACTTCACCTCAACGAATAATAGGAACACAAGTATAATGAGAATCGTTGGCAAACCACGAAGCACCACTACTCCCATCCACTATGAACTACTGAATCTTCGGTCACCATCATGTCTGCACTTCAGATTTGCTACTGTTGTAAATCATCGGCACCACTTTGTCCTGAATCTTTCACTACCAATCGGAACCCCTTTGTATTATTTTGGTAGTTTTGAATTAAAATTTTAATGCAAAGACATTTTAGGTATTTTAAAACTCTCTTCTCTCCTCTATTCTCTTTTCGCCCCCCGTCCTCCGGCCACCGTCCTCCGGTGATACCACAGTGGTATCACAATGCATCTTATATGTGCTTGAGTATCACACTGAGGTCGTTTGTGTAGTCGATCGGAGATGCAACACAGTGGTATCATAATGCATCGTATATGTGCTTGGGTATCACACTGTGTCTTTTGTTTAATAGAGTCAATATTTTTAGGTATCACAATGGTATCATTGGAGGACGGTGGCCGGAGGCCGGAGGAGGGGGGACGGAGAGAGAAGAGAGGAGAGATGAGATAGAAGAGAAAATACCTAAAATATCATTGCATTAAAAATTTAATTCAAAATTACCAAAATTATAAATTTCTTAATTTATCTATTGATTTGTGGTTGAGATTGAATCACACGGCTACCACAAATTAGTCAGTTCTCCCTTGAATGGGGCCCCTATATAAGGAATCAATCATTTGAAAACTTCAACCTTTGTAAGATCTATTCTAAACCACATATTTTAATTAATTTATTGTATTTATTTAATTAGCTATAAAGGGTATTTGTATAATTTGACATATATTTAAATTGCAACTAATTAAAACATTTAATTTATTTTACACTTTTATAAATTTATCTAATCACATAACTCACAGTTTCACAAACTCATATACGTCATAGACTTCCGATTACTCTTCTAAGTTATATTTCGAATATTTAATCAAAGACTATTTTTATATTTTTCTTCTTCTAATATTAGTGTAAACTTTTTAATATCATTATCTAGTTGAATAATATATAGAAAACATATATATATGTATTACACATATATGTCATTAATAGAATTATATATATATATATATATATATGCATAATGTGTGTGTGTTTGTATATATATATACAATTCTATTTATGACATACAAATTTGCAGTCTTATGTCACGTCTTGGAAAACACATCGTTGTCGCCATGGCTTTTAAGGTTTGAGGCTTGACCTCGCTGCCACGCCTCACGCTATTTTGAACCTTGGTTTTTACACTAAAATCACGTGTAAAATCACATATGATTCATGCAATTAAGTCACGACCAAGACATAATTCTAAATAACTCGTTATAGCGTGTTATGGCATCAAGGCTTGGGTTCGCCACATTAACCCCTATGGCTAGATTCTAAGGCTTGGCTCCATTGTGACACATTATGGCGCGTTACGAATATTATGGCGTGTTACAACACATTATCTTGTAAGATGTGAATGTTTTTAATATATAATTTGAGGGATAAATGATAATCATACACGAGACTTAAGAATTAAATAAATATAAAAGGAAAACTTAACAAAAGAACGCAAGCAAGCAAGAAGGAAGGCTTTTAAGATGGAAAGCCCCTATTGAGTAAGATTGCTCGCTAGTAGCCATCCCTCGTGAGAGCTCTCTATTTGACTAACGTACTCCTTTCCCCCATACCTTAATTGAGAATGATCAAAACTAAAAGCCTAACACGAAGAGTCTAACACGAACTCTTTGAAATTGATGAAAGTAGTGAGTTGAGATGCAAAAGATTTAATCCCGATTTTGCATCCTGATATAATTTTTTATAAGTTTTATATATTTGGTATCAATTACTCTTGTTTCTTTTTTAGTTTTATTATTATTCAAAATACTAACACATACGTGTGTGTATGTATATATGTGTGTATATATATATATATATATATATATATATATGGTATATTTCAAATGCAACCAATACAACCCCAGTAATTGAGATATCTATGGCAATGATGAGAGTTCATTTATTATGATTTGAATATTTTTAAAAGATGACTAGAGTTCATTAATTATGATCAATACTTTATATTAGGAAACAATCAGAATTTTTATGAAATCACATATTTATCAAATTAAATGGACGGTTGAGATTGAGTTGTATTGGTTATACATATGTAAAAGGTTGCATAATAACTCACTTCTCTCTCTCTCTCTCTCTCTCTCTCTCTCTCTCTCTATATATATATATATATATATATATATATATATATATTGCCGCCTTAGGACACGCCTTGAAAATGTTGTGGCCTCGCCATAACTCGTAAGGCTTGTAGCTTGACCTCGTCGCCATATTACGCCTCACGTCATTTAGAACCTTCACCTTAGGTCGCCCGCTCACCTTTGTGTTGACCATATTTCGTAATCGCATGTAAAATTGTTGGTAATTTTAGTGTCATCAACCATTTGGTGTAATAGTGATTTACTTGAGATCGATTAAAGTGACAAGACAAACATAAGTGAGTTAGGAGCTGCGGAGTGCACACTTATAAATGTTTCCCCTATCATCTTAGAACGACATAAGGCGGGATCAAGAGGGTCGCCCCCTCCCCTGCGGGGTTTAAGGGGCACAACTTTTTAGAAGACTTAGAAATGAGATCAGGGTTGACCTTAAAAGCAATAAACCAAGACTTAGGAAGTTCTCTAGTTTCGAGATGATCTGGACGAATTTCAGAAGGTTGGAAACATTCTTGAAATTGTTTCCGAAGTTAATAGAAAACTGACTAAGTATGAAATATGGGCCGAGCAATAAGACTTAAGGTCTGTGCAATTAGACTTACGATATGTGTAACTAGACTTATACTCAGTAAAATTAGAGTTCAGGTACAATTATAACCGTTCTCTAATTTTATCCATTAACGGTTATAACTGTACTTAACCACCCATAATTGTCGATCTCTCAAATGAATATGTAAACAATAATTTGGGTATATATAAGGACTCGATCTCACACCCTTTGAGATAGAGAGTTTCTCTTGGATTATCCCAATACAAAATCTGTGATATCCAAGGCTATAAGGGACGAATTATTGTATTTGGAAAGTGAACTTTCACAATCCAACGAGATTATCCGGTCCTTGTGTCGTCTCCGAACCCCTATTCCTAACAAAAATCACATGTGATTTGACTGTTTTCTTGTTCTATTATTTTGA
Source organism: Cynara cardunculus var. scolymus (assembly GCF_001531365.2). NCBI lineage: Eukaryota > Viridiplantae > Streptophyta > Magnoliopsida > Asterales > Asteraceae > Cynara > Cynara cardunculus. The sequence goes on from NC_037541.1 coordinate 10,414,570, forward strand.
CCATGTTCTCGTTTGATCCTCTCTCTCTCTCTCTCTCTCTCTCTATATATATATATATATATATGGAACATTGAAATATTACGAATCATATAAACCAATCTTAACCATCAATCTAGCCTGATGAATATCTGGTTCCGTAAATATCTCGATTGTTTCATAATAAGTGAACTCTATTATTATCGATGATTATTTTTTATATATGTATAAATTATGATCCAACATAAAATGTAAAAATAAATGAATAAATAAAATAGAAAAACGTAATGTCAAGGCCAAGAAAAAGAATTTTACTTGGTGTAACCATTTTTCTAAACCACAAAACCTATCTTACGGAATCATCTTCATCTTTCCTTTACGAAAACATAAAATTCCTAAAATTTTAATTTTATCTTTTCTATTAAATAATATATTTATAACTTTATAATAATAATATGAATTACATGGTTTTAGTCTAATGAGTAAGCATCTACAGGTAAGAGTCATCACCCTCAATTACCTTATCGGGTAATATTTTCGTCAATTAAAATGGATTGTTAGTAAACGTTTGTTTTTTACTGGGTAAGAGTTTTCTTCTTCACTTATTGGATAAGATTCGTGGTCATTGCTATGTCTTTTACCGAATAAGATTATCCATTACTGTCTTCCTTACCCAATAAGGTAAGGAGCCGTTTATCAAACATTTACACGGTAATCGTTTATCGGTGAAATTCAACACTATCACCTACTAACTGATTAAGATTTTAGTTCATCAAAACGACATCGTATGTAACAATTTAAAACAATATAATAATATGAAAGAACAATTTAAAGGAAGTGTTCATTATGAGGTTTCAAATCAAATATTTTATCAAGGATTTATGTATTTTGATTTGAAAATTTTAAGATTTCTTTGATTTATTAAACATTAGTTCACTAATGAAACCGAAGACGCGTCAAATCGTGAGTTACTAGAACGGAAAAAAAGTAGGGGACGATGGAACAAGTCACATGATCATTCTTTACATCCTGAACGTGTCGACATTTTATCATTTTTTTTTTAAATACAGATGTATAATATATATAACTTTTAGTATAAATTATATTCTAGAATCAAATGTTTATTAGGCTTATTGGTCTATCTGGTTTATTCGCACAGTTCATTTTGGTTGTTTACTTACGGCTTATTTGCATAGAACATGGTTTAATCGCACTGATATAAATGGTTTGTTGTCCCCATTCAGTCACAAAAATGACAGCCCTACCTCTTATTTAAAGCACCACCTCTTTTTCATATGAGACATCTCATTTTCAGCCTCTTTATGATTTTTTGTTTTGATATTCAAATAATTAATATTGGGGCGTAAATCGGTCATTTATGTTATTCAGACTGTTGGTTCAGATAAAAAAAAAACAACAACACTCATTTAACCAGACATCCAAATTTATCCGGACAGACAAATTTATCCATACAGGATTAATAAAAAAATTAATAAACAACCCCTTATTTATAACAAATGTTACATAAATGGTCCCTCAACTCTTTCTCGTTTTACAGTTTTGTCATTTAGTTTGGAAATTACATTTATGATCTCACAATTGCATAATTACATATAAGGTAAAAACTAATGTTATAAACATTGTGACATATTTTTTGTTTTAGCATAGTTTTTCAGGCATATAACGATATTCTTTGCAAATTTCTAGAATAAGTTTATCACGATAAATGTGTTGGCTGCACATTTTTCCATATATTTGGTAGAGAACTCTATAGAGTGTAGGGATGGGACATAGAGGTCAGCTGTGTATGTATGGTAAGCGTATATCTCACATGATACTGTAACAACAGATAAACCCAGATAATCTTGAAGAAAATAACTGTGTTTTATCTTTATTACAAGAATAATGATGAGGAATAAATCTTGAACAAGAAAAAATTCCTTCGATGTTTTTTATATCCCAAAAGACAGTTTTTCAAAAAAGAGAAACAACTCTCGGTTTAAAAGTAAGTAGATGAAATATAAAGAGATTGAATTCATAACGTTCTAAATTTAATTAAAAAGAATCAGTAACAATTTAATTTGAAATGAATTCAACTCTTACTGCATCCTGATACTCCAAATTAATTGTCTTTCATTTTTTTCAACAGTCATCCACAATAATAATATTGATGAATAATATCAATCAGATGACAGTAACAGAGGTTTGTGAAAATTTGAATTTTATAGTCTCGTTATTACAAAACAGTACATGCTAGTGACTGGTAAGAGCATCTCTGATAGTTTCTCTAAAATGGAAAAAAAATGAGTTTTTGTTCTCTAAAATGCTCCAACAGCTTTGCTGTCTTGTTCTCAGAAATAGAGAATCATAGGAAAAAAAAAAACTCTAAATACAGAGATTCTCTAAAACTTAATGTTGGGAGAGAGAAATTATTATTTTATTCAATTTCATCAATCAGATTGAGTTATTATTTTTTAATTATAAAAAGTTTCTCTAAAAATGTATTTGTATGATAAATTAGAGAATATTAGAAGGATACTCGTGCAATGCATCGAGACACATCTTGATTTCAGTGTTTCATTTTATTCATTTTTTATGTCTATATAATACGGTTTTATATGGTTTTGAGAAAGCGATAATGTGCTTATTTTTGAATAAAATATAAATTTAAAAATATCATAAAATTTTGAAAAAAAGTATCGATATCAATATCAAATTAATTTTTTTAAAAATTCTTATGTTTTGGTGTAATTTTCTTAATTCAATTTTTTAATTATAATTTAATTTAGGTTTAGTAAGAAAGAAATTTAATTTAAGTTTAATAACATATTTTTTTTATAAAGATAATAACTAAGTATTCTGTTAGAACTCAATGATTATCCTAATTACATTTTAGATTTTTTATATTTAAAATGAGATATTTATCAAATATTTGATTATGTTTATCTGCAGTTAGTTACACGAATTCAAATATGAAGTTTTAATAAGTTGTACTTATGCACAGTTTACTTGTAATCTTAAATTTTAAGTAATATGCATCAATAAACAGTACTTCGTGAATAAAAAATGGTTTTTAAGAGTTTTTGTCAAATCCTTTATAATATAGTATAGATTAATTTATGTTAAAATCTTTAAAATAGAGAATCTGTTGAAGATGAACATAATTTTTTTTAGAAATTTCATATTTTAGTTATATATTTGAGAAAAATTATAGAAAATCTGTTAAATTGAGGGATGACATATATAAATCATAAAACAAAAGGATCAAAATTACAGATTGAGATAATTGAGGGACTATTTTTGTAATTTATCTAAATTATTTTACCTACCTTTGAGCCCTATAAAAACATCCCCTTCTCGCACCAAATTCCCCCAAACACAATTCACAAATTTTCTATAAAAGAAATGAAGCCAATTGTAGCAACGTTCGTGCTTATCGCACTTGTACTCTTCAGTTCTTCTCTCTTTCATTCCACCATGGCTGCTTCAAGTAAGTTTTTAAGGGACCGTTTACCAAACACTTATCCGATAAGTATTTATCGGTAAAATTTAATATTATCATATCATTTACTTACCTGGTAAGATTTTAGTCCAACAAAACGGCATCATATACAACAGTTTATCTGGTAAGCACTTACCAGGGTAAGATTCATCGCCCTCACTTACCATATTCATCCGATAAGGTAATTTGATTTTTGTAAGCGCTTACCCCAAATAAGCGTTTGATAAACGGCCCATAAATCTAATTTACAAACTCTAAGGAAATTTATGACAACTATATGTTATGTTGGATTTGTGAATTTTTGATTTGATGATAAGGGTATGTTTGTCATTTTTTATTTGATGATGTTTGATCGTGGCTTTGTACGTTGGGTTATGTTATTTGCGAGTAATGGGTATCTATACAAATATTTGTGATAGGTTTCTGTGACTCGAAGTGTGCGGTGAGGTGCTCGAAGGCAGGGGCAAAAGATAGATGCTTGAAGTATTGTGGTATATGTTGCAAAGCTTGTCATTGCGTACCTTCTGGGACGTATGGAAATAAGGACGAATGCCCTTGTTACAGGGACAAGAAGAATTCTAAGGGCAAACCGAAATGCCCTTAAAAATCCGTTGTTGTTCAATAAATATTTGAAAATGTCATGATCGAGATATACAAATAAAGAATAAGTTGTTTTACGTTAATTTTGTGTTTAAAAAAACATTATATCTTATCAATTTTAATATGTTCTTATTTTGCATAGTTAACACTATATAAATGGTTAAAAAATGACTGAAACTATATGTGTGTGTGTGTAAATACGTATGAATCTGCATATAGAGACAGATCCTATTAAAAACCTATTTTTCATTAGAAATCGAGGGATTGGCCAAAACACGACACATGATATCATCATGAATGTGTGATTCATGATGAATAACACGTTCATATTCATCATGAATGTGTGATTCATGATGAATAATATGTTCATATTCATCATGAAGGTGTTATTCATGATGAATATGCAATCTGAAGAGGAATATGTGATGTGTTGTAGACATTCTCATACTAATTAATATTAGATTCTAGATGGAACTTGTATATGTATAACCATAGGTTCATTTGAAAAGTGGTGTAAGTATTTGAGAAGTAGAAAAGTATAACTAGCCCTTCATCTGATCAAAATTTGTGGCTTTGACTGTGAAGTATCGGATAATTCCTACCATAGTATGTAGAAGATAGAGGAATAGGTTTATAACTTTTACAAATATATCGCAAAACAAGTGCATACGTGAACCGGTGTGATTACATATAAACTATATGTTCATATGTGAACCGGTGTAATTTATATATGAACTATATGTTCATATATGAACCGATGTAATTCACATATGAACTATATGTTCATATATGAACCGGTGTAATTCACATATGAACTATTTAACTGATTCAAATATGAACTAATTAACTAAATTCACATATGAACTATTTAACTGATTCAAATATGAACAAATTAATTAATTGACATATGAACCCGTGTGATTCACATGTAAGCTAATTAACTAATCACATATGAATTATGGATTCACATATGCACTTGTTTGCCGCCTGTTTGTAAAAGTTAGGAAACTACTCCTTTATTTTTCGTTTGACCAGTCAAAGCTACAAATCTTGACTAGTCAAAGACGCAATTCTTGACCAATCTTGGCCCGTATGAAGGGCTAGCACCACTTCTTAATTCTCAAATATATACCACTTCTCAAATGAACATCTTCCTATATGTAACATGAAATATCATGTGAGAATAAGAGTTAAAGTGAGAATCATAAGAAAGGATATGGACAATTGATCACTTTTAATCTTACCCCCACCCCATTAATTGTGCTTGATACGATTAGGATTGATCTAAGGTTGAACACCCTTCTTACCCTTCTCACCCTTCTCACCATAACCTCCATTCTTATCGAAACCAAACTTTCTCTCTCTCTCTAAATATAAAAGAGAACCTATATTTGGGTCGGGTTCCGGTGAGAATAAGAGTTAAAGTGATAAGCGTAAAAAAGTTTCTATACCCTTGGATGCACATTCTGATGATATGCACTAAGATGCACCAGATCAATTTCCCCATCAAGTACGATTCATGGCTGAGTTTGAGATTAAAGGTGATCAAGGGCCAGATTTCTTCTTACACTTCTCATCTTAACTCTACTTATCACACGATCCTTTCTCTGTGTGTGTGTGTATATATATATATATATATATATAGGGACCTAATTAAATGAGAACTAATTAGTTTGTGGTAACTGTGAGATACAATGTGAGCCAATCATTTAAATAATTAATATTATCTTAAAATTAAAACAAAAGGGTAAGTTAGTAATTTGGGTTGATTCAATTTATTATAATTAGTTTAATATTCTAATTTACTTTAATTAGCTTAGTTACTTTATTATTATTATTATTATTATTATTATTATATATATATATATATATATATATATATATATATACATACACACAAACACACACACGGACACACATGAACTAAAATCTGGTGGCCTCCTTCGGCAAGTGATGACCTCCTCTGGTCATCGTGTCCGACCAAGACGTCGTTTCCGACGACAATCTCCCTTTTTCCATCTCCGCTACTGACCACCATCTACATCTACATACCTATATACAACATAGGTATCATAGTGATACCACAATTGGTATCACAAATGGTACCACAATTGGTATCACAATAGCACCAAAGTTGGTATCATAGTGGTCTCAAAGTTTACTTGGTGTGTTTTAGATATATCATTGTATGTTGGGTATCCTATTGTGTATCTTGGTGTATTTTGGGTATCACATGGTGTTCGCCGAAATAAGGTTTACTGGAGGCCGGAAGTAGGAGAGAGAGACAGAGGAGAGATAAAAAAAATTAATACCTAAAATGCCTTTCATTAAAAATTTAAGTTAAATTACCAAAAAAACCAGTTTCCTAATTTATCCGTTGATTTGTGGTTGAGATTGAATCTCACAGTTATCACAAACTAACCAGTTCTTCGTTGAATTGATCTCTCTCTAACAGAAACGATTAAACTATCTTTGAAAAAACGTGTTAAACAACAAAGATGTTAAGGAATCTCAACACGAAATGCAAAATGAAATTTTTAATGGAAGAATATTTGTTGTAAGCATATTGATCACATGATTGAGCTAAGAAACTTAAATAATTAAATTACTTGATCGATCATTTGAGATTTATTTCACTACCACTATTACAACAAGAAGTCGAAGTATCATGTGAGAAAAAGAGTTAAAGGTGAGAAGTGTAAGAAGCAATCTATATTTTTTATCTTTAATCTCAAACCCACCTATGAATTACATTTTGATACGGGGATTGATTCACTGCATCTCGATGCATCTCATTTTAATGTGTATCCAAGTGTGAAGTCGCTTTTTACCCTTTTCATCTTAACCCTACTTTTCACCATAACTCAACCCTAATGTCACAACAATTATTCATGATTAAGAGTGATCATCGAAGATTCTATGGTGTAATTTGAGTTGATCTTGTAAATTTGATTGGTTATTTATGAATATAAATGCTAAAAACTGAAATGCGATAAATTCAAATTAAAAAATTTATGAACGATATTCAACTAAATCAAACAAATCTAGTATATTGCATTTAGAAGTAGGATCTCGAAAGTAAGATATATGAAGACATTTTCTGAACCTCAAAAAGTAGAAAGACAGTTTCTGAATGGACCCCTTGGAAAAGGTTGAACAAGAAGGGCCGGTAGAGACCACAAAACCAACGAGACCTACTAAAAACGTGTCCAGACCATCACAATTTTTTGTTTCTTAACTTGTCCTTGATAGGTGCAACTCCTAGCTCTATTCGAAAAGCCTCGTTACCAATCCAACATGATCTAGTAGCAAGTCCTCCCCAAATTCTCATTTCTGCAACTTCTATTCTTCTGTCATGTGTTTTCTTTACTGACTAACACTCCAACCCATACAACATACAACATAGTTGGTCTGATGACCACCCTGTAAAAGAATTCCTTTAATTCTAATGGGATTTTCTCGTCACACAACACTCCTGTAGCCACCATCCACTTTAACCATCTTGCCTTTATACGATCATAACCTGGTTCTCATCCTCCTTACCCCTTTGAATTATGGATCCCATATAGTTGAAATTGTCCTTTAGGGCTACCATTTGCTCCCATATGTTGACTTCTACCCCTCTTCATATCCCTTGTTGAAATTACACCTAAGGTATTCGGTCTTTGATCGGCTAATGCATAAACCGTTTGTTGCTAAAGGCTCCCTCTACTGCTCCAACCTACAATTCACATCTCTCTTTGTTTCTACTACCAAGCTATGTTGTCAGTAGATAACATACACCAAAGAATACTCTCGTAGATCTTGTGGCATAACTCATCCAAAATCACCGCAAACAGGAATGATGTTAACACCAATCCCTAGCGTAGCCCTATCACTACTGAAAAGCATCTCGTCACCTTATAGAGATCCTTATATGCATTGTTGTCAAGGAAGTATATTTTCATATATTCTAGGAAAAAATATTAAACCAAGGACGTATAACTGTCTGAGCCACCATTGTCATCATCATCATCATCATCGTCATCATTATTATTTTTGTTGTGTCGATCATCCCGTTTTTAATTGAATTGGTAACAACTTGTACAATTAGAAGACACGCTTTTCACCAACATGTTGATCATCTCAGCGACCAAGAGGTGAAGATGTTTCAACAACGAATACTATTAAGGACCAACAAGCACGCATATTGTGACACCTGCATTATCCCCACTCCATGGTGTCGATAAACATTAATCAACCAAATCCTAACAAGCTTATTATTGTTCGTTGAACCCTCCTCCAACTAGGATTAAAACAAACAGACCATGACGTATAGGTGCCTATATTGATGACAATGGCGGAGACAATAGGGGGCGCGCCCCCGGGGGCCGGTGGTGCTTGGCCCCCATCTCTTTCTCTTAATATCATTATACATAAAATTCATCCTATAATTTTGGTTGTCCTGATAGCTAAAAGCTATATAAATGAAGGTTCTTACTAAAAAGACATAGTATACAATAATTTACCGGGTAAGCGCTTACCGTGGTAAGCGCTTACCGTGGTAAGAGTTGTCGTCCTCACTTACCGGTTAAGACTTTTGATCATTGTCTCGCTCTTACCGGGTAAGATTCTTGGTCCTTACTATATTCATCCGATGAGGTAATGTTACCTGGTAAATGCTTACCCGAATAAGCGTTTGGTAAACGACCCCTTAGAATGCTTTATAAATCAAGGTTTTTATTATTACTTTTGGGACTATACATTCATAAGGTAATTTTTTGTTTATTTATCAATGTCTATAATATAAATATTTATATTGACCTCATTTATGTTATGTGTATATTTTAGTGAAAGTAATGTGTCATTTAATGATAAAAAAATATGTTTTGAGTTTCAATGAATACCATGATATAAAATATTTATCTGTAATTTATTTTGGGATTCAATTCAAAATATTCATGATTTTCTTTTCGGTTTTTTATATGCAGATCTGTCAAAATATTTAGTAATTCAGTTATCTTAACTTAATAAGTTTCCTCTCAAAGACTCACACGATTTACGACTACCAATATTATTCACATCTTCTTTAAATGTCTTTAATTGGCAAGTTTATTTCGTTTGACATCTTCTAGCTCCCTTTAAATCAGATTTTTGGCTCCGTCCTTCATTGTTGAGATACCGCATCATCCACAATCAACTATTGTGTTAAGTTTTTATAATTCTCTGGATGCGGGTATCCGTTGACTCGACTCGAATGAAACAATACCTTAATATATGTGATAGAAGTAAGTTGATAGGATCTATTGAGATAAATTGTAATTCGTGCTTCAGGAAACTACGGGTTGTTTACCAACAATTTGAGTAAGAGGATGTTTATCAAACGTTTATTCGATAAGAGTCATCACATTCACTTACTTTATCAGGTAATATTTTTGACCATCAAAATAGATTGTTTGTAAGCATGTTTTACCCCGCAAGACTTTTAATAGGTAAGCGTCTTGTCCCTCTAAAGGCACGTGACATATAATAAGATTCTCGGTCTTTGTCATACTTATTTGATAAGGTAAGTGACACCTGATAAACACTTACACGATAAATGTTTGATAAATGGCATGTAAGAATAGTCTCGAGTAAATATGCATAAGGTCTGAACCTTTCAAGACTTTTACTACTTTTTAAGTAGGCAAAAAACAGTTAGGGTTGTTTGTTTACCTCTTAATAGTTCCAATAAGAGGCAACCTCTGAATCGTTAAGAGGTGTATCTTCTTTAACAAAAAAAATCTGCATCTTAATGATTCTAAAATCCTCTGAATGATTTTGTATCATGGATCTCCCTTAACCATTAAGWGCCCTAATTTCATTGTACACAATTACCAAACAATTATATTTCATTTTGCACTATATCATGAGAGCCTCTTAATCATTCTGACCACTAAGATTTTTCGGACTTTTTACACATCTTCATACAAAATAAAACAATATCTACTACTATTCATACATGCATATACAAGAAACAGGAGAGAAGTATATTTTAGAACAGAAAAAAGAACCACTGTGAAACCAAAAGGGCATATTGTGTACAAAAATTCAAGACAGTTGCAGTCACATAATATTATTCACTAAACTTATCCCAAAACTTGAAAGCCAAATAGATCCTTTACTACACATACAAAAACCACAACATGCCATAAAGCACAAACTCACACACACACATATATATGTAATAACTAAAACTTAACTTTGTGACACAACTTGAGAAGAAACAACAGAGCTATTCACATACAACTTGATCTTCAGTCTATATGTGCATGATCCTCCTCTTTTCAATCTTTTCCAGTATCTTTTTACCATACAAATTGCTTTGCATTGCCGTTACGTTTCTTGAAATCAGCTTCCGCAGACACTCGTGTGCAAACCCCTGTGCACAAAGTCTGTTAAGAAATTTAAAAACCAACGGTAAAGTATGTAGATCAAAGGCGTTAAAAACTAACCTTTGAAACCTTTAGTGCAGACTGGATGACGAAATTCCCATATGGATCTACGAGAAGCAATGAGGGATTTGGGCTTCCAACCAACTCAAGAATGATGTTTGTGGATATTTCTGGTCCCGATTCAATCAAACATTTCTCCACAACATTACTAGCGTATTTGTTTCGTGAAAGAGATGCAAAATTGCCTTGAAGTTGTCTCACAAGCAGTTGGGTTAAGTCTGGTAACTTTAGTCCCACCATGTGTTGCAGCACATAGTTGCTTCACAATCACAAAAATCAAAGTTAGTTCTTTTGCCACCATGAACGATGGCAAGAGGAAGAAAGGTTATGAGATGCAAACCCGAAAGGATCTTCTGCTATGTGAATTGCATTGGCCATGATCTCAGCAATCAGACGGTTTCTTGCTTTGCCACGAGAATGCTCCACACATGCCTGCAGTACACAGCAGCCGCTTCTATCTGTTGCAACTTTGAAGCAATTATCCGCAATTTCATCCAGAATAAGCTGCCAGATCCAACATCAATGCTCAAAATTATTGACCCCATAACCATTAGTAACGGTGAAAAGTATAAATTTACTGAGCTTTTAACAAAGATCCTTTCCTCTCGCTTGGTCGAAGAAGTTGCTCAAAAGATGGTATTTTGAAAGAAAAAATGGAAGCAATATAAAACTTATACTACACTAGATATAAACCCTTTGTGCATTGTAGCAGATCACAAGAAAAGATTATCATAAACAGTCAAACAAATGAAAGCTGAAAATTAAGAAATTTATAGATGCAAACTTGAATCAAGAAAGCACAAAAAAAAACAACAAATAAAGTTAACAACAAATTAAAAACAAGAACAACAAGGGTGGTCAGGTTCAAATCCAAGGAGGATCAAAAATCCTCTTATGGCCATGGAGGTTTAAATGCGGTGACTTTGGGCTACCTGCAAAGCAGGTGGTCGCCCTGGGATTAGTCAGCTTGCATAGCTGGTTGGATATTCAAGTTAATCAAAAAAAATTAAAATTAAAAACAAGACCTTCATAAACAAATTATATAATTAAAAAAAGAGCATGCGAATATTTTAGCATTGATTTTTAAGTTTAAGGGGTGAAATAAATAAATAAAATAGTAAACTCTAATAGGTTCATGAAATAATTTGTTCTTTTTCAAGTACTGAAACATTTGTTTTGAAAGTTCAATTGTTTTTATGGTGATGTTCTAAGTTTAACAACTAAAAAGAAGCTGAAGTAAAGTTCCATTGGTTTTTATGCATCTTTATTTTCATCGGTTCTTCATCAAGGAGAAAGTCAATTATGAGGAAGACAGACGTTTTAGATTATACAAATGGCAATCCTATACGATGAGATCGAGGGACCTAACAATATGAAGCATTTTGAAACTACGAGTTTATGTAAACGCAATCGAGTAGACATCTACAACCACTTAATATATATGTTGATCTAATGTGAAGTATATAACAATCTAGGCAACAGTTAAGATCACCACCAATGTTCACTCATTGTGTGTGTATTTATGTGAGGAGGGTATAACACTCGAATTCAGTAAGCTTTTTTGGTTTCAAATAAACACTTTTTGTAGTTGATTCCATAGGCAAAAAATCAAGATTGTATTCAAGAACAAACTATTTGTTCGTGTATCAAAGACACGAGTCATAAGCATAGATTAGGATCATGAGGTGGTGCCCAAAGTGAGTCTCGAGTTTGATAAGAGAAATGTAAAGTGGCCCGTATGAACTATGACAGCGTGGATAATGTTCTGATACAAGTAATATGCATCAAAGATTTGTGAATCATCGGGAGTTTAAGAATTAAGCAACAGAAACCATCATTAAGAACTTCATTTTGAAAAATGCATTGTACCCCATGAAAATGTATTACATATGGACACATTCTCATTCACAAATTACATAAATACTGAATTCTCAAAAGGTATTTATTCCCAACTATGGACACATTGTACCCCATGAAAATGTATTACATATGATCAATGCTGAAAGTTAGCAAGCTTCCTAGCTTAATGATAACAGATAATAATGTATGCACAGATTGGTAGTTCCCATAACTTCCTCAATATATATCCAAAAGGTCCTGAAAATATGGCGGAATTATGATATCAAAAGTTCCACCCTGTGAGGTGTGTTTTTCAAGATCCTATGAAAGAAAACATCTAAGCTCATGGGTGGTCTGAAATCGAGTAACTTGAATCAATCGGTACAATAAGGATGCATCATAGATTGGATGGCAAGCACAAACAGCATTAAAACATGGTGCACATGTAGCTTATAATCATAGAAAAACATCAATGGATACCTGATTGAAATCACTATCAAAATGAAGCAAACAGTACTGAAGAACATGGTGACCATTTGGATCATTGGCCAATTTAGCAGCCCCACAATGTAAAGCCCTGATTACCATCATAATCTGATTTGGGTCTTTCAAGTTCTCCAACAATTTTTGAATTGCCCTTGTCCTATACAACCAAAAACACACACAACACATTATTGTATGATCCTTCACATAAACAACTAAAACCAGTTTAAAGAAGATCAAACATACCCATATGGACTCACGGAGACAAGAATGATCTCAATGGATCCCTCAGTCAACTCACGAAGTATCACTGTCTTCTGATCATCATTACACACAGAAACAAGCTTCTGAATTAAATAATTTCCAAACTGATCCTTCATCAAATCAGCAATTGAGCCCACCACCTCAGATAAAACAAGGTCAATCTCGTCTTTTGTTGGGTTTTCAAACTTGGATTGAAGTATTCTACACCCATTTTGATCCTTGGCCAGAAAATAAACCATTCCCCTTAATTCTTTCAAAGGCAAGAGACTCAAAAACTGTTGATTTTGCAATTTATCTGACATCCCATCACAACTATGATTGTTACTATGGCAAATATTATCCCGAGACATGAAAAAATTCGAGCTGCCAAGAAGAGATTGATCAAGGGTTCCAACAGCAGGGGTTAATGAACAACGATTATGATAGGAATTGAGCTGTTGTGTAGAGTACAATCGTTGCTTGGAGAGCAAGTAAGACCTTTGGTCAAAGTCAAACCGTGGGTCAAACCCAGAAGAACATGAGCCTTGAAGAAATTCTCTGTTATAGCTTATTTGCAGAGGACATGGATAATGCTGATGAGGAGGAAGATGGTCTATCGGAAGGGGGTTAGGATGAGCCACACCGAAATAAGTCCGTTGATAATCGGCGTTTGAAACCCTCAAACTTTCCTCTAAGCTAACGGAACTGCTGTTACTACGAAAAGGGGTAATAATAAAACCCTCGCCGCCGATCGGAGAACCAACGCCGCCGTGTTCGTTGTCGAGAGTGTGCGGCAGGAACGTCCAGCGGTCCCTCTGTGAGAGATTGAGGGAGGATATAGCATTGGACAGGGTCTGATCAACGTCAATCGACGACGGAAGATTAACAGGCATCAGGTGGGTATCGTTCAAAACCGCCGGAGATAACAACCCGTACGGAAATCCGTTAGGCAAATGCTGGTGCGGCGGCGGTGGTGGTGGCGATTGATTCATGTGGGTGTTTCTTTGATGATGATGCTCCTCCATTGGCACACAAATGGGCCAAAAACAAGCAGATTTCAGAGAGTAAAACCGAGAGATTCTGAATAATTTGGAGGGGTTTGATGGGGTTTTTATAGATGGGTTCTAATTTCTCGAAAATTTCGAATTTCTTTTATTTTGGAACAAGAAGAAGAATCGTAATGGGGTTATGATTTTTTGATGAGGGATAGATATCAAAAAATATGATATGATTCTTGAATTTAGAGAGAGAGAATGGGAGAGTTGTATGCATGCATTTTATGGAAAGATTTGTTCATGCGTGAAGGTGAAGTTGAACCAATAGGCGGCGTCTGTCACCTAAAAACTGCAACTTCCGGTCCCTTAGCGTGACTGTGCCCTCCCACTCCCCCTTACAAAAATATTAAATAAATAAAATAAAAGTAAAATACAAAGAATGAAATCTATAAATATCTGAGTTACAAGTAGATAATTACGAGAGCTATTAGTTTTAATATATCTCTAATATGTTTATTTCTATCTATATCTCTATCTCTTGTATTTACCGTTATATCCTTTAGACAATGACACATTTATCATATAACACTATGTCTTATGCGGAGTCAAATGAGTGATGGTAGACAATTGTTATCTCGTTAAAACTTTACGCTAAAATAAAAACTTAGTGGGAAAAATAAAAATAAAACGAAGGAAAGAGTACAATGCACCAGTTCTTTTGCATTATATAGACTTATCATTTAATCTAATATTCTCTCATATTTGTACATTAACATAGTTAGGAAAGTAATATGATATATAAACCTTGCCTCACTAAAATCTTACATTAAAGAACATAAACCAGTGGAAAAAATAAAACTTTGGTGAAGGAAAGAGTACAACATACCAATATTACATATATAATAGACTCCTCCTTATGTCTACTACTTCCCTTGATTCGTGTATCAATCTAGGGAATTTGGAAAACATTTGTATTTTAATACTTTTCTACCTGTTTCTCCTGACATCTTACTTGATTCACTTGAATCTAGAGAAGAGTTTGTTATTGTTGTTGCTAATTGTATAGAAACTTGGTGTCCGAGCTCCGATAGCTAGACAAAACCAAGTTTTCCCAAAATCTTTCATCTCAAATTTAGATTTCAAATAGATTATGGTTTCTCTTATTTCATCAAGAGTGTCTATTATGTTCATAACATCGACATATAGAACTATAATTGAAAATATGAAACTCATTTTCTTTATAAATATGCAAGGGCACAGTTCATCGTTCTTATATCCCTTCCCAGTCAAGTATTCACTTAGATGGGTATACCATCCCCGCTTAGATTGTTGTAAGTTATAAGGTGAGATTTTCAATTTTATTGCAAAAGCACTATGTGGTTTAGAGTTTATCCATTGGATAATGTAATGCCATCAAGCATTTTTATTTATCTCTAAATCCAGATCCCCATAGAAACCAAATTTTTTTACTTCTGGTTCCGACGAAGGAGAAGGAGCCCTCGACCCGCAACAGATTGAGGAGGATTTATTCAATCACATAGTTTGGGCTCCTAGAATATGGCGCCCTGGGGGCTTTCCATTTGATTCAATTTCAAATAACTGTTAAATATTATAAAACATAACAATTAATCTAGCGATATAGAATTTCAATCTTTTTTTATGTAACAACCACATCCATGAGTTGCATTTCCAGTCCTTTCGAAACTAGTAAGTTAATTAATTAGTAGAATGTTATAACTTCTATCACAAGAGAGTAAGTCTTCTTCTGGTCAATCCAGGGTATTGTGAGAAACTTTGCGCCAAAGGAAAGCCTTATACATTGTGACTTAATTATTCTTATTGTGATTTCTGACAAATAATTTATCTATGTCTTACAGGCTTTACACTTGGTGTGTTAGTACTACCAGACCAAATACCTGTTCATTTGTCAAATAATATAAATCTTCTGGATTGCTTCTTTTCATTCAGGACAGTTTGCTATTTGTTGAGATTCTTCAACTGAGCATTGTTCGATGTCATCGTGCTCTGTCATCACATGAGCAACAATATATGCGAATATATCATCAATGATGTATGAACTGTTCATCGACTCATATGCATTCTCATAATTCATTTGAGATTTCTTTGATATCTGGAATCAATATTAACTTCGGAGCGTCCTCCAGTAATGATTCATAGACATAATTTTAATTAGAGACAATCTCATGAGAGGTTTATGTATTAATGAAAAACTAGTATGGGAACCGCGCGTTGCGCGGTAGTATGAGTGCTTTGATTAATGATCTGCTGATTGTCTATATAAATATATATTAATTGTTAATAGAATCATCAACAAATCATATTCAAATAATTCGAAAAAGTTAAATAAAATATAGTTAGTGAAATTTTAATACACACACACACACACACACACACACACATATATATATATATATTGAGAGAGAGATTTGTTTAGTAATAAAATTGTAAAACTAAATAAAATGAGTAATAATAACGACAGAAATATTAAGGAATCTGACACAAATTTAAGAATAAAAAATACTCCACATAAAGATATGTCTCATTCAAAGGATGATGTACATGTACTATTTTCCATCTTCAACACATACCTTGACTTTAAAAACACAATAGTAAATGGACCGGACCAACCATACAATATGTAAAAAATCACATGCCAAACTTAAAGACTTCAAATCTTTATAACCCAATAGATAAAATTATAATGCAATCAAAATCATAACATGAACATACATAAAATTATAATACGACTAAACTTACGATAAGAACATACTTAAAAATATAATCCAATCAAAATCATGATACAAACATAAATAAAATTATAATGCAATCAAAATCATAACATGAACATACATAAAATTATAATACGACTAAACTTACGATAAGAACATACTTAAAAATATAATCCAATCAAAATCATGATACAAACATACATAACATTCTAATACATTTTAAATTACAAAACAAACTTGCATAAAATTCTTACCTTAGATCATAATAAAAAATTTCCACAACCCAAACTTGAAAAGTTCAAATTTTCATGACTTGATATATAAACGTTAAAGAACTCGAAAACCTG
>NC_037541.1:10433417-10435656 GCF_001531365.2 Cynara cardunculus var. scolymus
GTGCCACCTCATTACCTTTGGTTTCTTCTTTAATATATATATAGATAGTTGTGCCTTACTCTTCTCTTCCTTTAGATGAGGATCTATCGAACCAAGTAGCTTCCCCTATTTTCTTTTGGGAGCCACAACCTCAATCACACCTCCACCATGTGTGATTGCAACGCACTTTCCAGTGGCATTGTTCCCTTGTCGGGGACTTTTAACTTTGTGGGTTTATTTATAGCTGGTGCATGTGATTTTATCACTTCTGGAATAACATTAAACGTATCAAGTATCGAGTCTGATTCGTTTGACTAGAACTGTACATTGTGAAATTTGGGGATCATAATGAGAGAGTGGGAACATTCTATGACAATTCCTATGGTTCCCATGGAAAATACTTTTTCCTATCCCCTCCCCCCAAACGACGAAAAGACTGTCATCAAAGTGATAATTCGTAAATGTTACAGTATGAAGATCACCTAACAAAGGTTCTAAAAAGCTGATAATTGTTGGTATTCATATCCAACATATACTGAATCATCTTTAAGGACCTATTTTGGTGTGTTGTGGGGGTGCAATTGGCATATATAATATACAACCAAACATGCATAAATGTAAAATATCAGGCTTATATTCAGTTAACAACTGGTACACATGAGTCTGGTTGTCTACTAGTGGGTCTAAAGATGAATAAATAAAGATGCATGTAATATTGCATAACCCCAGGCAGATGTAGGTAAATTGGTGTGCATAACCAATGTCCTAGCTCCCATCTATATTCTTTTGATAACAACTTCTGCGATACCATTTTTATGTATACATATGGGGGTATAAGATGTTCTGGATCAATTGCAACACATATGCAATAATCATCAAATCCTTATGATGTAAACTCTCCAGCATTCCAAGTCATGTAGACTTGATGAGATAATTAGGGTGGTGAGGTCTTAAACGTATAGTTAGTGCTAGGAGTGCAACATTTCACGTGGACAATAATATGACTTATGTTTATTGTGTCGAAACGAGAACCATAAAGTACTTTAATGTCTCGTATTATGGATGTTCATGTCCATAAATATCACTTTGTATTCATTTGTAAGAATGAAATATTTTAGTATTATATCCTTAGTTTTATGATCGTATCATTCCTGTCTTGGCTAAGGATCAGGGTTTACAAAAGTTCTAGGTATTCGAAAGGGCATGTTATGATGGTGATATTGCTTCTTGTATTATAGAAGTCAATTGTTGCAATTTTGTTAATTGCCTCATTTTACATTTCACTCATAAGAGAATATGTCAATGTGTATTTTGCAACACATGGATCATTATGTCATGACCACGATGTCCTACTTGGTTATCTTGAAACAAATATGTGTCATTGTCTCAAAGTTCTTTATTAGCGACAAAATATGATTAAATGACCTAAATAATCCACTAGTCTGATACACTTATTTCTTTAATATTTGTTCCTTTCATATCATTAGAGTTAATGTACATATACTCATTTCCATTCTCATAATATCATTTCCAATTGATACAAATATCTTAACAAGGTTCCTATTAATATAATGTTTTAGTGACTATTAATCATGTACAATCCATGGTCTAAAATTTTGGTTGGAGGAATTGTAGATGGTTAATTCAATGGAATATATGATTTTTTAAGACTATGAATTATGGTTCATAATCATGTATCATAACAATATTTTGTTTTTACACTTTGTAGATTTTTGTTAATAATATGTTATCAATATTTTGATTTTATAAAATAAATCACTCAATCTATTGGATTTCCAGGTGGTAGGCAGACAATCACATGGATTACTTAAGTCGTTACATACCTTAAGGTTATTTACATATGTTTGACAAAATCCTTTTGATATCTTGGTGATTAATCATTAGGTCAAATAACTAATTGTTTTGTCATAAAGTCAAATTTAAACTTTTAGCGTTTTAATAGTATTTTGAGAGCTTTGGGCAAAAAACCCAAATATATGGGGTTGAGAGTGTAACTTTCAAAAATTAATTAAGCTTGAAAATATGACCAGAAACCCATAATTAAGATAAGCATTTGAATAATGTTTTTAACATTTTTATACTAATGCTTGAAGTTTTTGACAGAAGACCAAAAATTATGAGAGTTAGAAGTAGAGATGGCCAAAAACCGGCCCCGGGCCGGTCCCAATCAGTCCTCACCATTCTCATAACCGGCCATAACCAGTCCCGGTCCCGGTCGAAAATGATAGGACCGGTATAG
>NC_037541.1:10438621-10449752 GCF_001531365.2 Cynara cardunculus var. scolymus
ATATGAAGCTTTAATAAGTTGTACTTACGTACAATCTACTTGTAATCTTGAGTTTTAAGTAATATGTATTAATAAACAGTACTTTACGCATAAAAAGTGGGTTTTAAGAGTTTTTGTCAAATGCTTTATAATATGGTATAGATATAGATAGATATTTGGTTTAATAATATAATTTTCTTATAAAGATAATAATTAATTATTTTGTTAGAACTCGATAATTATCCTAATTATATTTTAGATTTTTTATATTTTAAAATGAGATGTTTATCCTCTATGTAATTATGTTTATCCTCTATTTAATTATGTTTATCCACAGTTAGTTACACGAATTCAACATGGAACTTTAATAAGTTGTATTTGTGCATGATTTACTTGTAATCTGAAATTTTAAGTAATATGCATCAATGTACAATACTTCATGCATAAAAAATAGTTTTTAAGAGTTTTTGTCAAATGCTTTATAATATAGTATATATATATATATATATATATATTATACCATATAATTTATTAGGCGAATGAGAGTTAAAATAAGAAGCATAATAAAAAACCAGAACACGCATCTTTGTTTTTTGACTAGGTTCGACCGATTTGAATGGTCTGACGGTTTTTTTTTTTGACCGGTTTGAGCAGTCTGACGATATTTAGCCTAAAAATTAGAGGTGTTTAAAAAAACCGTCAGACCGCTCAAACCGGTCACTGTATTTGGTCAAATGAAGACTAAACTTGTTGGAAAGTACTACAAGGTAGGGATGATCAACATCTTTTGGAGGGGCTAAAGTGTCTTTCTGAATACGCCATTGCACTAGATATATGGGTCGACAATGCAACACGGATGTATCACTTTGGAGAGGCTTCCAATGTTATGTCGTTAAAGAATAACTGCAATCTGTTTGCTTTCGAAAGCTTTGACATGTTCAATTCACGACTATGGAATGCTAGTCTGGTAAAACCTCGCCTCGTGGGCCAATGGTTCTCAGAAAACTTCAGTATCTGTTGACCAGGGAGAAGTGTAACAGGAAACCACGAGTTCCTTTATTTATTTTTTCTATCCACCTTGAGGACAAGGTGGTTCTTTAGGGGCGGGGTAATGTCATGCACCCATCTAGAGGCCCAAGCCACTTTCTAAGAATATTCTAGAATAGTTAAGGTGTAGTTTGGGTACTTCTTAGAACAAGTTTTTAGTATAAATAGGGATGTTGTAGATGGTAGAAGGCAAACATATTTATCAAATTAAATATGAAATTACATATTTATCAAATTAAATGGACGGTTGAGATTGAGTTGTATTAGTTATACAAATGTAAATGGTTGTATAATAACCAACTTTATATTAAAACTAATTTTAAAATGTATTATATTACTGAAAAATCATATATGTTTTTAGTTTTTGAAGAAAATGGAAAATACGTGCAATGCATCGAGACACATCTCGATTTCAACGTTTGATTTTTTTTATGTTGATATAATACGATTTTATGTGGTTTTTGAGTAAGCGATAATGTTTTTATTTTTAAATATAATATAAATTTAAAAATAACATAAAAGTTTGAAAAAAATATATCGATATTTATATCAAATTAACTATTTAAAAGTTCTTGTTTTTTGTGTAATTTCTGTAATCCAATTTTTTTATTATAATTTAATTTAGGTTTAGTAACGAAGTAATTTAATTTAGGTTTAATAATATATTTTTTTTATAAAAATAATAATTAAATATTTTGTTAGATGATTATCCTAATTATATTTTTAAAAAATTATATTTAAAATAAGATGTTTATCTTGTATTTGAGTATGTTTATCTGCAGTTAGTTACACGAATTCAAATATGAAGCTTTAATAAGTTGTACTTACGTACAATTTACTTGTATTCTTGAATTTTAAGTAATATACATCAACAAACAATACTTCATTCATAAAAAATAGGCTTTAAGAGTTTTTTCAAATATCTTATAATATAGTATAAATTATTAATTTAATTTTTTTAAAATGACTATTACAGGAATTTAAGATAGTTAAATATCATTAATTTATTGTATATATAATATTTTATGGAACATAAAATCTCTAATGTGATATGATGTTAGTTGTGTTTAAATTTTTAAACATTTCAAAGTTATTTACAAA
The DNA here is from genome assembly GCF_001531365.2 of Cynara cardunculus var. scolymus. Classification (NCBI taxonomy): domain Eukaryota; kingdom Viridiplantae; phylum Streptophyta; class Magnoliopsida; order Asterales; family Asteraceae; genus Cynara; species Cynara cardunculus. The sequence goes on from NC_037541.1 coordinate 10,440,749, forward strand.
ATTACTTTTTATGTGAGTCGGTCGTCGTAAGTTGGAATTTAAACATCTTTCGAGCTTACATTCGCAAACCTCCTTCATGATTTTGTGAACGAACTGCAAATGGGGCTGAGATCATGCACAAAAGAATTTGACGAGCATGCATCTGATCGTAATACTGAAAGCATCCCGATTTCTATTCTTCCTAGATGCAAGTAGTATATTGTTACATCTTATTTTTCTAAATCGGTTTTGATTATCGACAAATGGTCATAATTGATTATTTATGACCTAATAAACCATTTCCCATAAGTCGAAGCAGTCAACCTGGTTTTCCTCCTCCGCTACTAAAGTTCATTATTTGATTAGTATAAACACGTCGATTCTAGAGTCAAAATGGAGAATGTTTTTGTAACGTTTCCTATAAATGCATAACATGTCGTTACGCATTTTAGCACATTCTTCTTTTACGTTACGTTAATACTTTGTTGTTATGTGTCCTAATTTAGTTATTTTACCAATAAAACCTAGAGATTATCGAATAATTCTTAAGAACGAGATTAGATTATCTTGGTTGTGTTCGGAAAACTCGTTGATAAGGTATCAGGAGGTCACATGTTCAAATACAAGGAGAAATAGAAATCCCCTTATGGCCACGGAGGTTCAAATGCGGTGACTCCGGGTTATCTGCAAAACAAGTGGTCGTCCTGAGATTAATCGGATCGCATAGCAGATTGGATATCCAGGTTAATAAAAAAAAAAAGACTTATTGATAAACTAACTGATAAAGAAATCACATTCGGTAAAAACTTAGCTGATAAATGATGAGTGCATATTTATCACTTCTTATTTTAGTATTTTAATTTTTCAACCACAAAAATTATGTCTTTTTATTATATTCTCATTCTTTTGATGCATTTTAATAATAAAAAAAAGAACAAGTTTTTTTGTTTTTGGTATCTTTAAGCAAATGACAAAATTCTAATAAAATCTAATTACCTGAATTTTAGTTAACTAATTTAATTTAATACTTTGTATTTGAATGAAATTATGTAAATATAATCTTAAATAAGGTAAATTGCATGAAAAAGTAACGTACTTTAACTTAATTCTTATTTTAGATAACGTACTTTCAAAACTTCCATTTTAGTATCTAAGATGTAAAGTTTTAAACATTTAAGTATCTGTGCAACCGGTTGAAGAAATTACGGTTACTATGCTAATGTGGTTGGTGATGATGGGATGAAATTGGATTGAATAGCAAATAATACTGAGTTGGATGCCACATCAGCATGGTAACCGGTTAATGCTTCAACTATTTACCCGGATACTTAAATGTTTAAAACTTTACATCTTAGGTACAAAAATAGAAGTTTTGAGACTACATTACTCAAAATAGGAATCAAGTTAAAATACATAATTTTTTTATGCAATTTGCCCTTATAAATAATGTAAATTTGTAATTTGTTTGGATTTTATCAGCTATTAAGTATGGGTCGACCTTCAACGTGTAGCTCAGCTAGTAAATGAGCGGTACAACTTTTCCCAAATACAAGACTTAGCCGGCAAGCAAGTCAAAAAAATGTCCTCTCATATTCGAGTCCTTGGAGGGGGGGTTCTGTTTGGACCAGTTGAGTTGTCTCTAATCAACATTTTGTCCAAATAGCTATTAAATATGGATAAACATTTAATAAAAAAATATTAAGAAAAAAACAATATTGCCAACTACAAAAACACTGATTCCCCTTCATTTATTTAGCCCCTTCTATATTAATTTTCTAGCTCCGCCCCATCTGTAGCTAAGTAAAAGAAATTGATCTTATTTTGTACTTTGAAGTGAAAGAACGATAATAGTTTGGTGCTGCAGCATGAATGTCACAGCAAAAGGGCAGCAGTTCACGACTACGACTTCATAATCTTTTTGGAGGAACCGATTCGTTTGGTGATGGCCGCTTTAATCTACAATGGACTCAAACAAGTTTCAATCTCCTTCCATTGACAACGAAGAATACGTTAATTGTGAACATCATAGAAAGAGAAAGTAACCGGAGGGTATAATTGTCTTTTCCAAAAGAGTAGAAGGAACGGAATTTAACTCCTTTGCTCCAGCCATGGAATGAACAAATCCGTGGATGATGGAATTCATAGATTTTAAAGGAATTCAATTCCTTTTAAACGATGAAATAGAATTGATCATTACAATTCATTTCAATTCTATAGGAATCCAACGAACCAAAGCTTATCTAGTTATTATTACTTTAATACTTTGATATTAATTTCAAAAAATTTAGTACTTTATTGTTCGGTGTTACAACATTCGTTTTACATTCAGTCTTACAACACTTCACTTTTCTTGTCATTTATGATTTACACACTTACATTCAGTCTTTCCAATTATGTCTCATTAAAATGTTTAAAAACATTCTAGAAACTTATTGTAACACTTTTATACATGACATACATTTGTTTGATATAATTGAATGACTTATGAGACCAAAAAAGTTCATTATACACTACAACAAAATTGGTTTTATAGGACACTCTCAATCTTTAAGTGTCCCAATAGACCGTTTTATAAAACTTAATTTTTAGGACCAAAATATAAAGCGTTCTATCTAAAAGTGTTGTAATAACTTTATATGACACTTTTAGGTGTCTTAACAAAAAATTTAGGACATTTTTAATACAAGTGTCGCATTAGTAACTTTATATGACACTTTTCAGAAAGTGTTCTATAAATTCAATTTTTTTATAGGACATTTGTTTTTATAGGACAGTTTTTCAAATAATGTCATATAAAGTTGATAATAGGACGCTTTATATTAAAAATGTCCTAAAAAACTTATTACGATGTCAAAAAACGTCATATAAACTTATTACAACACCTTTAAATAGGAAACTTTATTTTTTTGGTCCTATAAACTAAGTCCTATAAAAAGGTTTATTAGGACACTTAGATTTTGAGAATGTCCTATAAACCCGATTTTGTTGTAGTGATATTAATAAAATCAAATACTTTTGTTTGGTAAAAATAGTTAGGTATTTGATCTTATAGAAAAGTTTACTCTTTCGTCACTAATGAAGAAAAAAGAATTAAAATACTATAATATGAAGAGTATTCAATGACTTGAACTTGAATGACGTAAATAGCAGAAATCAAACTAGTATAGTAAAAAAAATGAAAAAACAGATTGTATGAAAAATGTTTAATTATTTTATCATGAAAAACAACAAAATAATGTAATATTTTATTCATTAATTCTTTTATCAATTTTTTTATTAAATCAAAAGAAAAAAAAATTATATTAAAATGAAACTAATTTTGTATGATTTCTATTTTGAGAAACCAATTTTTCAAAATTATTATTTATTTTGAAGAACCAATTTTTAAAATCATTATTTAAGGGTCTAGAGCAAAATTTATCTATACTACCTTATAGACTAGATTTATCAAAAGTCTTAAAAATAATTTTTAATGCATAAAGTATTATACATATATGTACAAAGTCTTAAAAACAACTCATAATGTATTAAGTACTACTACTTTAAGCATTCGATCTTAAAATCTTTTAATCTACAATTAAAATAACATCTAGTACAAGTTACCAATGCACATTATTATTTTTTCTTTTCATGTTCTCAAGATACTTTTGACACCTTTCACTCATTCATTCACCCTCTCATTCTTCTATCCATCCCTCAATGTGATATTCAAACTGATATTCACCATGAGTTATTAAAAGTTTGTTCATTCATCTCTCATTCAATTGTTCTAAAACACTTTGTCTCGCTCTCGATCTCTTGATTCTTTGCTCTTGGTGTAAATCGAACACATCTGTGGAGTCGTTTAAATATGTTGGATTTTAAATATATTGGATTTTAAACTATCATACAATTTTTCTCATCGATAGACTGTAATTGGAACCATAACTCTTACTTATTTAAATTGTATTAATATGTAAAGACCAAGTGTAACTTATATCATCGTTAAATCTTCTCTAATAAAACCAATGAAACTTCGAAATCGTTAAAATTCACGACCCTTGCCACATACACAACTAGTATTTATTTAAAGATTTTGTTGACTTGTTAACCTATTAATGATAATGTCGTATGTATTTTGCCAAGTCATGATTATATTTAACAAAAAAAAACTAAAATACAAAAAACACATCAACGCCTCTAACCCAGCAAGCAACCACTCCTGCTGCCAGTCTGCCACTTGGGCACCTAGGTTCGTTCCTGACATTTTATAGGCTCTGGACGAATGTAAAAACAGGGTCCACTGCAAGAAAGAAGGTTTTTAGCAACGACTTTTGTCGTCGTTAAAAGTCCATTTATCATCAGAAATATTATATAACAACATGTCGACGCTATAACTTGTGGCGGAAACATGTTATTGCTAAAAGACGCATCGTCAAAGTTCACTTTTCTTGTAGTAACATTCGATATGTACGAAAATAAATTCAATAAATATTTTTTATTAGTATAAAATTAAGTACAAGAAATGCTAATAATTTACTGAGAAAAAAAATCTTATTTATCTTTATTATAGATATATAAGAGAGTATTTAAATTTACATACTTCTTATTACGTAATTTGAAACCAAGAGTATAGAAACTATGGTTGATAAATTTTTATAAGAAGTAAGAATTTTTTAGTTCATAACAAGAAATATGTGTTATTTTGATATAAAAAGAGAATTCGTGTGAATGAAGTAATCATGAGAGTCAATGAGAGATCAATAATAAAGAAGATTATCAAGGTTTTCTAAACAAGTTGACAAATGAAGATCAATAATAAAGAAGATTATCAAGATTTTCTAAACAAGTAGACAAATGAGGATCAATAAGAATATAAAAGAAAAAAAATGATCTATTGAAATCCAATAAGAATAAATAATGAATTAAACATATAATATACAAGCTCAACAAATGATTGTTTGAACACTTAAATAGAATCTTGTGGTGTGGTAGAATACCAATGAAAGATACATAAGTCAAACAATCGATGAAAATATTTAAATTATATTTTCCTTCTCTTTTTGCTCAACTAAAATAAGATGTTAAAATTAAAATTTTATGAAACATGACACATATAAGAGACATTACTAAATACATCTAATAGAAAAGATTTATTGATTAATCACAAAACCATGAAACAAGTCAAAAATTATAAGAACAATAGATTAATTGTCAAACAATAGTAAAATATTTTATGTAGAAGCAAAAATAGAAAACAATAGCTAATAAAAACAATTAGAACAAGCTAACCAAATAGCAATAGTTAATAGAAGCATAAATTGATAAAAAAAAATCCAACAAAAAATATATAGCAATAACAAGCACATGATCTTAACTTTGAATTATTGAATCACAAAAACAGTCAAACATTTAGAGATAGCAATAGTCAATATCATTGAACCTTGTTGGAGATAAAAAAAATAGAGATACAATAAACAATAACATATAATGAATGACCAATTAATTTTTTTTCATTTTCTTCTCCAATGTAATTAGTTGATATATTTTTGGGCATTTATTATCTACTAATTTTTTTTTGCCTCTTATTATATGCTACAATTTTTGGATTTCTTAATTTATTAAAATCTTTTAGACTACTATTGTATTTTAGGGTAAAATTTTGGGTCTCTGATATTTTTGGGCCCTGGACGTGCGTCCGTGTCGCCTAGGGGTGAGCAGCGGAACCGGGTACCCGGCTATGGAACCGGAACCGCCGGTTCTGGAACCGGAACCGATATGAGTGGTTCCGGTTCCTAAAATACGGAACCGATTGAGAATGGTTCCGGTTCTCAATTTTTTGGAACCGTTACCCACCGGGTACCCGGTATTTTTAAATAAAAAATTTATTATTATTTTTTAATACCAAATTTATATTAGGTTTACATCTTGRAAGYAYKCYGTMATCTTCATTCTTCATCTAAATTCTTCATATAGAATGATTCGTATTTTTTTAAATTGTGTGTTCACTTGGATTCATAGTATGTAATCGTTAAACTTTGAAAATTTAACATTATATTATGTAATCGTTAAACTTTGAACATTTTCTATTAGTTTATTATGGTTTGTAATCGTTAAACAATATTTGTAACCATTATTATATATAATTTGTATTCTTGCTTATTTATTTAGTGTTTTGACAACGTTTTATTTTTTATTTCTAAATAACAAAATTTTAATATTTTAGGAAGCGGGTACCCGGAACCGGAACCGGTTCCAAAAATTTAAGAACCGCTCTAACCGGTTCCGGTTCCGGTTCCGGTTTCAATATCTCAAGAACCGCCGGTTTCGGTTTCGGTTTCGGTTCCGGTTTCGGTTCTGGTTCTGTCAAAAAGGACGGGTACCCACCTATGCTCACCCCTAGTGTCGCCCTCCCCCGGGACGGCCCTGTGGGCAGCCGGCCTTTTATTTGAACCCTAAAATAAGTCCTTAATGTGTGCTCCATTTCATTCCCCGTAATAACCACCCGAACATACTTTATACTTATGAAGAACTACAAATTTAACAAATGAGTTATATTAGTAATCCATCATGAACAGTACCAATGAATTAAAAGTCTGGAACAGCTGCGGTGTAGGAGAAGAACGCCGGCGTCGAGGCTTTGATTTCGATTTACAGCAATGACAGTGATTGGGGATGAGGACGTAGATATGTAGACGGATGTGATTTAGAATAAAAAGTGGAGCGACAGTGGTGGATTCATTTGCAGTAATGAAAAAGAAACGAGGAGCCATGGTAGGTCGCCGGAAAAAATGGAGGACGGTGGTGGGTAAGTGGGAGTGACGAAGAAGAAAGCATGGAGGAGATGAAGGGATTCATTAGGTGGCTGAGTAGGTGATTACGGGTGTTTGGGATTGCTTATTTGAAACAGTTTATGTTTTTTTACAAAAGCACTTAACAATTTATTATAAGTCAGAGTTTAATTTCTTCAAAAACTCTTTATTACTGGTTTGGCGCCGGTATAAGTTGTTTATCCAAACACTCAAAAATACTTATTACCGTTATCACACCGAAATAAGTCAATAAATTATTTTTATAAACAATCTCAAACATCCCCTAAATGTGTAATTCACTCTTTAATTAATCTTCTGTTTTACTTTAAAAAGGGTAATATTGTAATTAGCTTTTTTCAAATTATGTGCACCAATTTTTTATTTCCTAAAAAAGGTAAGATTAATTTTCAATTTTTTTTTAAAAATATTGATTAAATTTTCAACTCTATAAACCCCTTAAAATCCATTTGGCTTTATCTATACTATATTATTAAAAAGGGTACTTATACAATGCAACGAGATACATCTTAATTTTAATGTTTTGTTTTATATTTTAGATCTATCAATGTTATAATGCAATTTTATGTGACTTTGAGAAAAATAAAACGATTTTATTTTTGAATGAAATATAAATTTGAAAATATTATAAAATTTTGATAAAAAAATAAACGATATTATTATTAAATTAACTATTTAAAAGTTCTATTTTTTGTCTAATTTATTTTTGATTTAATAAAATAATTTATTTGAGATAATAATTAAGTATTTTGTTAGAACTTAATGATTATCTTAATTATATTTTAGATTTTTTATATTTAAAATGATATTTATCATGTATTTGATTTTGTTTAGTTGCAGTTAGTTATACGAATTCAAACATAAATCTTTAATAAGTTGTACTTACGCACAATCAACTTGTAATCTTGAATTTTAAGTAATATGCATCAATAAACAGTACTGTATGCATAAAAAGTTGTTTTTAAGAGTTTGTCAAATGCTTTATTATATAGTATAGATAAAACATTTGACAAAAACTCTTATAAACCATTTTTATACATGAAATACTGTTTATTAATATATATTACTTAAAATTCAAGATTACAAGTAAATTATGCATAAATACAATTTATTAAAACTCTATATTTGAATTCGTGTAACTAACTGGCAACTGCGGATAAATATAATCAAATAGAGGATAAACATCTCATTTTAAAATATAAAAAATTTAAAATATAATTATTGGGTTCTAACAGAATACTTAATTATTATCTTTATAAAAAAATATATTATTGAACCTAAATTAAGTTACTTCGTTACGTTAAACTAAATTATAATAAAAATTTGAATAAAAAAATGCACAAACAATAACTTTTAAATAGTTAATTTGATACTAATATTGATATATTTTTTGCAAATTTTATATGATATTTTTAAATTTATATTTTATTCAAAAAATAAAAACATTATCGCTTTCTTAAAACTAATAAAATCGTATTATATCAACATGGATAAAAAATAAAACGAAACATTGAAATGAAAATATGTCTCGGTACATTACACAAATATTCTTCTAGTTTTCTTTCACATTTTAAAACCTCTTCTTATTGTTTTCTTAAAGTCTTTTAACCATCAAACCTTGCATTTTTTTTAATCAGATCCCCCAAAGCTTCGATCTTCCTATTTTCAAAAAGATAAAAACTCTCAAACCCTATGAAAAAGAAGGCAACCCTATCTATAAGGGAAAAGTTCAAAAAAACCCAACGGACTTTACTGTTTGGAACGATTAAGTCCTTGAACAATTTTTTGGAACAAATAAACCCTTGGACTTTACAAAATTTGTTAAATAAATCCTTAGATTTTACAAAACTTATTAAATAAATCCTCATCCTTTAAAATCGTAACCTGTAACCTGAATAGAAGGTAACTTAAATTAAAAAAACTAAAAACTCATCGCCCTCCATCGCTCCCTCCCCTCCCGTCTCCTTCTCCCTCTCGCACACCGTTTGAGACCACATCACCCCTTCCCTTCCCATCCCAACAAAATGGTCTCACCGGAAACAACTCCTCCTCCTCCGGCCACCGCCAGTCCCCGGATTTCCTTCTCCGGCGATTTCCTCGACGATGCAAACTTCATCTGTATTACCCCACAAGATAAAGAAAAGGAGATCAAAACAAGGACCGGCGAGTTTGAGTTTCTGTCCGGCGACTTGTCCAGTCCGGCGACCATGCTGACC
>NC_037541.1:10452010-10452958 GCF_001531365.2 Cynara cardunculus var. scolymus
AATTCTTTTAGCTCACAACAACTACCCCTCTCTTTTCCATTTTAGTCTCAGCACACAAACCCTTTGTAACTAAGCTCACTCAGATATGGTTGTCCTCTTGGGTAGGTCTGTCGGTTTTGACATTCCATAGAGGTATTTCTGATAAGCACTCAGTCCCTCCTAAAATATTGCATTATGCACATATGATCACGATGGATGATCAAAAATATTAWKTCAGTAAAGCACAATGATCAGATAAAAGTTGATCAATTAATTTGRCTTTAAGCACGATCAATAAAGAAACGAAGCGACAAAAATTCAATTATTTGATATGGACGAGAGAAATGAATGAAGATCTGTAAGAACAAGTTTACAGATTCTGATATTAGAAAAAAATATGTATCAGTCAAAGAAAAATATAATATCAGAAAACAATTTTGAATACAAACGAGTGTATTATCATCGAAAATGATTTTCGTATAAGAGACGTGATAATAACAGTATGAAGAATAGCTGAAACAGGTATTGGAGTTATGTACGATGAGAATTTACGCAAGTAAAAACTCAAGAAATACCTGTTCAGAAAATGTACTCGTTATCCCAAAAAATTAGCATTTCAAAAACATTTATTGAACTTTCTAAGGAAACTCCCCCTAGAAAGTAGATTTAAGTAATAAATCTTTGAAGCTCAAAAAAATAGAAAGAAAACATTTTAAGCACGGGTTCTAAACTGGGTGTTTAGAAACCACACTCGGTAAAGCACGGGTTCTGAACTGAAGTGTTCAGAAGCCATTGTTTGAAATAATGTACAACTCCCCCTGCAATGGTGTATCACACAAAATGATATTCTGAGCAGCATGAAATGGACACACCTGCAAAACCAAATCAAGTAGATTTTGGTACCCAAACGAGCTTGGGTCCTAATATGTTAGTATTTGGTTGGGGTATGTTGTAACTACCAAACCATTT
>NC_037541.1:10454313-10458448 GCF_001531365.2 Cynara cardunculus var. scolymus
ATTGTTTTCAATCGTTTCTATCTTATGTTCAAATTCCTTCGTAATTCGTTCACTCTTCGTCTTTAATGTTTTGATATGATCCTCATTAAGACAATTTTTGCTWTGTAAATTTATGGAATGATCTCTAAGAACCATATAACTCGTTTCTAACTGAACAATCTTCTCTCGCAACTCTAGATTTTCCTTCTTTAGAATATCTGCCATTTTTAAAAAAAAATGATCAGTTAAGGATCTATGCAGTGAAATCAGATAAAAAAAATACGAACAGTTAAGCTAAAAAAAATAGAAAAACACAAACACTGAAAAACTCACGCAAAAAACAGATGTACAATGATCCAAAAGAAAATCTAAACACAAACAATCCTAAGAAACTATAAACAGACCAAAAAAAAAATCCAAGTCCAAAAATATGAATCTAAGTCCAAATCAAACAAAAACCAAGCCCAAAACACACAGTATCAACGCTTTTCAATACAGATATTACACTTTTAAAAAAATGATCTATCTGCTCTTTGAAGTGTATTAAAAAAAAATCCACGATTAGGCTCCGCTAATCAGTTGCTTCACACGAGCTGCGGTGACTTGTTATGATATGCTTCAAATCCAAAATTGCTGTCAACATCTGTGGAGCTGTGGAGCTACTGCTTAAACCTCAAACTCAAACCAGCAATCAGAACTGTGTAAGATCCTGCACAAACCAGAAATTTTGTATGAATTATGCTGTTACCAAATATGAAACAAGATACAAGAACCAAATACGCTAAAAACAAAACAGTTCACTGTGTAGCTTGAGAATGTCCACGGTTGCTGTTTTGCTGCTACTAAACCTGAACTGTTTAGCTGCTGTTATCAAATCTGTCACCTGGGCTTTATACAATCTCTAACAGCAAGAACAAATAACTGCAAAGCTTGATGTTTCAAATGAAGACAGAAACAAAAAGTTGTTGAAGATGCTTCTTTCTTATCCACATCAACACAGCACAAAACAGACCCTTGCTGCTGTTGTGTATGAACCTGTAGGCCTACTGTTTAGTCTTAAACTAAGACCTGCTGCTGTTGCTATGGAGCTGAAATCAGTAACTCAAACAAAAACACAAAACAAAGTTAGCAAATTCTTTTGCTGCTGTCTTGATTTTGTTGCTGTCTTAACAAAAATAGTTGCTAAAGTGAAACAACAATCAAAACCAAAACCAAATCTGATACACTTTCTGTTGATGTGTTGCTATTTATCTGTGAAACAGCTGCTGTTACAGACTCAAACTCAAATTCAAACAATCTGCACACTGTTAAGAACTTGCACAAATCTGTGATACACTTGCTTGAAATCAACTGCTGTCTGCAAAGACCTTTGCTGTTTTCTTTCTTCTTGCTGTACAATGCTAAACTTGTCACTGCACAATATTGCTTCACTGCACAATGCTGTTTTGCTGCACAATGCTGTTTAAAACAAAACAAGAAATGCAATCTGTTTTCTTCTGGTTGCTGTCGAAACTCAGCACAACAAACTGCTTTTAAGAACCTGCTGTTAATTCTGTTTCAAATCAAATTAATTCTGTTAATTCTTTGCTGCTGCTTAGTTGCTGTAAAAAACAATCAAGATCAAAAACTGTTATTGCTACTGTTTTGACACATGAATTACTCAAGAAACAAACCTGCTGTTGTGTAGTTTCTGTCACAAAACAGACTGTGAAGCTTACCAACTGTTGTTAGACTAAAATTGCTATCAAGACCTCAAACTGCACACTACAAACTATTCACTGAGTAGCTGCTGAGTCAGACTTCTAACAGCAAAAATAATCACAAAACAGCAAACACATCAACATTTGAGCAATTAATCTTATGGATAAACTTTGAGCCTGCACATTTGCCTCATCAAAACAGATTAAAAACAGATAACTGAGCTGTTAACTGTTTACTATTGTCAAGATCAAACTACTTCTGCTCCTTCTGTTTTTCCCTAACAGACCATCTTGCAGCTGTTCCAAATTTCTTGAATGTAAAATTAGCTTATCCTAATGAACATAATCTAAGCTAATTGCACATACAAGATATGATCCTGGATGAACTAATCCTCAAATACAACACTATTACCTGCATACTGTAGCAAAATGACCAAGACAGAATTCCGTGTGGTTTGAGTATAAAGAACAAACACAAACTCTGTTAATCCGATCAATAAACCCACTCAAAATGTTATAAACCTAAACATGTCAACACAAGTATAAACCGAACAACACTATGAATGTTAATCCGGACAACTTGAATGTAAACCTAATCCGGTCAAGTGGTGACCGGTATAGCTTGAAATCCGGTCAAGTAGCGTGCGGTTTAGAATACCGCTCAAGAAACCTTGCGTACTGAACGAATCAGAACCCCTAATCCGTTGAAGTGATGACCGGTGTAGATGAATACCGGTTGAAATACCGGTCAAAGCATATCCGGTGAAGGATGAACACCGCTAAACAAAAATAAACCTAAAGATTGACTTACCTGCAATTGTCCGGTGTACCTCTCTGTTCAAGAAATCCGATTAAGCAGTGAGCGGTGAAGATGAATACAGGAACGATGAAGATTAGAATCCGCTCAATATTAATGAAACCTGCTAAGGATGCGAGTTGTTCTTTCCAAAAAGAAGCCTATGACCGGACTCTTATCCGGATGGGCTAAAATGATTTTTTAAGCCCAAACAAATTAAGTCATGTAAACCAATTGGACTTTGGATATATTGAATGGATTAAAAAATAACCAAACTAAAGATCAAAAACAGATTAAAACCTATCAAAAACATAAAAACTAAAAGAAATTTAAAAAAAAAATGGATCAAAACACTGATTTACGAAAAAAAATTAAGAACACGAAAAAATTTAAAACCTAAAAACCCGATCAAATCTTGATTAAAATTGATCAAATCGTAAAATTTTGTGAATAACAAAGATTCACAATTCAATTTCGAACATTTTGATTCTGTTTTTAACGCAAAAACACAAGATTTTATAAAAAAATCGGATCAAAATCAAAGAAAATGTCAAGAACACGAAGAACACGAAAAAAAATTCAAAAAAAATTCACTTATCTGATCGATTTCTTCATTCTGATTTCTTGCATTCCAGCTTTGATACCAATTGTGTGTCCACAATTACTGATCAATCTTCATATTAAGCTTCCTTCAATGGCAGATTCATGGATTTAACAATAAGAACACTATGAACACTTTATGAATATTGAGAGGAAAAGTCAATCCTCTCAATTCTGGTCAAACCTTCTATTATCAATCTGAATATTACAATTAGCTCACCTACCCCTAATTACAAAGATTAAACCATATTTATATGGTCAACCTAACTAACAAAGTCAAAGTCAAACTAGTCTAAGAAAGTCAAACACGCTGACTTTACAATTATAGACTAAAATTAATCTTTCAAGACGAATACAATTAATACTGATTTCTCAGTCCTAACAATGTATTTAACATATTTTAGAAAGTCCAAGGACTTGTTTAACAGGTTTTGTAAAGTCCAAGGACTTATTTAACAGGTTTTGTAAAGTCCAAGGGTTTATTTGTTCTAAAAAATTGTCCAAGGACTTAATCGTTCCAAACAGTAAAGTCCGTTGGTTTTTTTTGAACTTTTCCCTATCTATAAAGGATGTAGTATATATATATATATATATATATATATATATATATATATATATATTAAAGAAGAAATCAAGTTAATGAGGTGGTATTTTCTAATGCCTAGAACTCTTTTTTTTTTTTGATTTTTTTAAATGTTGAATATTTTAAAGATTTTTCTGCCCCTATATGAAAAATGTATAGCTCATAATTAATCCGGGTTTTTTTTTGTAATTTTGTATACCCAAGTTTAACCTCCAACTCTTGATTTGCTCTTCCATTTACTTTCTTTTATTTTTTTAATGAAATTTATTTTTCAAAGTTTCAATGATAAACAAAACGTTTGGTAAGGGATGAAGAATGTGAGAGTTGAAAATGTAACATCCCCCGTCCCCGTGGTCCGGAACGGGCGGTGTCACTAACGGGACTTAGTTCAAAGACACAAACATTTCAGAGCTACTAATAAACTTCAAACGTAGATTAACTTCTAAAACATGCTTTACAATCCAAAATATTACATTC
>NC_037541.1:10460293-10475699 GCF_001531365.2 Cynara cardunculus var. scolymus
TAAACACCCTAACAAGATTGAATGAAATTTATACCTTTATGAAGGGTTCGAAGAGTGGATTCYGAATATATAATCGTTACTTCGATTGCTTCAACGGTTTGGAAAATATCTTAGAGAGAAGAAAAAAAATGAAAGAGAGAGAGATATGGCGGTGATGAGAAGAAGCAGCAACGATGGAATGTTTTTTTTTTTTTTAACTTAACTCATATATATATATATAATATTATAATTATAATAAGTTTGGTAATTTGATGGTTTTAACCCTTTAATAATTACCGACCGTTATTTAAGTACGGTACAATTTTGGTAAGGTGACGAGAAATGATTTTTAAAATTCGGGTCTTACAGAAAAAGAATTCAAAGATTTTAAAAAGTATGTAGAAATTATATTCATTAAAAAAATATGATTTGTTATTACATATTTCTTTTTCAACATTGTTGGATTTGTTGTTATCATATGATATGATTGTGTTTACGATTCGATCATATAAATTGTGTTTACGATTGAATCATATAAATTCGAATAAAATTTTGATATTTTGTAATCACAGGATATGATAAACTTTTATCGAATTTAAGCTTCATTAACAATAACTACTTATACGTGGTTGATAATTACGTTAAGTTTTGACTACTTCAAGATTTTTCAATTGACATAAATCCTTTGGTGAATAATGAAGAAATAAGAGTTGATGAAAACTTAATTTTTTTTTAAAAGGTATGCAAAAATTATTTTATTTAGAAAATGTAATTTATTATTACATATTTCTTTTTTTCAATATTGTTGGATTTGTTGTTATCGTAAGACATGATTGTGTTTATTATTGGATCATATAAATTTGAATAAAATTTTGATATTTTATGATTATATGATATTATAAAAACGAATTTAAACTCCGTTCACAATAATTGTTTATACGTGATTGATAATCATTATATATTTAAACTCTGTTCACTATATATATATATATATATATATATATATTTTTTTTTAAATTTTTTTTGAAACCAAATACAATAGTTGTCTTCCTCCAAATATTAGAAACTTATCTTTCTTCTTTCCTAAATTTTTGATTTTTCAAAATATTTGAGATGTAAAAGACTTTTTCATCCCTATTTTGAAAACACGAAATTCATTAAAATATGGTTGTTTTGGTAATTTTAAAAAACTTTACCTCCAACATTTTCCTCTTCATTTTTGGAGATGAAACCTCTAAACACTTCCACGTGCTTCTTCATGATTTATCAATGTTTTTATAATATTAAATAATTTATATTATTCTACCCCTAAATGATAAATATGTATTCCATTATAAGAAGACTTCTTTTATCACTTCCAACTTAATTAGCTTTAACTTTCATATTAGATAACTTCATAGGGATATTCATTATACTATTTTCATCTTTTCATCTACTAATTAAAATAAACTTACAATAAATGTTGTGGCACATTGTTACAAGATGATTTTTAAAAGAGATAATCTCATTGTTTTGAATTCATGAAATGTTAAATAAATTAAATATTTTTTACCCGTGAATGAAAAATGTGTATTTCATTATTTTCTCCAAAATTAAAACAAAATTTTCCAAGCTAGAGATGTTTTTAATTGAGTATTTGACATCAATATTTTATATAAATCTAAAAGTAAAATATGAAGTTTCTTATTGTGGAAAAGTTATTTCATAATTCATTTTTTTTTTTCAAACATTTAGATTTTTTTGGATTTATTTTGTTGGTTATATTAATTGTCTTTCATTAACTCATAAATGTTTTAGACCTTTCGTTTTCTATTCCGTTTTTTTATCTCATCTATATATTATATTTCATTTAATGTTTTTTCTTTTGTTTTACTAATTTTTCCATCATATTGCAAACTACACAATCGAATGTCTAAATCAAGATGGAAGATACATTATTTATGGTTTATTTTATGTTTTTATTTAAGCTATTTGTTGTTATTGATGCGTTATGTTTTTTTTTTCAGAATTATTTTTATCGTTGATATCGTTGTTCTTCCTCCATAAATTCATGTAAGAATTGTTACATTTTATATTTTAATTTGTGTGGGTTATTTGTTGTTGATGAGTGTTTCTTATTCCATGTTATTATATTTTGTTAATTATTATTATATTTGTTTTTCTATGCATTATATTGCGTAATTTTGTTTTATTAATATTTTGTATTTATTCAAGTTTTTTTTTCTGACAACAATCAGATTATGATTAAGTGTGATCTATGTGGAGTTTTGTTATTATAGATTTTCTTCTCCATCTTTTATATTTATAGAGTTCCTCAATTTATATTTTTTATGTCAATCTATGTATTGTGGTTATTAATAAACCAATATATATCATGTGACTGTCTGTTATTTAAACAAACACTTAAAAAGATGTTTATGTATTTATTTATTTGAAAACAAATAAAATGTGATATTCGTTTGGTTTTTGTATGTGTATTTGTTTGCTTTTATTAAATTATTTATATTATATGATATATGTTCTTTGTTTTATTATGCTTAAAATTATTTAAATTTATTTAAAGTTTTATTTATTTATATAATATCATATTTAAAATACATAATAAAAAATGATATTTTTTATTGGGTATAAACTGATTTTGTTATGCGGTGGGATTAAAAACTTTGTATGAAAAAGAGAAATTTTTAATTTTTTTATATATTCGGTAAATCAAAAAAAAAAACTGTCCTATTTAATATTTTGAAGAGATTTATTTAATGATGGTTTAAAGTTTTAGTTATGTATTAGAAAGATTGATCGTAACATATCAACAATCGTGAGGATTACAACATGAACAAAAAAAATATGAAGGTGAATAAATTAATCATTATATTTATATTTTATAACTCTAATAAAAGAAAATGATATATGCATGAACTGACATAGTAATATTTCAACATTAGTTTGATTTTTTTTTCTAAAAAAGTTATATTCATCGCACAACGCGCGGTGCACAAAACTAGTTAAAGTAAGGGGAATGCTATTTGCATCTCTATAAAAGTCAAAATCAGTTTAATTCATACGTTGATAATGTAAAAAGTAACTATCTATATCTATACTACCTTATAAACCAGATTTATCAAAAGTCTTAAAAATAATTTTTAATGCACAAAGTACTATACATTTATGCACAAAGTCTTAAAAGTCTTAAAAACAACTCATAATGCATTTAATATTACTAGTTTATGCATTTAGTTTTAAAATTTCTTAATCTACAATTAAAATAACATATAATACAAGGTACCAATGCACATTTTACATTTTCTTTTCATATTCCAAGATACTTTTGACACCTTTCACTCATATCTTCATCCTCTCAACCTCTATGTGTTTTTCTCATCCCCCAAGATGAGATTCAAACTGATATTCACCATGAGTTATTAAAAGTTCTCTCATTCATTTCACATTCAATTGCTCTATAACTCTCGGTCTTGCTCTCAATCTCTTGATTCTTTGCTCTTGTTGTAAATCGAACACATTTGTGCAATCGTTTAAATATGTTGAATTTTAAATATATTGGATTTTGAACTGTCATACAAATTTTTTCATCAATAGATTGTAATTGGAACCATAACTCTTATTTATTGAAATTGTATTAATATGTAAATACCAAGTTTAACTTATATCATAGTTAAATCTTCTCTAATAAAACCAGTGAAACTTCAAAATTGTTAAAATTTATGGCTCCCGTCGCATTGCTCGGATACACAACTAGTCAATGTTGATAAAACTTGGATTTGAATGGAATCCCTGAAACATACTTGAATCTGGATCAAAACCCTAAAAACATGTAAATCAAGAAAATATACATCCTACTAGACTTGAATCTAACTTTAAGGATTTTGATGCTTAAAAAACTAGATTTGTATTTAATTCGTAACGAAGAAGAAGAGGGGTCCCTGTTGTCCATCGCCTTCGAGCTCCAAGTCTCCTAATCTATCGAGTGGTAAGAAGAATCATTCTCCGTACAGGACTGAATTTGATTAAGGTAGAAAGGGGTGGTTTCGTCATTCGGGGAGAAAGGGGATCAAGTCATGATTTAGGGTTCGAAATGGATTTTAATTAGATTTAAGGTATTTAATAATATTTTATTTTATATTTATAATACGTAATAATAATTTATTTTTATTATTATTTCTTCAGGAAAATAAAAAACGTAAAAAGATCAAATTATGTCTCACGTGAAGAGCACAAAATGAACTAAATAGCTATTTGGCCAACGATGTTAAGTGGACCGGCTAGTTTGAATTTCAAACACGTAATAAGAACCACTAATATACTTTACGATTTTTTTTATTAACCTGGATATCCAACCCGCTATGCGAGCCGACTAATCGCATGACGACCATCTGCTTTGCAGATAGCCTGGAGTCACCGCATTTGAACCTCCGTGGCCACAAGGGGATTTTTATTCCTCATTGGATTTGAACCTGAGACCTCCTGGTATTTTTGACCTTTGGAGCCAAGTTCAAACCAATCAGTTACCACTCTTGTGGTTTACTTTACGAAATTTACAGATCATAACCAAAAACAACCATAGGAACCCGAACAAGAATGTGATTCACTCAAATTTATTTTAATTTCAAAAACTAATTCTTGTTTTTCGAATAATTTACTAAACACTTCTTGTCTCTTACCAATCAACCAAATCTTTATTGCCTTTCACCGATTAAAAGACGGTTGTCTGGTAAGTAACGATAGTCTTTATTACTTACCAATAATCTTTTTGTGTCATTTTGCTAACCGAGAATCTTACTCAGTAAGTGGGCATGGTGATTCTTACCCAGTTAGCACGGATAAGAAACACTTAGGGGCTGTTTACCCAAATGCTTATCCGGTAAGTGTTTACCTATAGAAGTCAACACTATAATTTATTTTGATGAGTAAGATCTTAGTACATCAAAACGTATTGAATGCAACAATTTTACCAGGTAAGCGTTTATCTGGTTAAGAGTCGTAATCTTACCTTACTGGGTAAGACTCTTCACCCTTCTCATCGCTCTTACCCGATAATATTCTTGGCTCTTGTCATGTTCATCCGGTAAGGAAATTTATTCAGTTTGCACTTACCAAGTAAGCATTTAGTAAACGTCCCCTTTATACTATATTGCTTTGATGGCTAAAAATTTGACTCGATACCGACACTTACATAATAAATCGACTCATTAGGGTCGAGTTCAGAATTCAAAATCTAAAGTTGGATAAGGAATTTATAATAATATATTGGGAGGTAAAAAAGGACAAGTGATGGAAGAATTTATATACTACATGGCAAGTAAATGAATATTCCTCCCGTGTTGAATGGAGCATACATATATTTATTATATTACAAATTACTTTCCATTTATAGCAAGTTTCTATGTATAGTGTTTGTAGGTTGAAACTTCCATTTTTAGGCCTAAGAAAGACTCATTGCCTACTACTTCACATGCTCCAATTCCACAAAAGAGGAGAAGGGCCCCATCACAAATTATACTTAAATAATTATTGTGAGAAAATGATTGATTTAATGGATAAGGTTTTGACTCGATGCTAGATACGTGTTGGGTTGGTCGCAAGGCCGGTCCGATAGTTTTGGATGTTCTGAGCGGAAAGCCAAAAAGATGTTCCTACTCCACTGAACCAAGAACTCAAGAAGACTCGTAGCATACGAGTTCGAAAAGGAAAACAAGAATGTATTTTGTCACCACTATACACATTCAAGAGCAAGCATATTAATGCAGAAATTTTCAGGTGTATCTAAGCATTAGCCTCTGTAAGTATTATTCTGTAGAATTTGTTTCAGTTGTTTGTATAGAATTCATTTAGATGTCGTTGTTTTGTCTTACCAAAGAGGTGCATTTGACTTTTAGGACTTTATGTAATGGAGAGAAAGGGAATGATTTGTGAAGAAATAGGTGCAATGTCGAGTTCTTTCAGGAGAGAAAAGTAAGAACCCTGAGGGAAAGTTACACTTAATTGCTTTTCCTTTCTCTTCTCTCCTAACTTACACCTTCTTTTCTCTCCAAACTTGAGTACAGAGTGTTATAGTTAAACCAAACTTCAGAATGTACAGTACCACCACACCACCACAGCACCACCACACACCACCCATCAAGGTTGATTTAACCAGGGGATTGGTAAGTTCTAGAGGTTAGTAAGTTGATTCAACCAGAAATATTTCAATTCAAATTTCAAAGTTCCAAGGCCCAAGCGACTACCTGAGACGGAACGCCGATTAAGGAAAGAGAAGACTGAAGATGGAGTGCTGGAACGGGAGCCGGGATGGACCGAAGACTGTCGTCTGGAGATTAGGCGATTGTCGTCTGCCGATTCGGGACTGGATCTGGAGTTTAGGCCGAGGAGGTGATGCAATGCGAGGAGTAGGAGAGGAGAGGAGAGAACTACAAGTATGGCGGGCTTGGGCCTAGGATCGATGATGCCCCTTGGGCTGATGCTGCCTTGGGCGACGACCCATGTCGCCCATGCCTAGGGCCGACCCGGTTGGTCGGGTTAAAGGTATTTAAATATCCCAACTCAATTTTTACTGTTTGCAAAATTTGAACCCAACATAATTCAAACTGTACGGGTTGGATTGGGTTAAAATTTTGATATATCATTTTACAATATAGCTAGACGATTGTGTTTAAAGTAGCAAAATAAAAACGAGAGCATACAAACAAGTCTAACAACTACATAAGAGAGTAGAGCTAATTGCATTTAAATGGTTAAAATTATGATATAATTATGAATAGAACTAGTATAGAAAGGTATCGGGTTCATTAGATTGAGTTGGACTCAAATAAACCTAACTCAATTTCAACTCAATATTTAGGGTTTGAAGATTTTACAACTCAATTAGATATCAAGTTAACCAGGTGGGTTAAGTTGGGTTGATCATATAAGTCGGGTTTTTGTGCACCTGTACAACAATTCAATTAAAACTTATATAGCTCTTGATTTATATAATACATGCATTTTACATGGATTATGTACACTAATTTGATTTGAAATAAAAAAAAATTAAGAGAAATTGACTCAAATAACCATTTTCTACACTCAAATTGTTCTCATAATCATTTCTCTCTCAGGTTTATCTAAATGTCATTACTTTCGTAATATCTGCTAATATTAGCTAAAAGACCAAAAAATTGAAATTCAACCAGTTTACCGTCGTAATTGTGGACCTAGCCGTTATAATTACAGATTTGTGTTGAATTTGATTTTTTTTTTTTTGTCTTTTAGCTAATATTGCGGACTTGAATATTACAGAATTAATAACATTTAAGTAAACCCGAGAGAGAAATGATTAGTAAACAAATTTGAATATGAAAAGTAGTTATTTGAATCGATTTTCCAAAATGGTGGTTATTTTTGGAATGTTGTATTAAATTTATGTATTTTATTATATTATTCCAAAACTGAATTTGTAACATTAAAATAAATATATCATTTGATTTTAACCGCTAATTTAATTTATTTGTATTTTTAAAATTATAATTTCAATATATTATTTGTCCATAGAGATTAGAGAGATGTGGGCTTCTTCCAAACAAACGGGCGCATGTGCCAACTTGGCTTCGTTAAAGTGTTATACCACGACTTTTTATTGTTGCAATTTTTCAACAATTTTATTTATGTTTTTATGAATAAAAAATTAAAAATTACATTAATATAAAAAAAATATTGTCGTAATCGAGTTGATAAATAAATAAAGTTGTTATGTTTACTTTTTATGCGGTTAGGTATGATTCATACATTTCGTGCCGGGCCAGATCGGTTCTTAACCGGTCCCGGTCGATCTCGGCCCCACAAAATTGACAAAATCCATAACCGGATGTAACCGGCGGTCCCCTAACCGGTCCTCCGGCGGTTCCGGCAGGAACGGACCTAGAAATTTTTTCATACGGTGGCACCATATAATTAATATAATATAATATATATCTAAAAATTAATTACAAAAAATATGGTTTTTATAATACCGATAAACAACTCCTAAACTTGTACCCGACGCGTCTTCATCTTTTGAAAACGGTCAATATATACCCAAATTTCATTCTAAAACCCAACTTTTTTTGTTTTTTCATGGCTTATGATCTGTCAAATTTGTAGTTTTCTTTATTGGTTTTGAGTGTTTATCTTAAAACTCAAGTTTTTTGGTTCTTTGCTCTTGGTGTAAATCGAATACATTTGTGGAGTCGTTTAAATATGTTGGATTTTAAATATATTGGATTTTAAACTGTCATACAATTTTTTCATTGATAGTCTGTAATTGGAATCATAACTCTTATTTATTCAAATTGTATTAATATGTAAAGACCAAGTGTAACCTATATCATCGTTAAATCTTATCTTATAAAACCAGTGGAACTTCAAAATCGTTAAAATACATGGCTCCCGCCGCATTGCGCGGGTACACAACTAGTGTTATTAGATTAATCAATTTGTTGGGCTTATTTATCTAATTTATTTGGACTTTATCGTGTTTGGGTTTTAGATTTAGTTGCACTATTTGAAATTCAGAAAAAATACGGTAGCACCTTTCAAAACGATACGGTAGCACCGTTAATAAACCTAAATTTTTTACCCTTCGGTGGCTAAATAATACGGTGGCACGTGCCACCCATACCAACCAAGCAGGTCCGCCCCTGGGTTCCGGGGCGGGCCGGTCGCTATTCAAAATAATAGGATCGGTCTTGTTCGAGTCTAATTTTTGTTTTTGTGTGAGGAGATTTGGTTTATACGATTGATAATGGCATTTCTTGTGAATGCGTCACATCATCTTTTGAAAGAGGAAACTTTTGTTCAGTTTACATTAAAGAGTCATTTTATATGAATCACATAACACTAAAAAGACCGAAGATGTTGATATCACCTTGTAAGAAAAGCAACTACTTGGGTTTTGGTACTTACCACGGTTTTAGAAAATGTCTTCTTACATGACTAACAAATATAAATATTGTACTCCTCCGTCCTAAAATAAGTGTCCATATTTATACCCGTTTTATTTTTATCAAGTTTTTAATATTTTATTACAAAGTTTTTGTAGTTTTAGATTTTAAAAACGAGATTTTCAATGAAATTTTTGGTTTTGGTTTCTCTACCTTTTTTACGTCTAACAATTTGTTACTCGTTATTCTTTTTGGTTCGATGGTGGTCGAGATGAAATGGTGACGGATGGTGGTGGTATGTGGTAACAGTGATAGTAAGAAGTGTTTAAGATGAACTCAAAATATTCGTTTGTATGCTACGTTTTTATGTCTTTGAACTTATAAACATTAATCGATTAATAATAGTTTTCAAATTGAGATTCAATGTTTCAATGGACCTAAAAAAGCGAATAAAACCACAAGGGTGATGCCTGAATGGTTTAAGCTTGGCTCCAAAGGTCAAAAGTATCAGGAGGTCTCAGGTTCAAATCTAAGGAGGAACAAAAATCCCCTTGTGGCCACGGAGGTTCAAATACAGTGACTCCGGACTATCTACAAAACAGGTGGTAGTCCTGGGATTAGTCGGCTCGCATAGCGGGTTGAATATCCATGTTAATAAAAAAAATTGCAAATAAACTCGATATCTCTGACGTCTGTTCGTGCTTTTGATCCCTTCCATAGCTCAATTTGATTGGCTATGCGATCATATGCGCACTCTTGGTGGTCATAGTTGCATACACCTTCAACCACCACACAACGTTGCGTGGTAAGAAGATATTTGAAATTTGGAAGCTTATCAAAGTCGTTAAAGAGAGCAAGACAATATCATATTCTGCAACAATTACCCTCGAGTGAGATCAAGGGTTTTTCGTGAACCCAATATCAACAATATCATAAATTAGTCTTACAGATCTCACAAAAAACTCTTGGTCTCACGTGAACCCAACCTGATTATAATAATGATGTGTAATTTTAGTTGGCAAAACATGTGGGTCATGATGAATAATACACGATCATGATCCATGTTAAATTGATTCACTATTCATGATCCATGTTAAATTGATTCACTATTCATGATAAATAATACACATTCTATCACGTGTGATACATTATTCATGACAAATAAACACATGAATGTGTGAGACACTGGTCGCACTCTGCGTTGTCCTTTAGTTCACAACCGTTTCATTTATCGTCCCATTACCTTTATTCACTATGCTACCACCCTTGTAGTTCCGGCTTGAAGGTTGTCAGTTAAAAAAACCCCTTGTACAAATCTGTGCACACTTCAAAAGCATTATGTTTTTCACTTTTCATCTTCTTCTAACCTTTTCTCGACAAACTTTATGAAGCATTCGGTTTTCCCACAAAGAGTTCTTCGAAATCACTTTTTTACAAGGCGAAGGTCTTTACGGACAAAGAATAACAAGCCTTTTGTCCATTTAGAAGGTCTTGGAACTCTTCATTATTCACAAAATACTTGGAATATAATTTAATTAGGCCACAGAATTGAACAAAACAGAACCTACCAAGAAATCAACAAATTGATTGATATAGACATAGGGAGCAATTCTTTATACGGCCAAGTATGTGTGTAATCTCAAAAACCAAAGTCCCCAAATTGCACAAAAACAAAACCCCATCAACAGATTCAACAAATTGATTAATATGAGAGCAGAAAGAGTGGTAAAATTAATCAACAATTAAGCCACCAAATTGAACAAAATAAGAAACCCACCAATCAATTCGATTAATCCCATCGTTACATATGTAAAAACAAAAGAGATTTAAGTGTTTTTTTAACAAGACCTGGGATCCCAAGAAGACAATGTGTTGACGAGGAAGCAAGTTGATAACGATCAACTGAATCATTCTTCTTCTACTTGTCTGTTCATACTTTTTTACAAGTCAGGGGTCCTCAGGGAAACAGCCGCTCTACTTTTTGAGATAGAGGTCAGGTCTGCATATATCTCACCTGCACCCTCCCCATACCCTACTTTCGAGTGGGAGTTACAGGGTACGTTTGGTTTGGTTTAAGTATCTCTACCTTGGAACTTATGGTAAGTTAATGAAGCAAAAAATTTGTCATATTAATAATGAAGGTAATTGAAGAACACTCATGTCACCCATTGTAACATAATGTGCCAAGGAGGAAAGCCTTTTTGGTTGCATATATGAAACAAAAAGTTAAATTACCAACTTCTTATGATATTGCAGCAATCGAGTATGCGACGAATATGGAGCTTGACTATAGCTTTGTTTAAACGCATGCTCCCCCTTTAGAATTGACCAACACACAAAACATTTTAGAATGTCAAAATGAAGCAAAATAGAAATCTATATGTCTGTGTGTGATTAAAAGAGACCTGAACGGAGATGTTGGACCCAGAGAGAATGATGAAGTGGGAGGGAGAGAAATTAAGACAGTGTGAAACCTAATAAACATATTCAGACCCTTACTGGATTCTTCAAAAGATCCTCTTTAAAAAGCTTGTACCGAGATCTCTTCTTAGCCAACTCTAACGAACATCTTACAAAGGATCTTGCAAGACAAAAAGGCATAACTTACTTGGAAGAGAGACCAGAGAGATTTTGCAAAATGGTATTCAATATGATTTTCTAATGGCTGCACTCATTTATTTGTTAAACTAGTCACACAAAGCATTATTTAGTTGTACCTAATGTTTATTGTTTAAAAGGATGTACCTTTTAACATTTAGACATTTTGGCTTTAGGAAGTCATACATATATGCAATATGCTACATTGACTTGTAACAAGCTCGTGCTTTATAATAGAAGTACAGATGATACCAAAGATTCAGTATCACAAACAATAATTAAAAAAATCAGTAACATAGATAAAGATATGTACCAGTTTTGGGTGAAGCTTGTTCTTTTGCAGAAAGGCATAACCCTTCTCTCCAAACAACTTAAAGATAAAGGATATCGCCTGGACACAAAAAGGTGGAGATAAAGAAGCGATGATAAAGTAAGTGGAAGGATCAAAACTTGGAAACAGTGAAAATAATTCAATATAAATGAAAGAAAATGAGAACTCAACGACAAGCATAAAATTCGTTTAATTGCAGTGGGGAACAGAATAATTTTTCTTATTTGAAGTGCATTAAGTTATGTTAAGATGGATCATAGGAACTCTTCATTCTTCAAGAAATACTTGCATTAAGATATCCTACATATTTATAACTTATCAGGTAACAAGAAACAATCAAACAGTGCAAAACAAGAGGAAGAGACAACAAAATAATGATAAAACGAAGGGAGTAATAATTAACTGCACCTCGAATAAGCCATAAGTGTCATATTTGCTTCTTTGTCTCCCTAACATCACCCTCTCGCCTTCTAAACTCCCATGGTAAGTTAGCCCATTCAGACTCGGCAACCTAGGCTATATTCTATTTATTCGCATCATCTATTCTGTTTTATGAGTTTCATATTGATTCTTCTCACCAAGTATAAATGAAGCCTCATTATGTCTTGATTTGTTTCACACCAGCCAACCAACATATCTCTTCATACATTGAGATGTGCCCAATAAAATTACATAGGTCCATCATCCATCATCACATTCTCCCCTTACTAGCTCTGGTCTCAACTTGGCTGAGAGCCCTTTCGCCAACATCTCTTCGTCATACTTCCTTGCCATATCAATCATACCTTTTTCCACCAAAGCATCAATCAAACCATTATAAGCAAACTCATTTGGACTCAAGCCATCATCTTCCATCTTCTTCCAAACTATAAAAATCGGTCGAAGAAAACTCCATCTCCCAAATTTCCTTATAAGCAACACATATGTGTCCATTGTTGGCCGTACACCACTTTCAATCATCCTATCAAGCAGTGCAAGAATCTCATTAGGCTTCTCTAGGTACCGGAAAATGCAATGATAAGTGATGGCATTGGGAGCACACCCTCTCCTAAACATTTTATCAAGCACTTTATATGCCTCCAGGACCCTCCCATTTTCACACAAAAGCTTAATGATTGTATTGTAAGTTACAACATTTGGTTCACAACCCAATTCCAGCATTTCACGACCAAGATGGACAGCCACATCAACACCCTCCAAAACACCGATGGCACGGATAACGGTGTTGTATGCTACCACATCCAATTTAATTCCTTTCTTCTTCATCTCTTTATACAGCTTCACAGCCTTCCATGGCTTCCCACTCTTGCATTGAATGTCCATATATATCGAATATGAATACAAATCTTTAATAATCCCATCTTTATCCATCTGCTCCCAAAATTCTCTACACTTTGACCACCATCCCATTTTCAACCACCCACGAAGAATCATATTATATACTTTAGTACCCATCACAAAACCCGCAATCTTTTCATTAAAGTTCTTGTCTTTTTTTAAACATAACTCTTCAGCTTCAATCACATGCTTAAATTCACACAATGCATCCACGAGATTCAAGAAAGACGTCTCATCTTTCAAGTTAAACTCTCCCAACTTATCAAAAGTACTGATCGCTTCTTGAACAAGGTGTGCGGCAGCATAACGCTTAAACATTACACGAAACGTAGTATGGTCCCTCTCAGGCATTTTATCGAGCAGTTGCCAGGCACGATCGAATTCGAAAAACTTACCCAATATATCAATCATGTGATTATATGTCTCAGTGGTGTGTTTGAACCCACATTCAGCTTCAACCCAGTTGAAGAAGTCCATTGCGCGTTTCCAATCGTTGGCATAACATGTTAGAGTTTCGAGAATCGTTGGTTGGTCGACCATGGGTTCTTCACGTACTGAAAGATAGTGATCTGGGTATGGTCTTTTGGGGGTTTGATGATCGGAAAACGAGATGGGTGATAAGGATTTAGTCGGATTTGTAGAATGGGTTGAGTAAGTTTGGAGGTTGATTAGTGGTCGGATCTTAGAAACGAGGGGGCGAGGGAAACGGGAGGAGAGGGAAACGAGAATCGTCAGCATCCTGTGTGTTTTCTAGTTTAAACTATGAAAACTTTTAAAATTTTGATTTTATATTTATGGAATTTATTATCGACAGTACCTTATAAACCAGATTTATCAAATAATTTTTAATACATAAAGTATTATACATTTATGCACAATGTCTTAAAAATCTTAAAAACAACTCATAATGCATTAGGTACTACTACTTTATGCATTCAGTCTTAAAATATCTTAATCTACAATTAAAATAACATATAATACAAGTTACCAATGCAGATTATTACTTTTTCTTCTCATGTTCCTAAGATACTTTTGACTCATTTCACTCATGTCTTCACTCTCTCATACCTCTATGTATTCTCACCATCCCCCAAAGTGAAATTCAAACTGATGTTTATCATAAGTTATTAAAAGTTTTTCAATTCATCTCTCATTTAATTGCTCTAGAACTCTCGGTCTCGCTCTCGATCTCTTGATTCTTTGCTCTTGGTCTAAATCGAACACATATGTGGAGTCGTTTAAATATGTTGGATTTTAAACCGTCATACAATTTTTTTTATCGATAGACTGTAATTGAAACCATAACTCTTATATATTCAAATTGTATTAATATGTAAAGAACAAGTGTAACTTATATCATCGTTGAATCTTCTCTAATAAAACCAGTGAAACTTCAAAATCATTAAAATTCACGGCTCTCACCACATTGCGCGGATACAAAACTAGTCTTATTTTAAATAAGATATTTTAGATTTTATTTACCTTAAAATCAAATATTCATAATATTAAATAAAATTATGGTTGTTTTAAAAAAACTGTTGGATCATTTAAAACAACCGCTTTTAACAATTTGAATGGTCTAACGGTCTGGTTCACTTTGAAAATAGCCAAAAAGCTGAGTTCGGTTGGGTAATGTGGGTTGAACGGTTTTTTTGAGCTATGTGGACCGATCCAACCGTCAAAATACACATCTTCTAATTATATTTAGTTTTCATATTGTAAATTCAACTTTAACGTTGTGTTTTTTGTAATCTCGAGAGAATTCAAGGTTTATAAGCTTTGATCTTCTCCACATACTTTATCATCGCTTCTTTATATCCGCCTCATTTTGTATTCAGGTGAGGGCCCTTATTTCTAAGCTGACTGAAGAGAAGAATTCTGCCATTCAGCAAACTAACAAGCTTCATCAAGAACTGGTGTTCTACTATTACTCTAATCTAAGGGGCCGTGTTATTTCCCAGATCTGACAGTAGAACGATTTACACTAGAAGTTTGTAAGAGAAAGTAAACAAGAAGATTAAACAGAGAAATAGCGGCTGCTTTTCTATTTATTGAAAGTAAAGATTACAGACTCTCAAGAAACCCTAATCGACTCTCATATGATTTTGAATCTATATATTACAAAGAGAAATCTCTTGGTTCTTTTGAATACATTTTTCTCTATCTGAAACACTCTATTTATAGGCAATAACCTACCAAACCTGGATAAGATTAATGCTATCCAGAACAAGAATAGCCTTATCCAGAATAA
>NC_037541.1:10477492-10489256 GCF_001531365.2 Cynara cardunculus var. scolymus
AAGCTCTGGTTATCCGGGACTCTTTAGCACAGAGGCTGGTCTTCTAGACTTTAGACGTTTTGGYGCAGATACTTCTTCAGTTCGTCTTCTAGCTCTGGATTGTTTCATAAAACTTTTTCAAGTTTATTATTAGCTTTAAAAATAAAGCTAACAGGCCGTTTACCAAACGCTTATTCGGGTAAACATTTACCAAGTAATACTACCTCACTGCATGAATATGGTAAAGATCAAGAATCTTACCCGGTAAGAGCGAGACAAGGACCAAGAGTCTTACCCGGTAAGTGAGGGCGATGACTCTTACCACGTTAAGCGCTTATCGGGTAAATTGTTTCATACAATGTCGTTTTGATGGACTAAAATCTTACCCGATAAATAAGTAATAGAGTTAAATTTTACCAGTAAGCACTTACCGGGTAAATATTTGGTAAACGGCCCTAAGGCTATATACAAGTAGATTATATATTAAAAACTAAAAAATAAATCGTTAAAAAGATAAAAATAATTAAAATTATAATTAGTTACCTTTTCTTTTATTAGTACTTCTAATATAGAAGTAACTTGAAGACATCATCTTTTATCATCTTATGTATGTACTTGTGGCATGATTTAGAGGTAAATCCAGATATTTTTTCAAGTGGTTGCACCATTTGACTGTAAGGATGAAAACTATAATACTTTCTTTACAAAAATAATAATAGATCTCCTGGTTAGTTGCTTGCATTTGCAAGTAAAGGTCATAGGTTCAAACCCATCCATAGCCATTTTACCCCGAATCTGTTAAAAAATAACAAAAGCTATAGAAACACGTATAATTAAGAGCTGAAAGATAAGAAATTTGCTCAATGCAGGAGACCCACACCCTTCCAAACATGAAACTTAAACCAGCTTGGCCAACACAAAGTTTTATCATAATAAGTTTAGTTTTGAGAAATATAGAGGTGTGCAACGAAACATGGTGGCACCCTTGAGGAGCATAATTTTTTTCCACCAGGACAGAACCACGAATTGGTCCCACATAGGTCCACCCCTAGTGATTGCACACACTTCAATGTTAATATACTACTTTTTTCACATGTCAGTTGGGGGGTCTTCATTGAAAAAGCCTCTTTACCCTTTGGAAGGGTAGGGACCATACATCCTACCTTTATTGGGACATACCGAGTTGGTTTGGTTTATAGTTTGTCAATCTTGTTTCATGCAGGAACGTTGAGACGTCAAGGCAACAAAAGCAATGGTGGTATCTCGCTCATATGTGTTGTTCTTAACGGTTTACTCGGTCTGCTCTTAGGGTATTTTCTGAAATAGGGTAAACCCATAGTCAATTTTGTCTCTTTATCAAATCCAACTCCATGAAAGAGATGAAAATGGAGTGATGAGAAAAGTCTCAAACAGAGTTTGTGTTACGTTAGCTGTCTTGTTTGGTGCTAGAAGAGGATATGCTCAAAATGGGTATTATTCTTAATGTTCTGTAATTTGTCCTAATCAAGTCTTAAAACTTTCTTTTTATGGTAATTTAAGGAGCTTTTGTTTCTTTGTTGGTCTCTTCAGTTGGTGGATGGCGGGGTACTGGTGGCTAACTACGGTGATGTATGGATAGCCGCTTTTGGACGATTGTTTCATGGTGGTGTTGCTCTTTTTGTTGGCCTTTGATCTATGGTTGTTGATGGTGTTTAATTTTAGTTTTTCAGACAAAATATGGTTATTTGTAACAACTTAATGTTAATAGATGTGTGATCTCTCATTTGTCTGTGTTTTGACCTGTAAGATATTTTAGTTGTTCTTGCAGAAGGATTACTGCTATTGGCTTATTGGTATCCGGATTATTTCTAGAGCCTAACCTTCCAAGTAGAGATGGCCAGAATGAGCTCAGGACCAGTTGAGACCGGTAAGGAGTGGATATGCATCAATGACTCAAGACCAGTTACGTCTTTTATGAAAAACATTTTTGTGTAGAAAATATTAAAAATATTTTTTTAAGTGTATCTGAAACATAAAATTATATATTTTAAAGTATATTTTAATACCACGTTATCTAAAACAAAAAGAAAATCTTCAAATAAGATTTTTTATGTTCAAAATTGATTTTTGTGTGAAAAAACTAGGACCAGTTTGGACCCGGACCGGAAGCGGGGACGGGGCTTTGTACATGAAGAACGGGCCGGACACTTTTTATCAGGACTGGGATGGTTACAAAACGAAAATCTTAGACCGGGACCGGCATTTGGCCATCTCTACTTCGAAGTGGTCAAGTGTTCATATATGATTATTTGTCATATAAAAATATTGTATATATCAAAAAAAAAAAAATTTAGTCATGACCAATCGGTCCTAGAACGGTCACAATTGAATCTTTCAAAGCTTTGAATTGGTCGCTTAACCGGTCCTGGTATGTACTGGTACAGGTGTACGAAAAACCGTTAAACCGCTCAACCATGTAACGCTTGAGATTTTTCTCATATCTTTGTACCGTTCGCATCTTGGATTTCCATCTCGTTAAGTGATTTTTCTCTAAAACCCTCATGTTCTACTTTTTGGAGCTAGTCATTGACAAAATGGGAATGTTATGTAAAAATTTGAGTGATRTACAAGTGGTTATATGCTTATGTTAACGCATTTAAGCATGTCATTAGAATGTAATGGGTTTGTAGGCTTGGAAGTCGTTTTATTATATTTGTGTGAAGGATGGTGTAAATTAGAAATAGACATTGCGATCATTATGTAATCTCCAAATCACCTTCACACTTCCACTCGGAAATAGGTATTGTGATTATTATGTAATTTCTGAGATAAAGAGTGTAAGATCACGACCGACTACATGACTGGTTTAAGTTAATGTCGATGGTATTATACCTGTAAGTGATGCTCTATAACGTTGATCTATGACTTACTTTGTGTTCCGTCATAACTAACGGTAAATCGGGTCTCCCCCTCATCTTCGGATGTTTTGGTTCCACCCCAAGACTTTGCGAACAATTTATTCACCCGGTATTGTTTAAGGTTACGTTATTTATATATATAAATATAAATATAAATATATATATATATATATATATAAAGATTTTATAATTTCATTTATTTCACTGATTGGACTCACTAGGCGTAAGCCTAACACTTCTTATATGTTGGTATGTATATAAGGTTCCTTTAGCAGCGGGGTTT
This sequence comes from Cynara cardunculus var. scolymus, assembly GCF_001531365.2. Classification (NCBI taxonomy): domain Eukaryota; kingdom Viridiplantae; phylum Streptophyta; class Magnoliopsida; order Asterales; family Asteraceae; genus Cynara; species Cynara cardunculus. The sequence continues at coordinate 10,480,652 of NC_037541.1, forward strand.
CAAAGGATTGAGGGGAGCGTTAGCCGGTAAAAGTTTATTTTTGGAACAAGCCTTCGGTGCTTGAGCGTCGCAACGATGGACGTTACGTAAATTTTTGGTAGATGAGAGGAACACCCATCCTTAATCTAAACGTAAAATTTCTTAGATTAGTAGGTAGTTTTCATCGTCTCATTTGTCGTCTCTTGTGTAAACGCTACACTTTTCCCCTTTGTTGGGTGATTTTATTTTGAGATTTAGCTTCTGTCAAGTTCCTGTTTAGGTCCTAGTTACCTCATAAATAAATAAATAAATAAATAAATATATATATATATATATATATATATATATATATAAGTTGGTATCAGAGCTTTAGTTTAAGCGAATTAGGCAAGGGATTTAGACGCCTAGACTTAAGCTGAGTGTGTGTCCCTCTTTAATCAATCTTCAATGAAACTCGAACATTCATAGCAATCTTCAAGATTAAACATTCAAGAACTTGAGATGAAGATGAGAGAGAAAGTCAACACCCAAAACTTGGTCAAACTTCAATTATGTAAATCTGATTTATCAAAATGAGTTCTTCTCTACAATTACAAGACTTTACCCTTTATATAGGGTCAAACATTAAAGTCCTAGTCAAAGTCAAACTTTATAGAAAAGTCAAACACGATGACTTTTACAATTATAGACAATATTTAACTTTCAAGACAAATACAATTTAATACTGATTTTCAGTCCTAACATTCTCCCCCTTTGTATTCAGACTTGAAAGAAATTTCGCGCTTTAAGTCCTGTTTGAACTTTGAAACTTTAAGCACATTATGTCATCTTCAAAAACCAACTTCAACTTGGAATCTTCAGGCAATCGTTTGTTGATAAAGATCTTCTAACATTCTCCCCCTCGAATGTAGAACAACGATGATCTTCTCTTTTGAAAATGTAAAACAATAATCATCAGAAACAATGTACAAGATGTGATCTTCAAAGGATCTTCAGACAACAAACCACAAACTTTCTCTTTGGTAAACTTTTGAAACAGTGATCTTTTCATTCAAAAACTCTCAGTCGTTGTAGCACATGAATAATCTTTCTGTAATTATCTCCAGTCGCACTTCTTTTGAGTGTTTTGCAAAATTTGAAGTTACTCCCCCTTGATCTTTGTATCAGATTCCCTTTGTAATGTTCGGAATTGGACATTTCATTCATTATTACATACTCCCCCTTATGATGAAATGAGAATCATTCCATCATACACAAGAATGAATGAAATCCTTCGCGTAAGCCGTCAAATCATGAAAATGTAAGTAGATCTTTGCGAATCCACTTGTTTTATCTTTTCAGATTAAGGGAATGAGAAGATAACATCCAATTTCAACGAATGAAATTGTTTTCAATCTTATAAAAAGATTGGCCTGTGAGTATAACAGATATACTCAGTACAACGAATGTACTGTATATATGAGACTTTTTGAGGCTCATCTCACCAAGTCTTCCATTCAATCATCGATAGCTTAAGAAAANAGATATACTCAGTACAACGAATGTACTGTATATATGAGACTTTTTGAGGCTCATCTCACCAAGTCTTCCATTCAATCATCGATAGCTTAAGAAAAGCATATCTATGAATGTTTTGGCAAAATAACATATAAAATGCTAAATCTGTGTAGTGTAGAAAGATAAAGCAACATATGCTTCTGATTAGCTCAAAAAGATAAATCGTGTGGACTACACATATTTATCAGAATATGTGATCAAAAAGACTTGAAGGGGGACATATATCATTCTGATTCAATATCAACTTTCTCCGAATGAGAAATTGATAGATGATGAGCTGCGTGCCCCAAGTGTTATTGAAACACTTATATGTTGATAGATAAATGAGTAGCTAGTGTGGTTGTGACAAGAATTGGCCTGGGCTTTGCCTTTTTCAATATTAGTCTCCAAAGAATCGAGAACTAATAGATTATGTGTTATGCCCGGATTTTAGAAGTTTAGAACAGGATTTTCGTATTCTTTTAATCCTAACACAACTCTCATCAATTATTTTATCTCACAACAACTACCCCTCTCATTTTCATTTTACTCTCGGCACACAAATCGTTTTTGATTTAAAGCTCACTCAGATATGGTTGTCCTCTTGGGTAGGTCTGTCGGTTTTGACATTCCATAGAGGTATTTCTGATAAGCACTCAGTCCCTCCTAAAATAGTATGCTCAGTTGATCACAATGGTTGATCAAAATATTATTTCTTCAAGGTTTCTTTCCGAAAAAACATTTATTAAACTTTCTAGAAACTCCCCCTAGAAAGTAGATTATTGTAATGATTCAGTTAAGCTAAAAAATTTTTTTTTTGAAGAAAACATTTTAAGTACGGGTTCTAAACTGTGTGTTTAGAAACCACACTCGGTAAAGCACGAGTCATGAACTAAAATGTTTAGAAGCCTCATTTGGAATAAATTACAACTCCCCCTGCATTGGGTATCACTGAAAAGATATTCTGATCAGCACAAAATTGACGCACCTGCAAAATCAGATTAAGTAGATTTTGGTACCCAAACGAACTTGGGTCCTATTTTATTAGTATCGGGTTGGGGTATGTTGAAATTTCCAAACCATTTATTTCTATAAGATATTTTCTTTTCAGCACTATTAACAGGATGATTATATACATAATATGATCCATGCCAATTATTATAATCATACATGTTCATACCTTTCCAACTGTTCTGATAGCTGTTATCTCCATGCCACCTGTKGAACCTTTTGTTATTGACAAAATTATTGGTTCTGCATGTTGAGCGCATAATTCTTCTCTTGCTAAGATTGATCAGATCATTAGTGGATCTCACAATGCAAGGAAGAACAGAGTTAGCAACAACAGGTGTATGAGATAAAACAAAATCAATGTTATTAACCCAAATGCTTTTACCTTTTGAATGATAATTGGGTGATCCAATGACATACCCTTGATAATATTGATTAGAAGAACGAGAATAGTTCTTAGAAACAGTAGATTTAGGACTACTTGAATAACTGTTCGATTTGAAACAGTCATAAAAGCTGGTTTTACACTGAAAGGAGAACCAGTTGAACATTGAGCACACGAAAAGTCTTTGACTTTCTGTAAAAGTTGGTCTCTTTCAGCAGTAACTAAATCAAATTTAATTTTAAGTTCAGTTCTCATCTTCATCTCAGTTTCAAGGTCTGTCTTTAGATCAGACAATTTGCTTGTAGTGTCTAGGAGTTTACCTTCTAACTCCTTCTGTAGCATTTCAAACTTTCTCTTCTGATTTATTAACTCTCGTTTCTCTTCATCTGAGCTACTCTTTTCATTCTCCGAAGCGATGTCAAGCCACTTTTTCTTATTTGCAAGCTCTTTAGCAATTGTTGTATACTTCTTTGAAGTATTTCTTTTCTCAAGGGAAAATTGCTTTTTCTCTTCGTCTAAAGCCTTATGCTTTAGATCAATGCTTTCAGATAATTTATGTAATTGACTCTGACAGTCTTCGGAGATGTCTTTCTTTTCTTTATCATTCTTGGCTCGTTACAAGATGATTAGTTGCTCAAAATCTGAAATTTGCTTTAACAGCATCTTTGCGTTCAGCATAAGAGAGTTTATCTTTTTCTCGTAAGATACACGTTCAGCTCCAAATCTTCTTTCAACTTCAATAAATCTCTTCTTCTCTTTCTCAAACTCTGTTCTTTCAACATTCAAACTCTTTTCTGCTTTCAGAAATTTCTCTTTCTCTAAATCCAGTAACTTCTTTAAGTCACTCAAATCATACTCAGACTTATGAAACTTCTCAGTTAAATCCTCTGTCTCTGTATTATTTCTTGGAGTAGGTAATTCATTTCTTACCTTTTGAAGTTGAATAAAAAAATCTTTGTTAGCTTTACTCCAAATTTTCAGATCATCATCATTATTCTTTCTGACAGAGTCGAGAGTGTTTTCTAACTTTTCAATCTTGTATATGAAATCGTTTTCAATACGTTCACATTGTTCTTTATGCTCCCTTTTCAAATCTTTAATAAACTCCACATTCGCATGATTTTCATAAAACATATTATGATATTTCTCCTTATAACTCTGTAAGCTCTTTTCCACCTCTGTTATTTTCTCTTTCAAAACTTTATTCTCTCTCTCCCATGAAACTGCCATTTAAAAAAAAAGATTGATCAAATATAGGATCTAATGCAATGAAATCAGTAAAAGAAACCAAGAACAGTTAAGCTCAAAAAGAAGAATAGAAAAACACTAAAAACTGATGAGAAATTAGAAAAATGACGAAAAATTGTCAAAAATAAGTAAAAACAGTCAAAACTGTTGAAAATAGTTAAAAACTGTTAAAAACAGTCAAAGACAGTTGAAACTGATGGAAAACAGTTTACGTGACAGAAAAAATAGTTCAACGATTCTCAAACAGTTTAAAAATAAAACAAAACAGTAAAACATTAAAAACAGTTAAACATAAAAAAAAATTTGATCCTAAAAAAATATGAAAGAAGCCCAAACAAACAAAACCAGTTACAAGGATTACAAAGAACCAATCAAAGTTACGCCTAACACAAAGTTCTAATATATGAGCCAAATACGAATTACACCAAATGAAATTCTCGGTCAATTCAAGTGGTTGTTGTTGGAAGGAGTTCTTTACTGATGAGCCTGAGGAAGAGTGCAAAACACTTCCAGGAAGAGTGCAAAACACTTCCAGGTAGAGCTGTAATACTATCAAAAGCTTCGGTATCAGAATCTGCTTTACACCAAATGAACAACTATGCTAGCAATAATCTGGACAAAACCTCAAACTGATGCACAATAATCTTCAAATCAGAATGAAATAGGCAGCAATATTCTGCAAAATCTTAATGAAACAGCATGAACAAAACAAATCAAATCTGATAGAAACTATCAAAGTAATCAAACAAACAGGTGAAATCAAGAAACTCAACTTGTAAATCTTATATGCTCAAAACACAGTCAACTCACAGCTCACACAACTTAAAATAAGCTGTAAAACACCCAAACAAAAACTGTTCACTATACAAGCTTTATTATCACTGCAGAAACCTGGTCAACACACAACAATAAAGATTTATAAACAAATAAACAGTAACAAAACTGTCTCTGTGATATGTATTTGCTCGCATAAACTTGAACCAAAGTAAACAGCAGCTTGACCGATGCTATAATGAGTTTGAGCACCAAATAAATTGGTGTTTTAAGCTAATGCAAGTGTTGTCAATATAGCAGGCACTCCAGCTACCAAGTGCTTGGATGAAGCATTGAGTGATTAAGAATGCAAAATAATGCGACCAAGACAGTGGCTGAATAAAGTTCAAAAATGAATGGACTGTGAGCAGTTTCAATGAGTAGCAGAACCACGAACTGCCCTTAGAACCTGTTGGCCAGATCCTATTCGAACAGGCTGTCCAAACTCTTGTACCACCAGTTGATGGACAGTCCTTTCACCCACGATGTACCAGGCTGTAGCTAGTCAAGAATCAAGAGCAATGTGTGCAGACTGATTTTACTTTCTCAAAAACAAATTCCATAAATACCTTCTGAAATTTTGTCCTTGTGATCAACAAACAGCAGATAACTTTTCATACTTGGAACTTAGTTCACTTTTCTCCAAATTAATCTGTTGCAGATGTTCCCTTAATATAACAGAAGTATTGATGGCTCAAATTAGCTGCTAGAACTGTAATAACCAGAAACTCATCACCTGCAACTGAATCAGCTTCTACAATCAATGATGGTAATTTCCAAAATCCAGCCTGTTGATGGTCTCAAGTTCAAGAGAATGCATAACGCTACTTCATAAAGACAATCAAAATCAATCAGATGGTGAAAGGTGAACCGAAGTTATGAATAATCAGATAGTACCAATACTGTGATTTATGCAAATCTGTTATCAAGCGATTAAACAGAAAACTAGTCAAGTGTAAGCAATACAAAACCTATGAGAAAAACCAAGCTATGAAATTCAAACAACTGCTGTGTTCTTGTTGGCTTTCAAATGATTCAACAGCTGCTTATCCGATAAATTCAAGATAAATCGCTCAAAACTCAAAACTCAAAAACTCAAAACTTAAATCGCTCAAGACTAACAGTTAATCGCTCAATATATGATACTTATCCGAACACTAGTCCGCTTAACTCTCTTGCTTAAATCACTCACCACAAAATTTAAATCGCACAAGGGAATCTCTAAATCGCTCACTACCTGTTCTAAATCGCTCACAAATCCGCTCAACACTAACACTAAATCACTCAAATATCCGCTCAACACTAACACTAAATCGCTCAAATATCCGCTCAACACTAACACTAAATCACTCACAAATCCGCTCAACTCTGATTGTAATATGACCAAATACGATCAAGGGGTGTCCGAGATTTCTCAAATCGCTCCACCAATTCTCAATCGCTCAAGCCCTAAAATTAAATCGCTCATCACTGTTTTAAATCGGACAAATGATGACCGTATACGATCAATCCAAACATACCTTATGTCCGAATTCGATGAACTTTAACTTCGATCAAGATTATATGCAGTTTAGAGGTCTGCGATGTAGATGAACACAAGCGATTTAGATACGATGAAGAAGAAGCTGGCGATAAAGATGGGCTGCAATATGAGACTATGTGATGAAGAGGTAAACGGGATGGGCTAAAAGAAAACTGGATGGGCCTTATGATTTAGACCCAAAAACATAAAAAACAAAAGAAAATTTTAACAAAATAGATCAAAAACACTGGATTTAAAAAAAATCAAGAACATGTAAAAAAATATTATAAAACACAAAATTCGATTAAATCTTGGAATAGGATGATCAAATCACAAAAGTTTGTGAATAGCAAAGATTCACAATGAAATTACGAACAGTTTGATCATGGTTTTAACACAAAAACACAAGATTTAAAAAAAATCGGATCAAACACAAGAAAATTTGAAGAACACGAAGAACATTAAGAAAATTTCAAAAACTTTTCTTCAAAAAAATCTTCAAATCTAATGATTTCTTCTCTGATTTCGTGCAATCCTGCTTTGATACCAATTGTGTGTCCCTCTTTAATCAATCTTCAATGAAACTCAAACATTCATAGCAATCTTCAAGATTAAACATTCAAGAACTTGAGATGAAGATGAGAGAGAAAGTCAACACCCAAAACTTGGTCAAACTTCAATTACGTAAATCTGATTTATCAAAATGAGCTCTTCTCTACAATTACAAGACTTTACCCTTTATATAGGGTCAAACATTAAAGTCCTAGTCAAAGTCAAACTTTACAGAAAAGTCATACACGATGACTTTTACAATTATAGACAATATTTAACTTTCAAGACGAATACAATTTAATACTGATTTTCAGTCCTAACACTGAGTTTGTAAGGGGTTATTTTGTGACGTGGATAGAAACTTTTAAGAAAGGAGAGCCTTAAGTCAACGGAGTTACACCATTCATAAATTGTGACGATGGTGTTGAGGATCCTTATGTATAACATATTCAAAATTTCACCTAGCTAACGTTATTTTGAGTATGTTGTTACATAAACGTGCTTGAACCCACTGTTATTTCAAGGATTTATGAATGTGTCGGTGTGTATCAAGTTAGTTTCGTATTCTAACTATCCTGACTCTCTTTCACTCTCTTGCATAACAGACTAAATGGTGAATACTCGAAGTAGACGAGACGTCTCACCGGAAGGTCACGCGGTGACTGAATCTACCGCGAATCAACCGCCACGAACCACCATCGCAAGGTGTAAAGCCCAAAATTTCGAGGAAATAAAATAATGCCTCTTAATTATTATTTCTATTTCATTTGTGAATATACATATATATATATATATATATATGTAAATTAAAAATTAGAAATTTAAAATAAGTTAAATTTGTTTTCTTTTACTTACGGCTAAGGGCTGAAGGCTCCAATTAGAGGGGGGAGCCTGCTGTCAGCTTGGGAGGGGCAGCAGAGGCACAGGCAATGCCTGGCCCAATTAAGGAAATTGCGACCTGCATGGTTGCAGGCTGTGGAGAAGACAGTTTCACAGCCCAAAACTCGGGATTTGGCTGATTTGGTCAACTAATAGGCCAAACCCTTTGAGTATAAATCATGGGCACTGGCTTGGAGTTGTTACTCTTTGAAAAGGTGAAGGAGATCGTCGAGCTTGAGAGTGAGAAAACGGAGTTCAAGACCCAACAAGAAACCCCCCTGCTTCTCGTCGTTTAGAGGTAAATACTCGACCAAATTTTATGTTAATAAAATGTCTAGCTATGACTTTGGTCCTGTATAGAACCCTAGAATGCTCACGTCCAAACCTTGTGTCTTAGGTTCGATTTCAAGGATAAGATTTCAGTTGTTAAACACGCTATATCACATTCTACTTAGAAGCCACTTTAGATAATGTTACACAGAAGCCCTGCACGAGAGTTCTGTGTCAAGCGTGTTAGACAGAAGCTCTGTATGAGGGCTTTGTGTCATGTTAGCCAGAAGCTCTGCAAGAGAGCTTCGTACCAAGTTACGTTATACAGAAAACTCTACATGAGAGCTCTGTATCAAGTTGTTTAAGACAGGCTCTGGAAGAAACCACAGAGGGACTCTGGACTCTTAATA
>NC_037541.1:10489441-10494990 GCF_001531365.2 Cynara cardunculus var. scolymus
CTTAGCCCCGATGGCTTGATAAGACTTATAGAATAGCAAGCAGATAGTTGACCGTGAGTTGACTTTTATAGTCCTTAGAGGAATCTATCATTTATGTACTATTCGCTATTATAAATTGTAGGGTACCAGTCAGCACCRTTAAGTAAGCAATCGACGTTATCAGGTGAGTCTTCATGAGAYTTACACTGGGATGCATACCTACGTATAAACTTATTTGCAAGCATTATATGATTTATATGATGATGGTACAAATGCATRATGTTTCAAGTTACATACATGATATGTTTTACATGTATGAYGTTTTTATGATCAGTTGYATGCTATGTGTTTAACCAGTTTTCGAATAACTCTAGCATGTYTTCTATATCAAAGYTTGATCAGTTTTAGTGGGTGRGCATTTGACCAAAAAGTCACATGACAAGTGGCACGACCCARYMATGAGCGTCTAGGCAGATACAGTCGGACAACTCAGGGAATGYCRGTGACTAAAAGTCACGTGACAAGTGGCACRACYCAGTRATGAGTGTCTAGACAAGAGCAGGGCTGACGACTCAGGGAAWGCCAGTGACTAAATGACTCGTACCCGGCAGTTAAAATCATGAGATCTCATGTGTTCAGTATTGCATGTTTTACAGAAATTGCATGYTACAAGTTGGTTTAAAATTYACAAGTTGAAATGTATGACGTACAATGATTTATGCACGAAAACCATGAACTCACTGAGCTTTATAAGCTGACTATAGTATGCATCTCAGGCCCAGGTAGTTCGAGGACGGATACGGGCAAGGGACAGGCATAGGGAGTTGCCTATTGTCATCTTGTTTTAGTCTTTTGTCTAAAATGCACTGTAATGATCTTTTGTAACTCAACCCCAAAAGTAAGTGGGTTAGAACTTGAGTTAAGCTTGATAATTTCAAAGACTTCCGCTGTAATAGTTCAGATGGTTTTAAATTAGCCATCTTTTTGGGTGCATTTATGAAGGAAAAAGATTCAGATTACGTAACATTTCTCTTGAATGAAAATGAGGGTGTTATAAGTTGGTATCAAAGCGTTAGTTTAAGGTAATTAGGCTAAAACTTGCTTAGCTTAAGCTTAAACTGAGAAGATTGTTAGAGCTTTAGTTTAAGGTAATTAGGCTAAAACTTGCTTAGCTTAAGCTTAAACTGAGAAGATTGTTAGAGCTTTAGTTTAAGGTAAATAGGTTGAGATTTGCTTAGCCTAAGCTTAAACTGAAATGATTTCTAGAAGCACATGTTCATTGCGTATTGGTGCGCTTAACATGCTATTAAGTTTGATCCTACGTCACTACTCGACTTAGTGTTCCTTTTAATTGTAGGAGACATGGTTTGCACTATTCACACCAGGGCTATCAGACGCGGACGCGAATACGAAACCCGTAGGACGCCTTACGGACTAGGGCCGAATAGAGGGTCGATTGGCAGACACCGCCCCAGCACCGGGCAGGTTCCCAGTATCCAGTCCGGAAGCGATAGTCCGGCCCACACTAGTAAAGTGTCATCACGCGAGCCCATCAGGCAAGGGACCACGCCCGAACCTTCGGTGGACTACACGCCCCGCACCCCGACACGCGAGGACATGATGGAGACTATAGAGACCCTGGAGGGCGAGAACACAAGGCTAAGAGAGAGGGTGACCCGAACGTTAGATGACAATACTAGACTGAATGAATGGCTGAACAATTTTCAGCGGGCACATGTCGAACAAGGAGGAGCCCTGATCGAGTTAACTGAAGAAAATGCAGATTTGTCAGACCAGTGTCATGCCCTGATTTGGGATAAGGTGGTACTCGAGCAAGAACGAAGGATTGCCACTCGCCCCGTAGGCACCAGAATCAAGGACAGGGTTCGCTTCTATAAAAGAGTGACCATGGACTATGCGGGGGTAGTAAAGGGCTATCTCTCCAACTGGGTTCAATGCATCAGAAATGGCCCAAGGGCTAGTGTGCTGTGGCACTCCTTACCATCTACATCCTATGAGCAGTGGTTAAGGGACCCTTATCTCCCTTATTACCCAACCGATCAGTTCTAGACTTAGAGTCCTTTTGGGAAAAGAGGGAGAAAAATCTTTTGGGTATGGAATGTAATAGTGAAGGTCTAGATAGCTGATCGAACTATCAATAGATCTCTTTTTTTGAACAGTCACATGATTAAGCGATGTGTCAAAATTTCGTGAATCCCATCTTTTGTAGGTAAATGGGATTTTGTAATATGTCTCTCCCCGAGATTTTATGGAATATAAGTATATCTTTTTAGCATTACGAAATTCTTGACACTAGTTTCATATTATGCATTCCGCCTGTGTATAGCAATTATTTATATATGAATGGAATGAGTACGTTGACTTTAGAACCTTACTGAAATAATAGTACCCTATGTTATCAGTATGGTTTCTCGTGGATCAACAAGGAACGCTCTCAATGATGGAGGCATTAATGGCGTAGCCCCACCGGCAGTCCGGGGACGGACGCGGGCCCAGGGTCGAGGTCGCAGAAATACCCGAGCTGCTAATTCAAGTACAGCCCCATCCACACCAGCTAGTTTGGCTGTCGGTAGGAGCCAAGGGGATCAAGGGGAAGAATTTCCTCTCACGAAGGAAACAATGGCGGAGCAGATGGCACAAGTCCTCCGGGACACATTGCCAAATATGCTTAAGGAATTGTTAGGCAATCGATTTAAGGATAATGAAGAAGGAAGGGAAGAAAGTGTTCAACATGAAAACACTCAAGCCACCGGAAGTATGGAAATATCTGACAAGGAGAAGGTAGAATCGCCCATCATGGGGATCACTGGGTTGGCAACAAAAGAGAGAGGATGCAGCTTTAAAACGTTCAAGGGTACCGGGCCAAAGGAATTTAAAGGCATAAAAGGCCCAGTCGGCCTGATGAACTGGATAGCCAAGATGCAAAGCTGTTTCAAAATTTGTAGGTGCACGGAAGAACAAAAGGTAACTTATGCTGCTACGACCTTTGTGGACTATGCACTGCACTGGTGGGAGACTGAGTGCGCAGTCAGAGGTGATGARGAGATTGCTGCCATGRCATGGGAGCAAATGAARAARATGATGATGGATAAGTACTGCTCGCAAACAAAGGTGAACAAGCTAGAATCCGAATTTCTAAGGTTGAAGCAAGGATCGTTGTCAGTACAAGAATATGTCAACGAGTTTCTTGAAAAGGCAAGGTTCGCCAAGTATCAGGTGGCCACCGAGGAGAGAAAGATAGGCCGTTTCAAGGATAGCTTAAAAATCGAGATCAAGCGGTATGTAGACATGACTAAACCAACCACGTTTGTACAAGCAGTGGAGATGGCAAAGGTGGCGAAAGAGAACAACGCTAGAGAAGGTAGTGATAGAAGAGAGGCGAAGAGAAGATGGGAAGGATCGAGCAAGTTCCACAAGAAATCCAAATGGATTCCGACTTCGACAAAAACCCGAAGTGAGGAACTCACTATTCCTCCATGTAGCAAATGCAACAAGAAGCACAAGGGAGAGTGCAGGGCGGGGAGCCTGACGTGCTACCGGTGTGACAAACCGGGGCATACCGCACGAGAATGCCCGGAAGGAAGGACATGTTATGAATGTGGAGCTACGGGACATTTGCGTCCTGACTGTCCAAAACATCGTAATAGTGCGACACCCCACGGGAAGACGAGGAATAACAGATTTGGAAGAAGACCGGAAGGTAGGAAGGAGCTACCTAAGGGACATGGCCGAGCTTACAGCATGACTTTGGAGGAGACCAAGGAAACACCGGACATCGTATCTGGTATGTTCCCTATCAACAATGTGTATGCACATGTGTTATTTGATTCGGGTGCGAATGGTAGTTTTGTGTCTACTGCTTTCTGCCACTATCTGGATAAGAGTGCCTGTAGGCTAGACAAAACCTACACTGTAGAAACAWCCAACGRTAGTCAGTGTAAGGTAGACRAAGTATTTGATGAATGCACGATCGTTATAGATGGGAAGGATTTCCCTGTTAAACTTATGCCAATGAGCCTAGGAGGTTTTGATGTAGTCTTGGGGATGGATTGGCTGTCCACCAATCATGCACAAATAGTATGCAATAAGAAGATGGTCAAGATTCAAACTCCAAAAGGAGAAACGATCCAGGTTTACGGTGATCGAAAGAGGGGTTGCGTAGGGATGATTAATGCCATTAAGGCAAATAAGTGTCTACGAAAGGGTTGCGTAGCCTACTTGGCATACGCCATTGATGCCAAGCTCGAAAAGAAAGCAATACAAAATGTACCAGTGGTAAGGGACTACCCGGATGTATTTCCGGATGAGCTGCCAGGAATACCCCCGGAACGTCAGGTGGAGTTCCGAATTGTTCTGGTGCCAGGTGCGGCACCAATCGCAAGGGCACCTTATCGTTTAGCCCCAACCGAAATGCAAGAACTGATGAAGCAATTGCAAGAGCTCTTAGATAAAGGATTTATTAGGCCAAACTCATCGCCATGGGGAGCACCGATTTTATTCGTCAAGAAGAAGGACGGCACGATGAGGATGTGCATCGATTATCGGGAACTGAACAAAATCATGATAAAGAACAGGTATCCTTTGCCAAGGATCGACGGCCTTTTCGATCAGCTGCAAGGAGCCAGCTGTTTCTCGAAGATCGATTTGAGATCAGGCTACCATCAGTTGAAGGTTCAAGGAGAAGACGTATCAAAGACAACTTTTAGGACTCGATACGGGAATTACGAATTCGTAGTAATGCCGTTCGGATTGACAAACGCACCTGCGGCATTCATGGACTTAATGAATCGAGTCTGTGGTCCGTATTTGGACCAATTTGTCATAGTCTTTATAGATGACATTTTGATCTATTCGAAGAATAAGGAGGAGCATGAGCAACACTTAAGATTGACTCTTGAACTGCTAGCAAAGGATCAATTGTACGCCAAATTCTCAAAATGTGAGTTTTGGTTGCATGAGGTACAGTTCCTCGGTCACGTAGTCAACGAGGAAGGAATCAAGGTGGACCCGGCTAATATTGATGCAGTTACGAACTGGGAATCGCCAAAGTCAGCATCGGAAATCCGAAGTTTTCTAGGTCTAGCAGGATATTACCGAAGGTTCATCCAAGATTTCTCCAAAATAGCAACGCCCTTGACAACGTTGACTAAGAAGTCAGTTAGGTTTGATTGGGGAACGAAACAAGAAGAAGCGTTCCAGACACTTAAGGAGAGACTAAGCACTGCACCAGTTTTATCCCTACCAGAAGGAGTAGAAGACTTTGTCGTATATAGCGATGCGTCAAAAATGAGATTAGGTTGTGTGCTAATGCAGCGAGGCAAGGTCATTGCATATGCATCACGACAGTTGAAAGAACACGAGAAGAGATACCCAACTCACGACATGGAATTAGCAGCTGTTGTCTTCGCGCTAAAAATCTGGAGACATTATCTGTTCGGTACAAAGTGTATGATCTACACCGATCATAAGAGTGTTAAGTACTTGTTTGATCAAAAGGAGCTAAATATGAGACAAAGAAGGTGGATGGAACTACTTAAGGATTATGATTG
>NC_037541.1:10497535-10508857 GCF_001531365.2 Cynara cardunculus var. scolymus
CTTAGCCCCGATGGCTTGATAAGACTTATAGAATAGCAAGCAGATAGTTGACCGTGAGTTGACTTTTATAGTCCTTAGAGGAATCTATCATTTATGTACTATTCGCTATTATAAATTGTAGGGTACCAGTCAGCACCATTAAGTAAGCAATCGACGTTATCAGGTGAGTCTTCATGAGATTTACACTGGGATGCATACCTACGTATAAACTTATTTGCAAGCATTATATGATTTATATGATGATGGTACAAATGCATRATGTTTCAAGTTACATACATGATATGTTTTACATGTATGACGTTTTTATGATCAGTTGYATGCTATGTGTTTAACCAGTTTTCGAATAACTCTAGCATGTCTTCTATATCAAAGTTTGATCAGTTTTAGTGGGTGRGCATTTGACCAAAAAGTCACATGACAAGTGGCACGACCCARYMATGAGCGTCTAGGCAGATACAGTCGGACAACTCAGGGAATGYCRGTGACTAAAAGTCACGTGACAAGTGGCACGACCCAGTRATGAGTGTCTAGACAAGAGCAGGGCTGACGACTCAGGGAAWGCCAGTGACTAAATGACTCGTACCCGGCAGTTAAAATCATGAGATCTCATGTGTTCAGTATTGCATGTTTTACAGAAATTGCATGTTACAAGTTGGTTTAAAATTYACAAGTTGAAATGTATGACGTACAATGATTTATGCACGAAAACCATGAACTCACTGAGCTTTATAAGCTGACTATAGTATGCATCTCAGGCCCAGGTAGTTCGAGGACGGATACGGGCAAGGGACAGGCATAGGGAGTTGCCTATTGTCATCTTGTTTTAGTCTTTTGTCTAAAATGCACTGTAATGATCTTTTGTAACTCAACCCCAAAAGTAAGTGGGTTAGAACTTGAGTTAAGCTTGATAATTTCAAAGACTTCCGCTGTAATAGTTCAGATGGTTTTAAATTAGCCATCTTTTTGGGTGTATTTATGAAGGAAAAAGATTCAGATTACGTAACATTTCTCTTGAATGAAAATGAGGGTGTTATACAAGGGTTCACCCTTGGCAAAACACCTTGGGCGGTGGAGTTGACCACTTTCCTCAAGTTGACCTTGCCACCTCTAATCCCGTAATGGAAGAGGAAACCCCGGAGTCAAGAATGATGGGCACAATGATGAACGCCATGAACATAGCTATGGCCCAGGAACAAGAGTTCTTTATGAGGTTGTTGGAGGATAGTGATGCTAACAACCGTAAGCATGAAGCAGTTGCCGAGAATGTAACTATTGTAGGATCTGGGGGTACCGGAAATGGAATCCCAACCCAGGAATTGGCGATGATTGATGCAAGACAAGTGGGAAGGGTTTGCTCCTACAAGACGTTTTTATGTTGTAAGCCACCAGAGTTTGTGGGGACAGATGACCCCGTGACATGCATGAATTGGCTTCGAGAGATCGAGCAAGCCTTCCGAGCTTGTGACTGTGATAAGGGACAAAAAGTGAGATTTGGCTCTCAAATGCTAAGGGGTGCAGCTCTTACCTGATGGAACATTGTCATTTCAACCATGGGGGTTACGGATCTGGCCAAGATGAGTTGGACCATGTTCAAGAAGAAGGTGTTGGAGGAATATTGCAACGAGCAAGAAATGGACCGCATTGAAGAAGAGTTCCGAACCCTTAAGAAAGAAAATTTGTCGATAAGAGACTACACATGACTTTTCATGGAAAAGCTGAACTTAGTGGGGCATGTGGCTCCTACGGAGAAAGAAAGGATGAAAGCTTACCTCAAAGGATTACCTACAGACATGATGGTGATGTTCAGGAACTCCAGAGCCTCCACCCTTAGGGAGGCAATCGAAGACGCGAAAGTCATGGAATCGGTTTATGTTAAAGAAAGAGAAGAGAGAGTGTCAAGTGGTGAAAAGAGAAGGTGGGAAGGTCAATATGCGCCTTCCAAGAGGCCCAACCATTTCAACAACAACAATCGTGGGACCTATCCTAGACAAGAGGCCAAGTGGTGTCCCAAATGCCGTAGTAAACACCACGGCCCGTGTACCACCAACCCTACTCCCATAAGATGCTTTAAGTGTGGGAAACCAGGCCACTCATGAAATGAGTGTTCGATCAAGGGACCCATTTGTTTTGGATGCGGAGAGCCGGGTCACTTAAAGAATGATTGCCAGAAATTGAAAGCGGGAGGGGACTAGGGAAGAAAAGAAAGTACCTCGAAAGCAGCCGGCCGAGCTTTTCAGATGACGGCGGAAGAAGCTAAGGCATCGACGGATGTGGTGTCGGGTACATTCCTTGTTAACTCCGTACCTGCTCATGTGCTTTTCGATTCAGGTGCTTCGTGTTCTTTTGTGTCCACTACATTTTATCAACATTTGCATATGCCCCTTAGTGCACTAGAAGACGCCCTGATCGTTGAATAGCAAATGGTAGTCGAGTCCTGGTGAGTGAAGTTGTCAGGAGTTGTGTATTGGGGATCGAGGGAAAAGAATTTTGGGTAGACCTCATACCCATGACTATCGGCGGATTTGATGTCATAATTGGAATGGATTGGATGATAAAGAACCAATCGGAAATCTTATGTTCTAAGAAGTTGAAACGAATTCCTTTACCGGACGGGGATGCAGTGCTAGTTTACGGAGAGGGTAGAAAGGAAAATGTAGTACTCCTATCCATGGCAAAGGCACGCAAGTGTCTAGCTAAGGGATGCCCCTCGTTCATCGCATATGTGTTGGATACCAATCTAGAAAAAAAAATTTGAAGATGTGAAAGTAGTTAGCCATTTTCTTGACGTATTTCCCGAAGACTTGCCCGGTTTATCACCCGATAGGCAAGTGGAGTTCAGAATCGATCTTATTACGGGAACCGCTCCAATTGCTAAAGCACCTTACCGTTTGGCGCCATCCGAGATGCAAGAGATGGCGTCTCAATTACAAGACCTTCTAGAGAAAGGATTTGTTAGACCGAGTTCATCACCATGGGGAGCTCCAGTATTATTCGTAAAGAAGAAAGACGGCACCATGAGGATATGTATTGATTACCGAGGACTCAACAAGGCAACCGTGAAGAACAAATATCCTCTTCCTAGGATTGACGACCTTTTCGACCAACTTCAGGGAGAAAGCTGCTTCTCAAAAATCGATCTTCGTTCGGGATATCACCAAGTTAAAGTGAAAGAAGATGATGTGGCAAAGACAGCTTTTAGGACGCGATACGGACACTATGAATTCTTGGTCATGCCTTTCGGTTTGACGAATGTGCTGGCGGTATTCATGGACTTAATGAACAGAGTGTGCCGACCATTCCTTGACAAGTCAGTAATAGTGTTCATTGATGACATACTTGTTTATTCCAAGGACGAGTTGGATCATGAACAACAACTTCAAGAAGTTCTCGAAGTGTTAAGAAAGGAGAAGTTGTATGCAAAATTCTCCAAGTGCGACTTTTGGTTGAAGGAGGTTCAATTCTTGGGTCACATTGTCACTCAGGACGGTGTGAAGGTAGACCCATCCAAGATTGAGGCGATGATGAATTGGGAACCGCCAAAGAGTCCATCAGAAATCCAAAGTTTCTTGGGTCTGGCGGGTTATTATAGGAGGTTCATCCAAGATTTCTCCAAGGTCGCTTCTTTCTTAACGGCATTGACAAGGAAGAATGTGAAGTTTATCTAGACTGAAAAACAAGAAAATGCTTTCAGAACTCTCCAAAAGAAATTATGTGAAGCCCCGATCCTCTCCTTGCCGAAAGGGTCTGAAGACTTTGTAGTTTTTAGCGACGCTTCGAAAATGGGGTTGGGTTGCGTTTTGATGCAAAGGGGAAAGGCGATTGCCTATGCGTCAAGGCAACTCAAAGATCACGAGAAGAACTATCCCACCCACGATTTGGAGTTAGCAGCAGTGGTGTTCGCCTTAAAGCTTTGGCGACATTACCTTCATGGTACCAAGTGCATGCTTTTCACTGATCACAAGAGTTTGAAGTACATTTTCGATCAGAAATAATTGAACATGAGGCAACGTCGTTGGCTCGAACTGCTCAAAGACTACGATTGTGAATTGTTGTACCATCCGGGTAAGGCAAATGTAGTGGTATATGCTTTGAGCCGAAAGGAGTACGGTAGTGAGACGAAAGTTGTACTCACCAGAATCGATATAGTGTCCAGTCTGATCGATCGAATCAGAGTGGCACAACGTGAAGCACTTTTGGAAGAGAACCTCAAGAGTGAAATATGATGAAACAACGCTTACTTCTGACGAAGGATGGTCGTGGCTTGAAGTTATTTCAAGGGCGTATCTGGGTACCCAAGATTGGAGGCAATCGCTTACTGTTACTAGAAGACGCGCACAAGTCCAAATACTTCATCCATCCGGGTAGCACCAAGATGTATCGGGACTTGAAATTGACATTTTGTTGGCCTGTTATGAAGTTGGATGTGGCTCGTTACGTGGAGAGGTGCGTGACTTGTTTGCAGGTGAAGGTGGAGCACCAACGACCTTATGGTAGTCTTCAATCCTTGGAGATTCCCGAATGGAAGTGGGAACATATTACCATGGACTTCGTGACCAAACTGCCGAAGACTCTAAGAGGTCATGACACGATATGGGTAGTGGTTGATCGGCTGACAAAGAGTGCTCACTTCTTAGCAATGCGAGAATCGTTGCCAATGGACAAACTTGCCAGGTTATACATCGATGAAGTAGTTTCGAGGCATGGTATACCATTGTCAATAGTGTCAGATCGGGATAGCCGATTCACCTCCCATTTCTGGGGCGGCTTGCAGAAAGAGTTGGGCACGAGAGTGAAGTTGAGTACAGCTTACCACTCTCAAACCGATGGTCAGAGCGAGCGGACCATCCAAACCCTCGAAGACATGCTTAGATCGTGTGTTATCAACTTTGGCAAGAATTGGGATTCTCACCTACCCCTTATGGAGTTCGCTTACAACAATAGTTATCATTCTAGCATCGGGATGGCACCTTTCGAAGCATTGTATGGACGGAAATGTAGGACTCCTGTGTGTTGGCTTGAAGCGGGTGAGAAACAATTCGTCGACCCCGAAATCGTGCAAGAAACGACCGACAAGGTGAAGTGTATTCGAGAACGCTTAAAGGCAGCACAAGATCGACAAAAGAGTTATGTAGACAAGATGAGCCGACCTATGGAATTCCAAGTGGGCGACCGTGTAATGCTAAAAGTGTCCCCTTGGAAGGGTATTATTCGTTTTGGAAAGCGTGGGATGCTAAGCCCCCGTTTCCTTAGACCGTTTAAAGTCTTGGCTAGGGTGAGACTTCAAGCTTACAAATTAGAACTACCACCTAACATGGCCGAAATCCATAACACATTTCATATGTGTTACCTTCGTAAGTGTTTGGCGGAAGACGAAAGCGTAATACCACTTACGGATATTCATATGGATGAGAACAACCGCTGTGTTGAAGAACCGGAAGCCATCTTGGAAAGAAAGATCAAGGTGTTGAGACATAAAGAGATTGTCATGGTTAAGGTACAATGGAAGCATCATTGAGGGTCAAACGTGACATGGGAAGCGGAAGAGGATTTAAAGAGGCGTTACCCTCACCTTTTCTCATGAACTAAAATTTCGAGGACAAAATTTAATCCAAGGTGGGAAGGATTGTAACACTTGAGATTTTTCTCATATCTTTGTACCGTTCACATCTTGGGTTTCCATCTCGTTAAGTGATGTTTACGTGTTTATATTAGGAATTTATAAACCCTTTTAATTAAAAACTTTATTTTATTTTATTTTTATTTTTAAAAAAAGAGGAGAAAAGTGGAAGGGGGGGAGGGGGTGTTGCCTCCTGGTCCTACCCCAAGACCCACCCACCTTTTAGTGGGGATGCTTCTTCCCAAGAAAAAAAAGGAAAAAAGTCAAAAAGGGGGGAGGGGGCTGGTCGTTGGCAGGGAGAAAAGAAAGAAGAAGAGAAAAGAAAGAAGAAGAGAAAAAGGGAGGAAGAAGAGAGGAAGAGAGGAAGAGAGGAAGGGGGCTGCCATTTGCATCAAGACCACCATTTTTTTTGCCTTCCGTTTGTTCTCAAATTTCAGGATTTCTCCTAAATCTTGCAAGGTGAGTTCCTACCCCTTTTAGAAGCTTTATACTAATTGAAAGTTATGTGCTATACTTATTCTAATATTCTAGTTCTAAGTAATTATTTGCTTGGTCGATATAGAGGTTTTAGGTCAAAATGGTGAATTTGGGGATCATGTTTATAATTATAAGATGAGTTTGGAAAAATGGTTCTAACCACTTGGTAAAGTAATTGTTTTAAGGTAAGGTTGGTGTTGGTCCCGTAAGGGTCTACAAGAAGAGAAACAGTTTGTAGAAAGGGGGGAT
Source organism: Cynara cardunculus var. scolymus (assembly GCF_001531365.2). Lineage (NCBI taxonomy): Eukaryota > Viridiplantae > Streptophyta > Magnoliopsida > Asterales > Asteraceae > Cynara > Cynara cardunculus. The sequence continues at coordinate 10,503,879 of NC_037541.1, forward strand.
GAATACAAACACAATATTTTCAAATTTAAAATATATATCGATAGAGAAGATCAATACAGATTTTACAAGATTGTTTGCGGAAAGATAAGGTAATAAAAACCTATCTAAACAATCTTTGGTTACACACAAAACTTTAACAATTACAAGAAAAGAAGTTGCTAAAAGAAAAATCATTTACTTAAGCTAGAAGATGCTTGAAGTAAGAATAAGGTTAGAGAGAGATGCGCGCTCTCTGCATGGAGAAAAAACACTTTTATTTATACCCAGTACATTAAATGTCCATTTAATGCAATATGGTAGGTTTAGAGTGCGTGTCAAACCTTAAGAGGAATGCTTGTCCTTTGCTACAGTGAATAGTACAAAAACACTATTTCTGAGCAGACATCCTTACCTAAAGTTGGTGGACAAAGAGTCGACTAATCGGCTCCGTACCGTACTAACTTTTGTAAGGGTATGGGTTTTGTCATTTGTGTGCATAAAGACAAGACAACAACAATCGTGCTAAGCAAGCTTCCTTTGATCGCTGAATGCTGGAATGACCTGAAGGTCTCATCATCATTCGTTGAAGCTAGAGCAGTCTTCACACATATCTAGACAGGCTTGTAATCATTGAATGCCGCTTCAGATCACGTACTCGTCGGTCTCTAATCTTCAGTTTCAGTCGTCGACGTTTGCTGAAGGTTCTTTGGTGTGAGTGTTGTCTTCTTGAAGTATTGTTGTCTCTGATAGATTTACAATGCAAGTTCTTCAGCGACCACTGAATGTACTCAGTGAAGATCGCTGGAACTGAAAATACAGAAACACAAATACAACGTGAAAGAGAAAAGGGATTATCATCAAATTACTGAGAGAGATGATCAACAGTTGGTCATAACACTCTAAAACCCTCATATTCTACTTTTTGGAGCTAGTCATTGACAAAATGGGAATGTTATGTAAAAATTTGAGTGATGTACAAGTGGTTATATGCTTATGTTAACGCATTTAAGCATGTCATTAGAATGTAATGGGTTTGTAGGCTTGGAAGTCGTTTTATTATATTTGTGTGAAGGATAGTGTAAATTGGAAATAGACATTGCGATTATTATGTAATCTTCAAATCACCTTCACATTTCCACTCGGAAATAGGCATTGTGATTATTATGTAATTTATGTGATAAAGAGTGTAAGATCACGACCGACTACATGACTGGTTTAGGTTGATGTCGATGGTATTATACCTGTAAGTGATGCTCTATAACGTTGATCTATGATTTACTTTGTGTTCCATCATAATTAACGGTAAATCGGGTCTCCCCCGTCATCTCCGGATGTTTTGGTTCCACCCCAAGACTTTGCGAACAATTTATTCACCCGGTATTGTTTAAGGTTACGTTATTTATATATATAAATATATATATACTAGTGGTGTACCCGCGCGATGCAGCGCGGGTAAATCACAATTCAGAATCATTAGTTTGACCTTGAATCATGAGTTTGTAAGGTTAATACGGTGTATTAGCAAAATCGAATTATTGTTTGAGTTGCTCCTGTAATCCCGACCACCAAACCTGCTGCTGGATCCATAACGACAATCACCATAAGAAGATCTATCAACATATCGAGCTAGCTAATTTGGCAATTCTTGATGTGCTTCTTTCATAAGCTCAGAAAGAGCTTTCGCTCAGAAAGAGCTTTCATAAGCTCACTATTTACCTAAACTCAACCGATCATTAAAATGAGATTACTCAAGCTTACTCTTTAGACCCATACGTTTTCATTTCATTTAACAAGTAAGCACATGGAATTTAGGCGTAAGGTAAGCAAAATACTCCTTTTCAATTAATATAAAGTTTCCCAATAAAATGATCAAGATGAACTCACATAGCAGGATTTAGRAAAATCTCCAGTCTTTGAACTAATAGGCAGCGCCTGCTGCGGCTGCTGTTGGTCCGAGAACGCGCRGGYAGCGCCTGCTGTGGCTGCTGTTGCTCCGAGGACGCGCGGGCAGCGCCTGCTGCCACTGTTTGCTATTGCCGTTTACCGCGAAAAAGACGGAGAAACAGCGCCCTTTCGGCCCGCTGTTTACTGCTGTCGTTTTGGTGAAAAAGACAGAGAAACAGCCCTTTTTGACCTGTTGATTTGCTGCTGCTGTTTCGGTGAAAAAAGAAAACAAAAACGCAGCAGCTTTGCTGCTTGCTGCCTCTGTTGCAGGACGGGAAAAGCGCAACAGCTTTGCTGCCTGCTGCTGTTGTTGTTGGACGAGGAAAAAGGCAGCAGCCTTGTTGCTTGCGGCTGTTGATTTGATCAAGAAAAGAAGAAAATGTTGTTGTTTGGTAAGGCGCACGAAGGAACAACACAGCATAGTCTGCTATTTGCTGTCATGCTAGGCGGCTGTTGTGCAGAAACACGGCACAGCCCTGCGTGCAGATTCGGGCGAAGGCAGTGGCTGCTGTTGCTGTGCAGATCGGAAGAACGATGGGCAGGGCGGTAGCGCCTGCTACGTGCTGCTGTTTGCTGTCGTGGCTTGGCGAAACACGGTGGCAACAAGTGTAGGGTACGACACAGCAGCCTCGACGCAGCTGCTGTTGGTTCTTCCGAACGTTCCTCTCTGACAAAGTCCAAAGTAGTCATGTCAATGACGAAACAAAGAATCCAAAACAACAATCTCATGTGAAGTCCATATGATAACCTGAAGTAGACAGATCATATATCGAGGTTCACAGTCAGTTGCTGCAAYGAGAAGTCCCTTGATGTGATTTTTCTTGTTATCTTGACTATCCTTGCCAGACTCCTATCAAAATTTAAAACAGAGAAWAKAGAACAKCTAAGCAATGGTTTTCTGTTGAACATGCAACCATTTTCATGTTTCCATGGATTAATACATGTCTGAACTAAACTAAATTGATCCAACTGTTTCCTAAGCAATGGGATGCTAATATAAATGAATAATTGACATATAAGCTCACTATCCAAGCAAGAGCAATTTGTTCAAGCACAAGTTCAACTAAGATTCTCATTGGGTATTACAGGCTCACAAACTCAATATTACTTTCTTTTGATGTTGTAACCTTAAAGGGAACTGCAAATCCATTGAAGTAACCAATAGCATGTTCAAGCAATATGCTTTGCTATTTGCCCATTACCAAATAGGCAAATATATCAACTGAAATTAGACGTAAGCTTTAGAAATGTATGTATTTTAGCAAATATAAGTATACAATTTTTCAAAAGATTCTAAGACAGCACATAATAGAAAACTGCATATTATGTTTTGCTTGGCACACYCACGGAACAGCTTTTTTAGCTGCCTATTTTTCGCCACAAAACAGCCCCGTGAAGATATGACAAATTATTTAAAACCAATAATCTTTCTAAGGCACAATGCTGTTATTTCAGGGTTATAATCTTGCTACTCAACTTGGCCATTCTATAATTAAACCARTACCGAGCTTATTTTACATTCAAGATTGATGATACACGGATAACAGAGTTATCTGGGGTAATGGTTTTCCCTCATAACATCTTTCCATTGTTGGTTCATTCCTCAATTACAAGAATAATTTTTTTAAAGGAAGGATTAAATTATACCACCGGCTATAGCTTATTTTAAGGGTCATTTGGTTATGTATCTTTTAACTCAAGTGAGCTTATGTGATTTACTTCAGAAGCATAGCCTTAACCCTAGAAACGCAAGCACAATGCTTATCATAGGATTTTGAAAAAAAAGGGAGTTACCTTAACAGAGGATATCGCAGAGCATTAATGCCAAACTCACACACTTTTCACCAAGAAAGGAGAACTCTGTTCTGACTGTTTCTTTTGCTTCTTTTTTGGTTGTGGTGTAGGAACCAYGGGCTGCTTGCGCTTATCTTTCCTGTTTGATTTTTGTTTCCCATGCCTCAAGCTTCAATTTTCAAAAACAAGAAGAAAGCATCAATAATCATATTCCTTATCATTTCATTCGTAACAAATTAGGGCTTGTTTGGGATATGCTTACAAGTTACAATTAAGCATATAGATTCAATGCTATACAAATGTTAAGGTCATTTTAAGTATTGCTTGTCCTTGTTACAAAAAGAAAGTTGTTTACAGCTTCTCTTTATAAGCACACATGGAGGGGGTAAATCTTAAAGAAATATATAATTTATATCTGGTGCTTATAAACATGAATGACCTTGACCAGCCCTTCATGTAATTGAAGTCTAATTGTCATTCAAGGAGAAGACATATGTTCAAACATGTACATCAACCATGGATTCAAGGATATGGGCTTATTCATGCAGTATAATACTTGCATCAAATGATTTATAACAAGAGCAAATCACATACAACATTATAAAGTACCCAACCAGGTAGGCTAAATCAAGACTAACAGCACAATAAGAATGAGATTGTGTTGACAAAGAGTGCTTGCATAGCTTGTGAAATCCAAAAGAGGAAGAAAACCATGAAGGTTCAAATACGATGACTCCGTGTTATCTATAAAGCAKATGGTCGTCCTGTGATTAATCGGCTCACACAGCGGGTTGGATGTCCAGGTTAATTATTAAAAATAAAAAAAAACTTACACCCATATCTAATCTATTATTTCTTTTGGAAAAATATCATTTTGCTACAAGTGGAACAAAATTTCATATCCAATACCACCAATTAATTATACCTTCACTTGATAAGCAAAAGCAAAAGCAAAGCAAAACAACCTCCATTTTTCTTATGAATGAATCAAGAAGCAGCTGTAATTCCATGACTGTCCCTGCAATCCATACTCATTACATACAAACCCAAAACTAAGTAAGTTATATGTAACTTTACACAAGTTTACATACCTTAGTGCAACAGCAGCCGGAAATATGAAACCAACCGACACAGTCGCTGTCTCACCCGTGAACCGGAAGGCATCCCAAATGCTCGGTATAAAATTTGCTCCAACATAAATCAAACTCATCACAAAGATTGTTACCATCAAGAATCTTCTATTATCAAAACCAATAGGGATT
>NC_037541.1:10509187-10531142 GCF_001531365.2 Cynara cardunculus var. scolymus
AAACAGCATAAGAAAGACTCGTATTGCAAGAAATATGTTCGCATATCACAAAAAGTTGAATAAGAGATGTTGAATGCACAAATGTCAGCTAAATCAAGCAGAAATCAAATCTCAAACCAGGTTTCTGGGGAGAAGCTTGATGCCACTGAAGTTACCTGGAGAGTGATAGACTGGGATTAAAGCCTGAGTGATGGATAATGAGTGTCTCTTCGAAGAGGATGAGCCTGAATCGTTTTGAGTAAAGGATGAGTGTCGAAGAGGATGACCCTAAACCCTAAGAATGAATCGTATTTTTGAGGGGAAGTCTCTCTCACAGCCTGAATCATTTCAAATTTCAGAAATTTCAAATTTGAAATTTGAAATCTGAAATCGGTAAGAGTAGAGAAGACAGTGATCGGATACAGAAGAAAGGGACCAAATTGGTGATTTTAAAAGTCTGAAAAGAGAAAGTAGGTTTGACCCAATTAGGATTTGGTATGGTATGAAACCCTTGCATAAATAATTTGTACATTGTGCATGATAATTTGTAATTAAGAGATTTTTTGAATTCTTGCATAAAATGATTGTACTATGTGCTTGAAGGGTTGTATTTAAGATAAAGACTTAAATGCTTATATATGTAGTATAGATATATATAAAGATTTTATAATTTCATTTATTTCATTGATTGGACTCACTAGGCGTAAGCCTAACACTTCTTATATGTTGGTATGTATATCAGGTTTCTTTAGCAGCGGGGTTTCTAAGAGTTGAGGGGAGCGTTAGTCGGTAAAAGTTTATTTTTGGAACAAGCCTTTGGTGCTTGATCGTCGCAACGATGGACGTTACGTAAATTTTTGGTAGATGAGAGGAACACCCGTCCTTAATCTAAACGTAAAATTGCTTAGATTAATAGGTTGTTTTCATCGTCTCATTCGTCGTCTCTTGTGTAAACGCTACACTTTTCCCCTTTGTTGGGTGATTTTATTTTGAGATTTAGCTTCTGTCAAGTTCCTGTTTGGGTCCTAGCTACCTCATAAATATATATATATATATATATATATATATATAATGTATATGTTCTTATAATTAGTTTTTTTTTCAGCTTTTTTTGGGTGTTACAAGTGTCCCAGCCTAACCCGCCAACAACCCAATAAAACCCAACCCGTTAAACAGCCAACCCACCAACCTGCTAATTAAGAGGATTGAAATTAGGTTAGCCTAGCTCAACCCAACCCAACTCGTCGCTAATACATATAACTTTGATCAAAATTTATTTTTATCTATATAATATACTAGTGTATTATATATATATATATATATATATATATATATATATTTGTTCACAGTCAAGATCACTTCATAGATCGGTGTTATAAAGTGAGTCCTAAAATGGTAAATACTCTAATCCACAGACTTGAGATGTGCATAGGGATCTAATGCATAAAGAGTGCTACACTTTGATATAGTCTAAATTTACCTCAACCATGTAATCATAAGAACTACATTAGAAATAACATGAACTATGTACAAGTCATGTACATGCAATATGAGAATAGGTGTAACACCCCCAAATCCATACATTGCATATAACACATATTTCATATATAGAATACATGTTTTCTCCCACATAGGTTCTTGATACAAGAGTCTATAATGTAAAATACGCAACCCAAAAATTCCAAAAGTACATGTTCTTGCATCCTAGCATCTATGCTTCCAAAACAGCTAAGCACATAGGGAAGTAATTCACATAATGTTCTTTCCCTTATTATATTTACCTACACACATATTTTTAAAAACACGAAATGAGGATTAGACATGAATGTCTAGTGAGGTTCCCTTTTTATGTAATGCAGGGTGAAGATCACCAAAACATTTATTTCAAATAATTCATCTTATGTAGCAAAACTAAAATCATACTGTTTTGGTCCATCGAGCCTCTGGTTCTAAACCACACTTGGAATATATTTCAATAACTAGGACCAGAGCCCCTCTGGTCTCTCTTCCAGAGCCTCTGGTTCCTCGACCAGAGCCTCTGGTTGTACTAACCAGAGCTTCTAGTTCAAAAGACATGATCAACCAGAGCCTCTCTGGTTCAACTTGTAAGCCAACCAGAGCCTCTCTGGTCTATTTTTCGTAAAAAGATTCTAAGTATAAAATCATTTTCTTAAAACTTCTAAAAATACGATTTTGACATAGAAACTCTTCACAATAGATATAGAGCCTCTGATCCAATTAGTACATTTAGTAAAAACTTGCTCATTCTCCAAATCAATAACCAGAATCCTCTGGTCCAATAATGAGGACCAACCAGATCCCCTCTAGTTCCTTACAAGGAACAACCAGAGCCCCTCTGATTCCTCATAAAAATAATCATTCTGTTCCAAAACACTTTTAACCAATATTAATGGCCATAGGTCAAGTTTTCCCCTTCTCAATAACATCAATACTATTATTTTTAATAAGAACAATATCTTTGAGTTCTCAAATCGCAAAGAAGCAAGGACTCAAATCTATTGTAGTCTTAAAAGACATAATAGTAAGAGCTATAATATTCAAACATAATTGCCACCATTATATCCAAAATACACTTCTCCTTGATATGCCATCCTTATTCCAAAAGACAACTCTCCTTAATATGTCACCCTTATTCCAAAAGACACCTCTCCTTGATATGCCACCCTTATTCCAAAAGACACCTCTCCTTGATATGCCACCCTTATTTCTTCTTCAAAATCTATGAACTAGTTTGGATGAAGTACCGCAGTCACAACCATCTTTTCGAATCCTCATTCATAGTTTTATCCATAAAATCTATAGATTAATTTCAAATGAAGACAGATCAAAATCACAATCGTCTCAAAAGAATATCTCTATAGTCTTCAACCAACAATTTTATCATTAAAACCTTTCAAACTCAAGAACAATCTATTCTTTCAATGATTTCCAAGAACATCATGTCCTTTTTAAATCCTCAAAACATGATATTATTTCCAAAACTGTTTTAAAGAAACAATCTCTTCTTTATCTTTCCCAAAATAGTTTTTAATACACAAATATATAACAATAACACCTTTAAACTATCAAAATAGTTTTACCATCTTTTCTTCAAAACCAAAATCAAAACCCAGCAGTTTATATAACAAAATATATAAAGGTTTTTAGTCATCAAAAACTCACAGTGTATAATCAACAGTATTTTTAAAATTCACCTTAACAATCACAGATTCTGCAGAATATAAACACACAACAGATCTTCCGTTAGCACATAATCTTCAAATCACCTTTGTGTATTAATCTTTCTCAAGAACTCTTTCACCGTCACACACACTTTCTTTTCTAAAAAAAGTTCCTTTCTTCCAAAAATCAAGATAAGGTATGATCTTATCTTTTTCCTTCTTTATATATTTTTCTAACAAAGGCGGTGATGGCTTTAACCAATAAAGGTAATTTAGGCGGTGAGTTTTTCATTATAAAATTCATGATTTCTTAACCATGAAGGTATAAGTTTTTAAATAATATAATAATGTTTCCACCAGAATATCTTATCACAAATATGCATCACCTCATGTATGCTTCACACCACATGCATATATGTATAAATTACATACATATCATGCCATCTTTTCACATATATGCATGCACAATATCATGTTCACATTTCACATATATAGTTTATGCATTTCTACTTAGATATGCGTATTTCACGTAATCCACATAATAAACATGTATAAATTACCTCAACCCAGTTTGTCTAAAACCTGGTTATAACAATTGGGCCTCTCAAGATGAGATATATATTTTTGGGCCCCTCGATGACATACTCTAATAACAAGGCCACGGACAACTGGATTAATTGAACTGATAGAACTTGTCTAATTAAAATATGTCGGAATCGAGAAACATAATTTTGAAGTAAAAAGGATGAGATAGGTTTATACTTTAAGTTCAAAATAAAATATCGTGAAGCACAAAGATGACGAGTGATTCTACCATATGATTGATTAGATCAATCAGATTGTTTGAAAAAGGCACATTTACATAGCATTAAGGTGGTGACATGTTGCTAGACACGTACCATCGTCTGTGTTACTGTGTATCATGTGCAAGTGGAATAATGTAAATTATTATATGCTTTCGACAGGTGTCAAATAGAAATACTGTCAACGAGTATGTAAAGCTATACAGGTCGCACCAAAGAAAAATATACTCTTCTATTATCAGAAACCCAAATTAGATCATGTTTTTTTTTTCTATTTAAAAAACACATATTTAGATTTAGAGGTTTGGGGCTAGCACCCGATGAAAGATAACTACATGTTCGTATGTGAATTCACGTAGAGGAAATCTACTTTGATTTCTAACGTGCTCCATCAGAACCCATTACAAATCTGAAAGGTAAAATCTCTAAACACCCTATAATTTGTTTAGATTCATTTTAAATTGTCATTGAATCTGGTTAAGAGTTTTAGAAAAACTTTTTAAATAATGTAAGTTAGATTATTTTAATTTTATTATAAAACAATTTACCATAAATTGATTATTTTACATGTTCAAAGTCTCGAACTGGTTATCTAGAAGTAAAGTATATAAGATTATTAATTATGTTATAATTCGTAATTCAGTTTGACCGATATAGTAAACGAATAACTGAAACTGAACCGTTTAATCCGAAAACCAAATAACCTGAAACCAATTTGGTTTGTGTGTCTTATTCGGTTTAGGAATTTTTTTGACACTCCTAAGTCTAATCCCGATCATCTAAGTTTCTAGATCCACCACTGTAATTAGGTTAAGTTACCTATTTGGTGTTTGCAGTTAGTTCACATTTTATCATTCGATACTGAATAGTAATATAACAACAACTTAATTCACTTTACGCTTTCAGATACATGTCTTGCACATACGACTGATTGATCAAACGTGTTTCTTATCAGATTAATAAGATTAATTTGTAGAACTGGTAAAAACTTATTGGATTAAGATGGATTGGGTTAGATTATCTTGCCAACATTTTTTACTTTTAAATATACTTATAAAAACTATTTACTAACACAAATTTTTAAATTTTCTTGAAATCAATTTTCAATTTAAAATTTTCCAAAAATTAATGAATTCCATTTAAAATATAATAGTAATAAACAATCAAAAATTAAAATATTGATAGTCTAGAGCTGTAATCGGATTTTTATGACCAGTTTGTTAATATCTTAATAAGTTTTACTGAGATTTAAAAACTATTCGATTAGCTACTTATTGTATTTGGTAGTGACTTAATAATATAGAAAATGACGTATTTAATAACCTTCTAGGACAGTTTTATGTTGAAAGCCAATTTTTTTTTCAAACCTAATTCTCCTAATTAAATAACACGTTCCTACATCCATAATAAAACCCTCTTATACAAAAATCTTTCCAATCTATATGTGACATCCATCACTTTTTGAGCGTCAGGTTAGCATCTTTAAAGAGTTCCTATAATCAGGATTTTAATTTATTAGGATTTAGTCATGTTGTTTAAAAAATCAATCGACTTAGCTCCCAAATTGGTAGTTCAGAAAACCCTGTCACGACGGGTAACTGATAAAGTAACTTATGTAATGTCAAATATATTAAAATTCACTTAAAATAAATAAAGTCGATATTATAAAATTTAAAAATATAAAGTTTTAACTGTATGTGCAAATAATTTTTACAAAATTTGGAATTTTGACTTATTAATGAATAATTTTATTGGTATTGATAAAAAATTTTTAAATTTATATTTATTTGGGCTGAGTTTGTAAGAAAAATAAAAGAAAAATATGGTGGTCGGGCCTTGTATGGACCAGCCCCTCTACCTTCATATAAAAACCCCACATCTTTTGAAAAATCATTCATTTCACCATCACATTTCTTTTTTTTTTTCCCTCTCTCTCTAAATCTTTCATCTTCCCAGCCGAATCCAAGTTCCCAAAAATTCTCATTGAGTCTTTAAACCTTGAAGAACATTCAAACCCTTAAAAGATAGCAAGAAAAATGTAATAAGATAAGTTTTATTTTTGTATTTTATCATTAATGTTCTTCATTTCTTTTATATTTCTTTCTTCGCTATGAGCTCAAAGATATTATGGGAAAAATCTAAGATGAGAGATTATTCATCAAGGGCATAAAAATGTATTCAAAATGATGATAATCTATGATCTATGAACTTAGAACTCAAGAAAATGGGATAAAACCTCAATGCATGTAGTTTTTAATCAATAAAAATGGCATTTTGAAACTGATAGGTTGTTTCTAACAATCATGTTGACTATTCTCTTCAATTTCAACCCAAAATATTTGATTTTTGTTAGAGTTTGTTTTGATTAGTTACTATTTTACTACTTCGGGTCTCACTCAAAGATATTGAGTTTTGAGCCTTTAAATGTTAATATAAAATTTGTAGGAGCAAAAAAGGCTGCTGTTAGACAAAGAAATCTAACAACAGTGACTGTTGTAATTTTAAAAGATTAAAAGTAAAATGATTTTTGGAAGGTTCACTTGACAATGATTGGTGAAACCAAGAGTCTAGGAACATAATTTGTATATCTGTCCAAGTAGCAACTTTTTGTGCAAAAACCTTTTATTTAATTAAATATTGGGTTATTTTTTGTATCAACTTTAACCCATAAAGGTTTATTGGCATTACATAAGATATAATCTTACTTTATCTATATCGTGACCTGATGGGTGATCTAACTAATGGAATTTTGGGTGTTTAGGACATTAGTGCGGACGTTGGTGCTCTAAGCTTAACCAAAACCTTGGATACTCTTCTTCAAACCAGTGAGTTTTCACAGCCCCACTTTTACTGTTTTTAGTTACTTTTTTAATGGGGGGAAAAGCATGAAAGAATGCAAACTTTACTGTTTAGATGTAAAACTTATGGACTAAAGAACTGTTTAATCGAATACTGTGAAAATCATGAAAAATTGATTATTATTGCACTACCTATAAATGGTAAATTGATGTGCTTGAGAGGATATTTCAAAAAGTCTCCGTCCGTACACGCTACTAGTTAACTCGGGCACGTCCTCGGGCCGTGGTAATTGTGGATAGCCGTTTTGTGTTGACAGTTCCACCCAGAAAATGGTGCACATTACCTAAGTTTTTCATAAGTCTACTCATGTGTGCGAAAGGGCCACCGCTGAAGTAGTACTGATACAAACCGTGGTACCTAAGTGAGTTAACGGGCCACTTATGGTATTTGTAAACTAATGGGGCACATTGGTCAGGTAAGACTCTGTATCATCTCAAGTTTTTAAGCATCGATGGAAAAATTTACATTTATAAAGTGCATGTTATGTATAAGTTTGCAATTTGTGGTTTATGCATTGTAAATATTTTGTGCATATTAAAACCCGTAAACTCACTAAATCTTTGTAGTTGACGTCGTTTTTGTGTTTCATGCTTTTCAGGAAATTAAGTAAGAAGGAAAGTTTTGGAAGATCTTGTGATAACATCTGTTCACAAGCTTTAGAAACCTCTTTTTGTGTATATAATGTTTTATTCGTGAACAACAAAATTACGAATTTGTAATTTTTATGAGTTATGTAATTTATGGTGATATCTATCGAATGGAGCTATGAATGCTTAGGGCCAATCTCCGTCCGGCCCGAGCAAACCTTTGCACACCTCCGTTACCTTTTGGGAGGCCTACGCCCCATAAAAACTGTCTACCTGAGACCTGTTACGCCTCGTGTTTTCGCTTTAACGGGATGTGACACTATACAGATAAATTGATCTACACAAACAATTAACCTATACATGACTTAATAAAAAATTCAACAAACAACCCCTTTTTAGTATTCTAAGTTGGTTTAATGTTGGACATTTTAAATGAAGATATAAGGTAGTTGTAAAATTTTTACTTAGGTATTTCAAATGTGACATCCAAAATATTTATATACTATTAAATATAATTAAAATAACCAATTTTATCGGTTGATTTAATCTATTAGTCATTTTTTAAGGTTTACCTGTAACAACTCTGCACTTTTAGATTTCCAGGTTAGAACCTTATTACGGGATCTTTATTTGAAAACTAAGTCTATTAGGGTTAGCCTTATCTAGAATAGGATCCTGAAGAGGTCGTCTAAAAGACCAGAGGATAGAACAACCAGAGGCTCTGGTTTGTACTAACACAGAGGCTCTGGTGACAGCTACAGAGGCTCTGTTGTCTCTTCACAGAGACTCTAGTGTCTCTTCATAGATGCTCGTGTCTCTTCATAGAGGCTCTGTTGTCTCTTCACAGAGACTCTGGTGTCTTTTCATAGATGCTCGTGTCTCTTCACAGAGGCTCTGGCGTCTCTTCACAGAGACTCTGGTGTCTCTTCATAGATGCTCTGGCGTCTCTTCACAGAGGCTCTGTTGTCTCTTCACAGAGACTCTGGTGTCTCTTCACAGATGCTCTGGTGTCTTTTCACAGAGGCGCTGGTTCTTCTTACAGAGGCGCTGGTCGCCCATGCTTGATCGATTCAGTACAGCAGCTGGTCTTTTTCCAGTCTTGGACGTTTTGGCACAGCATCATTTCCAGGAGTCCAATCCTTAGCCCCGATAGCTTAATAAAACTTTTTAAGAACATCATTAGCATTAAATTAATGCTAACAGATCGTCTTATTTACCTTCTAAAGATTAGTTGTAGATCATATTTCAGCGGGTAGTTGACCAAGTTGGTTCATGCAAATGCCAATCAAACTCGAAACGTTTCACATAAAATAAAGTTGATATTTTAGTCTCGTTCCTTTAAAATTTTAAAGTTTTCCCAAAAGTCTCAATTCCCTTTTGTTTAGTTGCCAACTATTTTAAAAGAGTGGCGATTCAAAGGTCCTTGTAAAACCGTTTTGGCTATTTTAGATTTTTGGGACTTAGCTTAGAAAAGTAAAAGCCCCTTGGGTTTGGGCCTTTAGAGGCCAGCCCACTACTCCTCTAAAAGCCCCAAATAAATACCCCATTCTCTTTTGAAAACTCTTCATTCTTYAAAAGTTCCAACCTTTTTCGTTCTCCCTCTCTAAATTTCATCACCTTCTAGCTGAACTCTTCCCCCTGCAAGTCTAGAAATTCCGCCGCATTCGGGTCGTTCATATCTCCCTCGTCTACAAAAAGGTATGTTCTAAAAGCCATTTATTCCTCTTCTAGTGCTCAAATTCCTATTCTCTCTTCCTGSTCAACTCAAGTTTCGGGATTTAAAGATGGTGAGATTATCCATCAAGGACTTACATGTGTCTTCATCGGATGATAATCTGTGACCCAAGGATCTTTTAATCCCAAAGACAAGAAGAGAGTTCTCGCATATAAGGACCGATTGCACATTCGGGKGATTTGGRTCTTGCATGCATCTCTAAATCAATTCTCTCATCTTGTAGCTTACTGGAACCAAAATTCTCATTGTTTTATTTTCTTTTCTGGAATTTATTTAAGAGATGAGGATTTTGGTGTTAAAAGTCTCGATTCTTAAAAATATTGAGTTCGAAACCGTCCCCATTTTTGCTGCCATTCTTGGGCATGCAACCGGATTTGAGGAGGCGTGTGACTCAAGGTTGTAAACTATTCTTGGGAAGGGTATTAAACCCACTCAAAATCTCTTGATTCCGATGATTGGCGGCTGCCATCATTTGTCTTGGAATGACATTTAATGATACCATTAATTAGATTTTGGGAGGTTTCTCTTTAACCAAATAATTGAAATATCGGCTATATTTATGAAAATATTTGGCGATATTGCATTGAAAACAGMTTTACCCAACCTAAGTCATGGAAATTTWGAAGTTCATGTTAGTACTGGTTGCTCTGTCAGGAAGTCCGAAATAGTCCTACGTCTAGTCTTAATTTTTTTTATTAACTTGGATATCCAACCCGTTATGCGAGTCGACTAATCCTAGGACGACCACCTGCTTTGCAGGTAACATGGAGTCATCGCATTTGAACCTCCGTGTCCACAAGGGCAATCTTAATTTCTTTTCTGCGGAGTTGGGTGAAAAATGTAAATTTTTTGCAGACCTGGATGAGAACGGCTTATTTTTTTGCAGACCTAAGTGAAAAATGTAATTTTTTACGGACAAGAGTAGAAAGTGTATTTTTTTTATCTTTTAGCTGAGTCTGCAATTGTATACATGATTTGTGGACCTATAACTATTTTGGTAAATTTGGAGAGAAAATGGCTAAAAGGCGAAACCAACCCTGAAAATGCTAAGTTAATAAATTTTCCTATTAAATAATATATTTTCAAACTTGTATTTTTTATTTCCTAAAAATAAAGGGGTAAGACGATTTTGTCCAAACATAAAATAGGTCCCGAGTTCGATCTTGGACCCCTTGTTAGGATTTATTGGGGTTGCCGATAATCAAATTTTTTATTTCAAATGTTTGTATCCATATTTCTAGCCTTTACTTTTAAAAGTAAACGTAATTTTATCTTCTATCATTAATTATGACATGAAGAAATTTAAATTATTATTTTAATTAAAAGTATGGTAATTCTTCGTTTCATAAACTATAATGTGAAGTTTGATTTGTAAAATGTTTTCATATGAAATGAAATCTATCAAAAGAAATTGACTTTGAAGGAATTAGAATTAAATATTATCAAGTTTAACTATCTGTTTGATTGACATAAATTGAAATATGTCTGTTTGATTTATATAATGTAGCTTTAGAATTGAAATGATATATTGACAATCGTCCAAAATGCTTTTTTTGAAAATTTTAACTTTTTTAAAACTAAAAATATTTAAAAAAAACAAAAAAAATGGTTTATCAAAACTTGGTTGTTTGTTTACCTCTTAATAGTTTCATTAGATGGTCTCTAAATTGTTAAATGATGAATCTTATTTGGCAAAAAAAAATCTGTTCTTAATAATTTTAAAATCTTCTGAATAATTTGTATCATGCACCTTCCTTAACCATTAAACTCCATAATTTTATTATAAATAATTGCTAAACAATAATATTTTATTTTGTCCTATATGATAAGAATCTATTGATCATTCTGACCAATTATTCGGTAACTACAAACGTCATGTTATTTTGATACGATTTACATCTAAAAAGGATTTGTATTATGACCGTGTTGGGAGGATACACGGCCACCTGTGTGTAGGCTGCCAGTTGCATATCACTCGCCGCCGCTATCGTCATCCCCAATTCCCCCCTCCTCCTCCTCTTGATAAAATCTATAGCACAAATGGATTAACGGATGATTGCATCACCATCGTTAATGGCTTCTTCATCTTCATATTGCGTCAAAATCGATGGATTACGCGGTACTGACACCACCGCATTCATCCCAATTTCAGTTGCTTCTTCCATTTGCGCCTGCCAATTTTCCCCTAAATCCCTAATTTTGAGTCGGCCATCTATCAATCTTAAACTCAAGTTCGTTGATGCACTTTTCCAAATTCCTAATGGTGGATTTGGAATTCATTGTAACCGACCGAGGATTTTCACCAAGACTCTGGTGGTTAGAGCCGAGGCGAACCAGATTGAAGATGAGGAACCTGTTGAGGTAAGAGAAGAATTTTCGAAAATAAATGGTGCTATAAGTTGTTAATTCTTGCTAGTATTCATTTGCATTGATTGTAGAACTAAATTTTGGGGAAATGAAGTATATACCATGGGACCGTGCAATGTGAATATCTCTGAATAAATTGGACTTCCTCGGTTTCTTCATACCGGAAATGGACATACCCATTGATGTTGGCTGAATCAGTCATTTCATGACCTAGGATTGATAGTGTGACTTTATTAGATTTTTTGTAAAATAGAAGTCGAAATTGATCTGAAATTTTATGCTATGATAGTGTAAGTTTAGATTCTAAGACTGTTTTAGCCATAAAAAAATTCAAAGTGTGTCAAATTATTGAATAAAGGTATTCTATGGTTGCTTCATAACCTCAAAGGATTTAGTTGATGATAACCTAAGAATTTACGGTTAAAAAAGGATATTCTTGTTTAGGTTTTTAGGGAACTAAGAGAGTAAATGAGCTATACATGATATGGCTATAGAACTGGTCAACTAGTGTATGATGGATAAACTATTCAAGTATTCAACTCTATTTATAATTATTAAAATAAGCAGAAAAACTTCATTTTTGTCCATATATTATATATGCTAAACTGAAGACAGAAATAATGAACATATTTACCATGTCTAGTTGATTTCTTCAGCCTGATGCATTCGAAATTCAGTCACAGGCTACACTGACAATGAGTATGTGTAGGTTAACAAAAACCATGGTTCATCAAAAGAGGATGCAGATTTAATGCAACAGCAGAAATCAAGTCAGTTAGCAAAAAGGGTTGTCTTTGGACTTGGAATTGGAATTTCTGCTGGTGGAGTCGTTCTAACAGGAGGATGGGTATTCTCTGTGGCCTTAGCTGCTGCTATATTTGCTGGTTCAAGAGAATACTTTGAATTGGTTAGAAGTCATGGAATTGCTTCTGGAATGACTCCCCCTCCTCGCTATGTGTCGCGAGTTTGCTCTGTTATCTGTGCTCTTATGCCTCTATTGACACTGTAAGATCTGCTGCGTACTTTCTAATTTCTTATGGCTTGTATCATAAAAAAATCATGTGAAATGTACTTCATAATTTTTTTTCTAGGAATGGTGGATGTTTTACCTTAACAAATAAGTTGCTAATATAATAAAGATACCCATTATTGTTTCCATAAGATTTGACCCTGCTCCTGCTATGGCATTTCCATATCTAGATGCTACTGTCAGAATTATTTCTAAAATCTCAAGGAAATCGATATGACGTTATGTTTGTTTTAACTGCCAAATACTATGCTTTGCCTTCTGTCCATTAATATTGTTTTCTATATATGTCCAATATTTACCGCATCTTTCTCAAAGTTTACAGAGTCCAACATGTTGTAGATCCCTGTTGGTTATTCATGCTTCACAAAAATGTCTTTTCAATTGAAATATAACATCCTATATGTTCATCTGATGAGAAATTGATGTTTGTTTTTCTCACCTAGTTTTTATATGAATCATTGGCTAATTACCAGGTTATAAATAAACTTGCTTTTGAAAAACAATAGACTAGTGGTGAAAAACTGAAATGCTTTGTATAAAAGGTGAAGGATGATTTACACCCATTGCTTCTTCTTCAAACTAGGTAGTGTAAGCACTATTGCAAGGAGGAAGTCATGAATTTTGATGGTTTGAATGCCCAATGAACTGTTTTAGTTGTAGATTAAAAATAACTATTATGTTAATTTATGGTATGATGGTAAATCATTCTGAAAGTCCATTCTAAATTAGAAATAGGTCCAAAATTTTAAAAATTAAAAGGTGGTCAATTTTCTTCCTGTATGGTGGAATGACGAAGGAATCACGTTAATCACATGCTGAGTTTACTATGAGGGGTTGTAACTTCTGTGAGATAGTCCAATTGTAGTACCTTAGATGTGATCATCTAAAAGCCAATTCCTTTATCTTTGTGTATAAAAAAATCAGTAACTCCCTCCCCCGTGTTTGCTTATACATGCGGTTTAATCTGTCCTGATAACTTGTTCTTTAATGCATAAGACTGAACGTGATGAATCATTTGCCCACACTAGATTGACAGCTGACTGCTACCTGTGTTCCACCCCACGCAAGAAAGTAAATAATAGACCATGTTCCTGTTAATAAAAAGGAGTATCTTAAAAAGCTTGTTATGTATTATTCATACTTCCATTTTCATTTTTTGCTTTCCATGATCATTCCATTTGCTGTGGTTTCAGATATAAGGGTCAAATTGATGTTTCTGTTACATCAGCGGCCTTTGTTGTTGCTATTACATTACTGTTACAAAGGGGAAATCCTCGTTTTTCGCAGCTAAGCAGTACAATATTTGGCCTGTTCTATTGCGGCTATCTTCCTTCGTTCTGGGTTAAACTTAGATGTCGTTTAACAGCACCTGCCTTAAATACTGGTAAATTTACAGTTTTTCATGCTTATCAATCTACAACGGTTGAAATTTTTCTTAATGTGGAATGGTCCTCGCCTTACTTTCTACCCATGAGTGAACCTTCTTATTTTTTGCCCAAAATTACAAATACAGGTTATTATGTCTAGGTATATAATATATAGCCTACCAAGTAGGACTTGGGGAGTTTGTGACTAGATGAAACTTCTCAAGTATGTGTTGAAATTTATAGCTTATGGCGCTTATTGTGCTTTTCTTACAGGTTGAATTTTGAAAATATGGTCTATAAGATAATTAGCATGTAATGAGGTGGTACTTTCTTGGTGCTAGAACTGTTTAAATGAGCAGCCTATATTTCAGTATATATGTGTATGTGTGTTTGTCAGCATTTAACATCCTGAGTGTCTGTTGCTTTAAAACGTGAGACGTAGAAGACGGGTACTTGACTGATTTTCCTGAACTATGTGGGATATTCTACAGTTATTCTTTTGACATGATTTTTAGAAATGTGGGAATGGGTTCAGTCTTCTTGGTTTGTGAAGGATGCCAACTTCTCCTGAAAATTTAAGCAGTCTCTAGAATGAAACAACAGAGAATGATATGGGGTAATATATGTGCATTTTGTAGTCCTGATAATAAATATAGTATAAAGAGGGTGGAAGGAAGAGGGGTTAAGCAGTCAGAAATTGAAGAACCTTTTGGGAGAGACTAGCACTCTCGAACTGCTAGAGGTTCTCTACGATGTCATTTGTTTTCCATTCATTTGGTTCGCTTGAATACAATTTGGCCAAGCATTTCCTTTCTATTTTTGTGTTTGCTTCACCCCTGTTATTCGATTCATAACAATATTGGTTAGTTTGCAATGAAACTATAAGTTATAAGTATGATGGTTAGAAAACTCTTTCACCCATGAAAATGATGCCATCTTTTCTGGAAAGAGCTTAAAGAGGTCGTGCAATTCTTTGTTGGTAATCGAGAGAACAATAAGAGAATTTTTCTTAATATGGTTCAGGAAGAGGCAGGTCTAGTCTCATTAAGGCCTGCATCACGGAAACTAAAGATAAAGTAGCTTGTACTTGATATAGGTTTCCAAATTCCAATACAGTGCACTGAATCTTAACTGATTTTAGAGAGAGACGCATGAAACATGCTTTAGAAGTGTAAATCGTTATCTGTGATCATTGTGAGTGTGTATTTGGGAACCTCGACATGTTAAGTAATATTTTGAAAGAGACATGATTCTTCTAGTTCTTTCAAGAAGATAATGCCCTTCTAGGTTATTAAACTTGATGTAGATGCCTTAGGTTCTATTCGTTTATTTCATTTTCTTCCATCCTCCATACTCCAGGCTCCATTTTGTGGATGCCGATCTCCGGTTCTCCTCATGTCATGTAAACGAACCCACAATCGTATCTTCATATGTTCACAACGTTAAGTATTATTATTTTCTTGATTTAGCACTTCATTTGATTCATCGATTTGGTAGATGCTGTAAATTATAGTATGTGTTGCTTTATTATGCATATGCTTCAAAAGGGGAGAGGTTGCTTCACTTGCTTGATCATAAGCATTTTACTGTTCATAAAACATGATAGGGTTTCAATCATACAAAAGTCAGTTAAAAGAATGGTCTGCAGCTTTCATATTCAATTTTCATAGAGTACGAAAACTAAAAGGATTGCAAAAAAAGTTCACATTTTGCACTTCTGTTCCACTTAATCTTTGGATTCGATTTAATCACAACTGTTTCCACCTATGGCTGTCCCAGACAATATATAGCTTTCATTTTTTCTTTGCCTGATACTGTTTGCTTATGATCTTACTAATCCAATATTGTATCTTCAAGAGGAGTGGGAGCTACATGGCCTGTACTTTTAGGTGGTCAAGCTCATTGGACGGTGGGTCTTGTTGCCACGTTGATATCTATCAGCAGCATAATTGCGGCAGATACATTTGCTTTTGCTGGTGGCAAGGTATATTAACTTCACTTCAACCCTCCTGATTTCTTTGATTTGGCGTCTTTATATTCTTTACTATTATTTCATGCAATACTTCCAATGCAGGCATTTGGAAGGACACCGCTTACCAATATTAGTCCTAAGAAAACATGGGAGGGAGCTCTTGCAGGCTTAACAGGATGCATAGCCACCTCTGTAATATTGTCAAAGATCTTTTCATGGCCTACATCTGTGCTCAGGTACTTACGGACTTTAGCTATCTTACTGTTTGGTATATAGATCATGTGTCCTTGTGTGTTTGGTACACAGATGAGACTGGACTGGATAGGCCTGGACGGGTGAGAGTGAAGTGAAAGAATGGTGGAAGGTTTCAGGGTTTAAATTTGATATGGGTAGCTTAGTAATTTACCAATCTTGTCTCATCTCCTTAATTTTTGTTCCACCTACTTTGGTGGGACCAAAAAGTGCATTTTGTTCACTCTGGCCCATCCTCTCCCAGTCTAAAGTCGTGCCAAATGTGGAGCCACAAGGTTTTGGTCTGTTCTATTCCACGTACCAAATTTCTGCACTTGTGCTAACATGTACTCTTGTTTGTCAGTGCAATAGGTTTTGGTGTCCTGAACTTCTTTGGCTCTCTTTTCGGTGACCTTCTTGAGTCGATGATCAAGAGAGATGCTGGTGTTAAAGATTCAGGATCCCTCATTCCCGGCCATGGTAATTGGTCTTTTCTCTCACACATCTTGTTTCTTTGCTAGTAATTACTAGTACAGTGGTCATTGGTCTCTTCTTGACCATGTTAGAGATGCCTACTTCTGGTTTTCATCTGTACTAACTGGAGTTGTGTCAGTGTACTCTTCATTCTTTGCTACCTACATCACTATTCTCATCGATATATACTCAAATTACTTGATAACATCTTGTTATATTTTCTCTTGAGGGAATCTTTTTACAAGTTTTCAATTAAAGAAATATGGATCTTTCCTTTCCTACTTTATTGTGATAAAAACATAAGGGTCATTAGTACATGTTTAGCGAGTCAATAAATCTGCTTTGACCAAAAACATACTAGGAAAAGGAATGATTGGCCATGTGCAAACACATGGCTTTTGTCCCCCATTCTTGTGAGCATTTCTTCAGTTTATGTTTCAAAGATATTGATCCTTGTACATATTGCAATACCATATGATGCAAACTTCTGCTACACTAATTTTGTATGTATTTTATCTCTATGAAAGCTACCTTCTTTTAAACGGATGAATATTACCTTTTTTTACCCCTAATGGAGGCATGCTACAGCTGAAAACACGGTTGCGCAGAACCATTTTTGTCCACTGTTCTGTTTTTCCACGGTTGACATACTTGTGCTACTTAGCTTCCTAAGTTTAAGAAACATACATTTGCATTGGGATACAAACTTAAGAGCCAGTCGTTCTAGAAATTCTATAGATGACACTTTGTTTTTATAAATTTATCCCTTGATACTTCATTTGGTGCCTCAGTTGTACTCTTGGTGACTTCAGTTTCATCAATGTTTTTTCGTTAGAAGGTGGAGGGAGACCAATGACAAAAAGAGCGACAAATGGACCGTTTTTCTTTTGAACCATAGAGAACCTTTAAGAAAATAAATAAAAATGTATTTTATCGGCCACTTGGAATTCCAGCCATTTTCATCGTCTTATATGGTGCAAGTAGAAGCGAAGACGTGATTCTGGGCTTCATTGTGACAGGTCCTAACAAATAGAGAATGAAGGTAAATAGTGTGATCGTTCAAACATGTTCTTTCTTTTCTGAAACAACTAGTTTCTTGCATCACCTTAAACATGTTGCGAGTTTCTTTTTTTGAAAGCTTATTTTGGTGTCAGTCTTATCTAGTACTGTTCCTATTGATGATAAATTTTGTCAACTCTTGAAATTCGAAATGGCGTCACCACATTGCGTTCCGTTAGTAAACTTATAATGACTTTAATCAACTTAAACAGAGAGGGAAACATAGAATTCTCATGTCACAGCATGTGCATATCGTGCTAGATTTGTGCTGATTGCTTTTCCTACATGCCGGTTGAGTTCTTCCTGCTCCTTTTTTTTTTACTTACTGTACCTGTTGCTTGTATTCTACGCACTTCTCTGCTACCTGAACACTTGTAATTTTTGTTTTGAACCGGGTTTCCGTGGAATTTAATGTGCTAATTTGATTTTGTTTTGTTTTTTGTGTATGATGGGGGGTGCAGGTGGGATACTGGACAGGGTGGATAGTTACATATTTACAGGTGCACTTGCTTATGCTTTTGTTCGTAACTTGCTACCCGTTTATGGAGTTTGAATCAAACTAAGCAAACGTGTATATGCGTTGTGCTAGAAATGGTAGAGATGATAAGTCTGCATTGTGAAAGGTAAGTAAGAAATACGTATACAGTTTGTATTCTTGAGTTTAGAAGAAACAATCGACTCTCTAGTTTCGTTTCACTAGATGCCAATAATTAAATGTGTCGAATATTGTTACATTTCAATCAATAATAATACCTTATAGAGCTCTATGCAATGGCAAAAAAGGAGAAAAACACACACTACATTCTCCCCCATATACTTGGGCCATTTGGTTTTTGGGCTATCCGATGTCCGGATATATTTTGGGCCCAAACCGCTTGGGCGTTCATTCTTTTTGAACAAAATGTTTAAAAATGTTGGTTGAATCTTAGTTCGACAATTTTAGAGACCGGGTCAGGCCAATTTACTGGGTTGACAATTTTGGAAACCTTAGTTTTGCTACAACCATTCCGTTGCATTGATCTCCGTTTGATTTCTGGTGTTGGGTTCAATTTCGACTCGCCATTTCATTTTGTTCTTTGGTCAGGTGAGCGAGTAGGATGAAAGATATGAAGAGAGTCTTTAGGGCAAATGAGTATTTCATAAATACAAGTGGATGAATCCATTAAGTAGAAGTATGAAGTCTTATTTCACTTCTGATTAATAAGAGGTGGTGTTGAAATCTGAATCAATAAGACTGTTTATTTTTGTAAACCGATAAATGTCTGAATTTGTTTTGTTTGTCTGTTTTACCTATTAGAAATGATCAATTAAAGTTAACCGATTGAGAAACATTGTTGGTAAGAGTTTGAAGAACAATAAGGGGCAAATAAAAGGTTAGTTTACCTCTTATCAGATAAAAAGAAGAATAAAACATAATTGTCTTATAAAAATTAAAAAAAAAAACAAACAGTCTAAATAATATTTATTTTAATAAAAAAATAAAATAAAATAAAATAGGGTGGTATTTGTGGGGATGATGGATGACAAAGACAAGTAGCATCCGGAATGCAATGTGTTTGTGTAGACCATTGAAGGTGTGTTTCTCGATATCGAGGGACCTACAAAAAAATGAATGCTTGCTTTTGGGGTATTTTTGGAAATAACTTAAAATATATGGATAGGAATGAAAGCGTTGTTTTCAAGCTCACTTTTATTCTATAAAATCACACATCTCTCTAATATTCTATCTTCAATCATAAATTTTTATTTTAAACTAAAAGAAATTAATTCATTTCAGTATCCCGTATATTGTTTTGTTAAATCCATTTCAATATCAGATTCTATTTTTTTTTACATGTTTTATTAAATTCATCTCAATATCTTGTTATTTTAACTTTAATATAAAATGGTTCATCATATATTAATTGTTTATATGTTCAAAGCCTTTGACCGATTATCTAGAGATAAAATATATAAAGTTATAATTATAAGGGTGGTGCCTGATTGGTTTGAACTTGGACTCCAAACGTCAAAATGTCTAAAAGTCTCAGGTTCAAATCCAAAAAAGAATAAAAAATCCTTTTGTGACCACAAAGGTTCAAATGCGGTGACTCCTGGCTATCCGCAAAGCAGGTGGTCGCCCTTGGATTAGTCGGCTCGCATAGCGGGTTGGATATCTAGGTTAATCAATATATATATACACACTATATTATAAAACATTTGACAAAAACTATTAAAAACGATTTTTTTATACATGAATTACTATTTATTGATGCATATTACTTAAAATTTAAGATTACAACTAAATTATGCATAAGTACAACTTATTGAAGCTCTATACTTGAATTTGTCTAACTAACTGCAGATAAACATAATCAAATATTGGATAAACATCTCATTTTAAATATAAAAAATCTAAATTAGGATAATCATTGATAACTGACAGAATGCATAGTTATTATCTTTATAAAAAAAATATATTATTAAATCTAAATTAAATTTCTTTGTTACTAAACCTAAATTAAATTATAATTAAAAAATTAATTAACGAAATTACACCTAAACACAAGAATTTTTAAAAAGATTAATTTAATACTGATATCGATATTTTCTTTTTCAAAATTTTATTATTTTTAAATTTATATTTTATTCAAAAATAAAAACATTATCACTATCTCAAAACCACATAAAACCAATGTTTATTTAAAATCAAGATTACAAATAAATTATACAAAAATACAACTTATTAAAGTTCGATGTTTGAATTCGTATAACTAATTACGGATAAACATAATCAAATAGAGGATAAACATCTTATTTTAAAATATAAAAAAATCTAAAATATAATTAAGATAATTATCGAGTTCTAACAAAATAATTAATTATTATATTTATATAAAAATTATATTATTAAACCAAATATAAATTACTTCCTTATTGTACTTAAATTAAATTATAAAAAAAATTGAATTAAAAAAGTACACAAAAAATGAGGAATTTTAAATAGTTAATTTGATACGAATATCGATATATTTTTGTTATGCATAAAGTACTGTATATTGATGCATATTACTTAAAATTCAAGATTACAAGTAAATTATGCATAAGTACAACTTACTAAAGCTCGATGTTTGAATTTGTATAACTAACTGCGGATAAACATAATTAAATAGAGGATAAACATCTCATTTTAAAATATAAAAAATCTAAAATATAATTAGAATAATTATCGAGTTCTAACAAAATAAACAATTATTATATTTATAAGAAAATTATATTATTAAATTAAATATAAATTACTTCGTTATTGTATATAAATTAAATTATAAAAAAATTGAATTAAAAAATTACACAAAAAAATGAGGAATTTTAAATAGTTAAATTTGATATTAATATCGATATATTTTTGTCAAATTTTTATGATATCTTCAAACTTATATTTTATTCAAAAATAAAAACATCATTGTTTTCTCAAAATCACATACGATCATATTATAACATCGATTGAGATAAAGAATAAAATGAAATATTAAAATCAAGATGTATATATATATATATATATATATATGGTTGAGTTCACGTGAGACTAAGGGTTTTTCGTGAGACCTGTAAGACCAATTTATCTTAATTGACCAACTTTATAAACTAATTATCTAATGATCTAAAATTGCACGGTGACAATTTTGTGATTATTGAGAAGTCTCGTGGCATTCATGAATGTTCAGATTGTCATATTATAGATCTAATCCAAGGGTTCAGAATTGGTCTTACGGGTCTCACGAAAACCCTTGGTCTCACATGATCCCAAGTCTGTTTTTCATGAGACCTGTAAGACCAATTCTCAACTCTTGGATTAGATCTATAATCTGAACATTCATAATCACAAAATTGCCACGAGATTTCTCAATAATCACAAAACTGCCACCGTACAACTTTAGACAATTAGATCATTAGCTTATAAAGTTGATCAATGAACATWAATTGATCTTACGGGTCTCACAAAAACTTTTGATCTCACGTGAACCCAACCATATGGTATAATTTGGTACCGAAATAGTAAAAGACGAAGTGTTAATATAGACTTTAGGTTTGATTTTAGGGATTAACAGAAATCATTTATTTATAAAAAACAAACATATAAAAGCCAAAGAAATATGATAATTTGATACGGTCTGGTTATCGAGGCAGATAATTGATTTTGTATTTGAAAAATATTACTTTTATTAAACACGCACATCCATGTACATCATATATATATTGCTACCACCTTTTTCTTACTTTTTCATGCATGCATAGCCATGTTTTATATATATATATATATATATATATAT
>NC_037541.1:10532058-10537529 GCF_001531365.2 Cynara cardunculus var. scolymus
ATATTTATCTAATATTTGATTATGTTTATCTGCAGTTAGTTAAACGAATTCAAGTATGAAACTTTAATAAGTTGTACTTATGAACAATTTATTCGTAATCTTAAATTTTAAGTAATATGCATCAATAAACAGTATTTCGTGCATAAAAAATGGTTTTTAAAAGTTTTTGTCAAATGCTTTATAATATATTAAAGATAATAACTAAGTATTTTGTTAGAAGTCAATGATTATCCTAATTATATTTTAGATTTTTTATATTTAAATGAGATGTTTATCTAATATTTGATTATGTTTATCTGCAGTTAGTTACACGGATTCAAATATGGAGGTTTAATAAGTTGTACTTATGCACAATTTACTTGTAATCTTAAATTTTAAGTAATACGCATAAATAAACAATATTTCGTACATAAAAAATGATTTCAAGAGTTTTTGTCAAATACTTTATAATATAGTATAGATATATTATTTATGCAAACCAAACTATTTATATAAAGTGTGAAAACCGTGGATTTTATTGTTTATTTTAGTGAATATTTTTCATAAAATTGTATAATATGATGAAATTGTTCCAAATAATTCATTTAATGATGAAAATGTTTTATATATTTTTGTTTCTATAAAAAAATTAAATTGTTTCATATATTTCTAATTTTAATGAAACTTGTTTACTAAAATCAATAAAATAAAGATGATAATGTCCATAATTATTTGAAACAATTTTATCATATTAAACAATTTCATATTTTTTTTTTGTTAAAGTAAAAAATTAAATCGACAATTTTCACGGTTTGTACAAATGGATTGGTTTGCAAAATACCTCTCCCTTATATATATATATATGTGTGTGTGTGTGTGTATATATATAAATATAAATATGTGTGCGTATATATATATATATATATATATATATGTCTATTATATATATGTGTACAGGAAGGTTTAAAAGAGAACGTTAATTATTTAAAAAATAAGAAAAATGTCGTTAATGTACAAAGTTATATGTGATTTTACATTAATGTCAAAAAATGGAAGCATGCGATTTTTGAATGCGTATGATTTTGTACATGAATATATATATATATATATATATATATATGTACGTATATGTGTGTGTGTATGAATCATATATGATTTTGTATACTAACAACCTTTTTCTTGTTTTCTGAAACAGTTAGCGTTTTCGTTTGATCTTCCCATATATATATATATATATATATATTTGTATATGTGGTGGATTTTTTTTAAATGATGTTAACTATACAAACATTTTTGCATCAATAAGAAATCATTGTTTGTCCTTGTTAATCAACATGTCAAAGTCAATTATTAAGTATATATATATATATATATATATATATATATATATATATAGAGAGAGAGAGAGAGAGAGAGAGAGAGAGAGAGAGTTGAGTTCACGTGAGACCAAAAGTTTTTCGTGAGAACCGTAAGACCAATTTATGTTCATTGATCAACTTTATAAGCTAATGATCTAATGGTCTAAAGTTGTACGGTGACAATTTTATAATTATTGAGAAGTCTCGTGGCAATTTTGTGATTATGAATGTTCAGATTGTAGATATAATCCAATGGTTGAGAATTGGTCTTACGGGTCTCAAGAAAAACTCTTGGTGTAACATGATCCCAAGTCTATATATATATATATATATATATATATATATATATATATATAAAAGTGAAAAACGCCTCCATTTGTGTAAAACCAATTTCATCCATCTATTTTCTTGATCAATGGTCAACATTAGTTTACTTTATTTTAGGAAATTAAAAAATATATTAAAAATTTATTTTCATATTAGCAATAAGGGTAAAATGGTAAACAAAAATACATATTTTGTAACATCTTATTGAAGGACATTATTCTTTATTTTAGGAAATTAAAAATTTCTATTTGTTAGGAAATAATTTCGCTAATACAGCAATTTTTTTATTCCGTATCTTGAAATTGTTTCAATGTCTTTCACACACCCATGTAAATATGCACCCTATTCATTATGAAATTATTTCAAGACGCACATGTTTCATCATGAATCCATTTCAGCATGTAATTATTTTATGACAAACCGCATACATTTTGCATTTCACCTACTAAATGGATCAACTACACCATCATTGAAACGAGGTTCACCATCAAACCAATTCACTACTCATTGTTCAATTACGCCATGAACTAGTTTCACTTTCATGAAACTTGTTTCTTGTACATAGATTAGTTTATTTCGCTCCTGATTTGATGAATTCATTCCTTTAAATCTTACAATCTTAAAGATTCTGTAGCAGATTACAATCTTCAAGATTATGGAGCAGATTCATCATGTACCCGTTTCATCATGCAATTATTTCATGACGAACCAAATACATTATGCACCCGTTTCACTACTCTTGGTTCAATTACGCCATGAACCAGTTCACCTTCATGAAACCTATTTCATGTACATTAATTTTCTTATTTCACCCGTGATTTGATGAATTCATTCCTATAAGCCTTACAATCTTCAAGATTCTGTAACAGATTCATCATGTATCCGTTTCATCATGCAATTATTTCATGACGAACCAAATACATTATGCACTCGTTTCATTTTCCACTTCACCTACTAAATGAATCAACTACACTATCAATGAAACGGGTTCACCATGAAAATGTTTCACTACTCATTGTTCAATTATGACATGAACCAGTTTCACTTTCATGAAACCTGTTTCATTTGTATTAATTTCTTTTTTAATCATGATTTGATGAATTCATTATATTATGTCTTACAATCTTCAAGATTTACCAGCAGATTCAATCGCATCACAATATATTTAGTTCAAATTTTTAAAATTATAATATAGTTAAATATTTAAATGTTATCTCTTATAAAATTTTCTTTATTACGTTTCCTTAATTAAGATTTATTAATAATTTCCATATTTAATTGAAAACATTGTAAATGACCGAAATACCCTTATTAATTAAATTAAATTAGAAAAAAATTGAATTTTCCTATTGGTCGAAGTTAGTTTACATGGTTTCTTAGAAATGCACGGTTTTCATTTGAACGTGCCCCTATATATAGGAGCGATCAAATGAAAACCGCTCCCATTTGTGTAAACCATATAAACAATCTCATCCATCCATTTTATTGATGAATGGTCAAGATTAGTTTAGGTTATATTAGCAAATTAAAATAAATAAAAAATAAAAAATTATTTTATAATCCCAAAAAAGACAAAATGATAACTTTGGTAGTGATAATATTAATGGCAACCATATCATGTATATCGTAATATTAATGAAACAAATCATTTGTAAAATAATATATTAATTTTATGTTCAAATATTATAAAAAAATAACATACATCATTAAAATAGATCAACAATATAAATAAAACACACTATAATCAATTTAAAATAATGAAACTTTTGAATAATAATAATAATAAAATTTACTATTACATTTCATGAACGAAACAGTTTCATAGTTTCATCAATACACAAATCAACGTAATGCTAGATGAGACATTTGTCATTTTCAAGTTTCCGATAGATGGATCCGTTTCAATCTAATTATGAAATGGTTTCACTGTGTGCTAATTAAACAACATGTTCTTAACAATTATGAAATGATTTATCTGTCGTTATGCACCCATTTCATCGACAAAGTTTTTGCTAACTACACAACATTTTTTGATAATAAAATTGTTTCACTGTTCGCTAATTATACAACATGTTATTAACAATTATGAAATGGTTTCACTTTCTTTATGCACCCATTTCATCGGCAATTTTTTTCCAATACGAACACGTTTCATAGAGTCAATGCATTTACCATTACATGCTTTGTTAACCATTAAGTGAACAAAATCATCCAAAAAAAATTAAAACAAAATGAAATAATTTCATCAATAATTGTTGATAAGAAAACAAGATTATGCAAGAATATTATATTACGCAACCAGTTCATCCCCATAAGTTTTCTAAAACAAGCTCCTCAATAAACATTTTCACGAACCAATCTGCATACGTTTCATAAAACAAGCTCCTCAATGAACGTTTTCACGAACCAATCTAAACATGAATTTGTTTCACAAATGATTATATTTTTACCGGTTCATGAATCTTTGTTAGGATCTGTTACTGATTTCGTGGATCAATGAATATAATAATTTTTGATTTTCATATTTTTTCTACTAATAAACCTAGAAAACAAATAGCCATATTTAATTTTTAAAATACTAATTTAAATAAACATTTATATATTACCATTTACTTTATTACGTTATCTTAATTAAGATTTTTTAATAACTTTCATATTTAATAAAAAACAATGTAAATGACAATTCTACCCTTAATGATAGAATTTAATTATAAAAAAGGAATTTTTCTATTAGTCGAAATCGGTTTACACGGTTTCTAAGAATTAGGCGGTTTTCAACTAATCCCGCCTCTACATATAGGGTTGGGTTCACGTGAGACCAAAATTTTTTCCTGAGACCCGTAAAACTAATTTATGTTCATTGATTTACTTTATAAGCTAATGATTTTATGGTCTAAAGTTACACGGTGGCAATTTTGTGATTACTGAGAAGTCTCGTGATGTTTATGAATGTTCAGATTGTAAATCTAATCCAAGGGTTGAAAATTGGTCTTACGGGTCTCACGAAAAACCATTGGTCTCACATAATCCCAAGTGTATATATATATATATATATATATATATATAGAGAGAGAGAGAGAGGTTGATTCAAATAGTAACCAAGAAATTTGTGTTAACTATACTAACCAAGACTAACCAATCATATTCTTTCTTTACTTTATGTTCAAATGTAACTTATAAATTAAATATAAGGGTGATTATGTAATTTGACCTTTATGTAACTCCCTAATAATTAATTGGGAGTTACAAATCTTAAGATCCCTCTAATTGATCATTAGGTAATTCTGATTTTTATCTTCATTTGTGTTTATGATCGTGATTTCAAGTGATGTTCTATATATAATTATTATTCGTTTTGTAAGTGTAAAAGATTTCCGTACCGTCCTAGTAATATGGATAATACTATTGTAAAACATATTAATAACAATGGAAATGACAAAGTTAAAATCGGATGCGACTACGGTCGGAATTCGAATTCTGATGATGAAGAAGATGATCAAAGCGTTCCGATTGGTAAGTGATTAGTATGACATTTATTTTGTTTAAATGAACAACTATTACTATTGTGAACTATTAAATATTCTTGCAAATATAGTTGAATTCGTTGAAAAGTTGATGCACAATTTGGTACTGCATATGTTTAGGGATTAATTTAGTTGATAGAGAAACATATATGAACATATTATAAGAGATATGGACACACATTAACACTTATGAAACTGCACAAATCAAATAGATATAGATGTTATGATTCATTAGTGTTCAGCTGTATGAAATGCATTAGATTTTCATATTGACACACATGAA
>NC_037541.1:10537959-10541642 GCF_001531365.2 Cynara cardunculus var. scolymus
ATATATATATAGGGGCCCATTCAAGGGGGAACTGAGTTGTTTGTGGTAACTGTGAGAACCAATCTCAACCAATCATTTTAATACATTAATTATTACATTTAAACAAATTTAAAAGGGTATTTCAGTCAATTCCTAAATTAAAATTAGATTTTAATTTTTAAATTAGAAGTGTTTCATAATATATAATTAATATTGATTTACATTCCAAAATTATACAATGATATTCAGAATGATATAAATCCAGGTTTTTTTTCCTCATCCATCTTTGTATATTGTGTTCAACCTGATTTTGTATCACAGTGTGTTATCCAAATTTATTATTATCACAATGTTTAGTGTACTTACTTTGTATATGTATTAGTTGTATCTTCTTGTTGTGATTCCGTATTATTGATGTGCACACTTGTGGTACATAAATAAATAACCAAGAGTATGTTTGAAGGCATGTTTATGGAATACTTCTTACTGTGTATCTGTATTAGTTTAATTTTATTGTTATCACTCTGGAATTCTTTAATTCCTGCAATTTGAGATGTGTAAATTTTAGATGTAGTTTATTGTATTAGAACCTGCAATGTCTTTGTATGTATTGTAATATTCGGATTATTATTATTATATTAGATTTAATAATTTAAATCTTTATGTTATTATGAATATTTTATGTGGGTGTGGGTGATATGGTTATTATGAATATTTTATTTAGAATATGTAGGTGTGGGTGACGTGGTTTTGATTAAGCCGACCTTTGAGGGGCGGTCTAAGTTTATCTGAATATATTATGTAGAAGAGTGTGGGTGAGGGTGACATTGTCATGCTTAGCCGACCTTAGAAGGACGGTCATACATTTACTATAAATAGTAAGTGTGTGAAAGAAAAGAAGGCTAGCACACCTTTGAAACACTTTCTACATTAGGAAAGACTCCTTGGTAAATTTTACGGTTTGGCAAAAAAAGAAGAGAATTCAAAGCTAGGATATCTGATTTCTAAGGTGAGTATATTAAAGCTTTGAGTATAAATTGTTTACATACAATTTAGTAGTATTTGGAACTGGTTATTATGAATATAATATGTTTAAGTCTAGTTAGTTATACCAGAGGCTCTGGTCGTATGACAAGAAGCTCTGGTAGTGAAAGCAGAAGCTCTGGTAGTGAAAGCAGAAGCTCTGGTAGTGAAACCAGAAGCTCTGGTAGAAAGACCAGAGATGCTCTGGTTGAATATGTGAAATATATTGTAAGTCTGGTTAATTAAGCTAGAGGCTCTGATAGTGAAACCAGAAGCTCTGGAAGAGAGACCAGAGGGGCTCTGGTAGAGAGACCAGAGGTGCTTTGGTCGAAGTATGTTATAATATATATATATATATATTCTAGTATGGTTTGGAACCAGATGCTCTGGTAGTGAAACCAGAAGCTCTGGTAGAGAGACCAGAGGGGCTCTGGTAGAGAGACCAGAGGGGCTCTGGTCGATAGTGTTAAAATATATTCTAAGGCTAACTTAGTTCAACCAGAGGCTCTGTCGTGTGACCAGAAGCTCTGGAAGAAAGACCAGAGGGGCTCTGGTCCGAATATGTTGAAATATTTTCTAAAATATGATTTAGAACCAGAGGCTCTGGTCATGTGACCAGAAGCTCTGGGAGAGAGACCAGAGGGGCTCTGGTCCTTGTTATCGATATATTTTCTAAGTATTGTTTGAAACCAGAGGTCCGATGGACCGAAGCTGTGTGTTTGAAATGGTGGTGTAACCGCGAGAGAGATGTAATGGCGGTGTAACCGCGAGAGAGATGAAATGGCGGTGTAACCACGAGAGAGATAAATATGTTTATGTATCGAAACGGTTTGCTTCTAAACTTATTGTTTAGAATGTATGTTGTTTGTTTAAGATTTATACACTCACTAGACCTTTTTGGTCTAATGCTCAGTTGTTGGATTAACTAGTTTTGCAGATCATCATACCTCCCAGGATAAAGGAAAGGGAAAAGTTTAGTGTTGATGACATTTTGTTTACTCATATATGTATTATAGAAAGTTTTTGTTAGTCCATGTTTTGTAACAATACTATTTTTAGTGTTATGAGTATGATGATGTGAATTATTTGTTCATGGGATATTTGGGTTGTTATAGTTGGTATCAGAGCCTTAGTTTAAGTGATCTGGGTATTTGCGAAATACTTAGACTTAAACTAGAGGTGTGGAAAGTTTTGATAATAGGTTTCACTGGGTCYATGAACATGAGAATATGTTATAGCTGAAACTATTATGAGAAAGATAGATTATATATGACAGATATAATTTGAGTTATGAGTATATATGAGGATAAATGTGTTATTATGTTGTGATTATGAGAATAATCATGTGTGTTTCAATGTGACATAAAGAGTTATCCACTGAGAAATGGCAGAAAATCCCAATCAATCAGAAAGGACCTCTACTGGTTATGGAAGAGGTCGGGGAAGAAGAAGTGTAATACAAGGAGAGGATCCGGAAAATGTGATGACGATAGAAACACGAAGTCGTAGCAGGGGTCGAGGAAGAGGGAGAGGTACTAGACAAGAACATGAACAATCGGCTCAAGAAAGTTCAATGTTTGGTTATGGAAGAGGAAGGGTAAGGGGTGGATATAATGTTTCTAATCCTAAGTTCAGTACTCAAGATATGTTGGCAGCAGAGCTGGGAAAATTTCAGGAAAGTTTGGTAAAGTTGTTGGGACGTACCACCCAAAATAATCCAGATGTGGTAAGAAATTCCGATCAGGAGGAAGCCGGAGCCAGTACACCGGTAACTGGTACGTCTGTACCCCTTACTTCATCCTCAGTACAAAAGGGAGAAGATATTAAAATGTTTCTTGCTTGTAAACCTCCCAAGTTTTCTGGTGAACGTGATCCTGTTAAAGCTATGTGTTGGCTTAAGGAAATAGAGTTGAGTTTACAAATCAGTAAAAGTGCAGAACAGGATAAAGTTATGTTTGCTCTATCTCGTTTGAAATCAAGTGCTTTATACTAGTGGGAAGTTCTGTCAAGCTCAGATCCGAATATTCTGAAAACTATGCTGTGGGAAGAATTTGTGGTTAAGTTTAAATTGCAGTATTGTCCTGAAGCTGCGGTGAGAAAGTTGGAAGATGATTTTCTTCGTCTTGAACAAGGAAACATGTCAGTCCGCCAGTATACAGAAGTTTTCATGGAACAATCTAGGTTTGCTGAAGCCTATATCATATCTGAAAATAGTAAAGTGCGAAAGTATATCTGGGGATTGGAATCGAATCTTCGGAAGTATGTGATATCCAGGAATCCAACAAGATATCAGGCGGCAGTTGATGCTGCTGAAATACTGGAACAAGATATTAACCGAAAACCACAAGAAAGGGTTGGGGAGAAAAGAAAAGGAGAAACTACAGTAACTAATTTTCGTAGACCAAGGTTTATGGAAAATTTGAATCGACCAATTTCAAGGGTTGCGGATAAAGTGTGTGTTCGATGTCATAAAATACATCAGGCAAATTGCAATACAGAATCTCGGGTATGTTTTAAATGTCAGGAACCAGGACATATAGCTCGAGATTGTCGAATGACACGGAGGTGTTTTACTTGTAATTCATCTCAACATGTGAATGCCGATTGTCCGCAAGCTAAAGGTCGAGGGTCTGGTTTTGTTGGAAACCGGGGATCTGGATATTCTGCGGGCTGAGGATCTG
>NC_037541.1:10541968-10543483 GCF_001531365.2 Cynara cardunculus var. scolymus
AAAAGAATTGATAAATGTGTTATAAGTATAGAAGGATGTGAGGTGCCTATACAGTTATTTCCTTTGCCTTTAAGGGAATTTGATRTAATYAYAGGYATGGATTGGTTAGCTGAAAACCAAGCCAACATAGTCTGTAATGAAAAGATGATTTATATAGACTTACCTGAAAAAGGAAGAATTGTGATTTATGGAGATCGACGGGATCGTTACTCTAGCCTAATTTCAGTTCTAAAGGTTAGGAAGTATGTACAGAAGGGGTGTGTTAGTTTTCTTACATATGCTATAGATATGAAGAAAGAGAAAGRAAAGATGGAGGATATCCCAATCGTAAGGGAATTTCCTGAGGTATTTCCAGAAGATTTGATAAGTCTACCTCCTGACCGAATGATAGAATTTCAGATTGAATTAATTTCTGGAGCAACACCCGTGGCACGTGCACCATATAGATTAGCTCCTTCTGAGTTAAAGGAGTTAATGTCTCAATTGAAAGAATTGTTGGATAAAGGTTTTATCAGACCAAGTATTTCTCCGTGGGGTGCACCTGTACTTTTTGTGAAAAAGAATGATGGATCAATAAGGATGTGCATTGATTACCGAGAGTTGAATAAACTGACAATTAAAAATAAGTATCCTCTCCCAAGAATTGATGATTTGTTTGATCAATTGGTTGGGGCTACTTATTTTTCAAAGATTGATTTACGGTCTGGTTATCATCAATTGAAGATTCGGAATGAAGATGTGTCAAAAACAGCATTCCGTACACGTTATGGTCATTATGAATTTCTGATTATGCCGTTTGGACTCACAAATGCAACTGCAGCCTTTATGGATATGATAAATAGGGTATGTCGTCCCTATCTTGATAAATTTGTGATTGTCTTCATTGATGATATTCTGATATATTCTCGGTCGGAAGAAGAACAAGCACATCATTTGAGATTACTTCTGGAATTGTTGAAACAAGAGAAACTGTATGCCAAGATGTCAAAATGTGAATTTTGGTTACGAGAAGTTCAGTTTCTGGGACATGTCATCTCAAAAGAAGGAATTAAAGTAGATCCACTCAAGATTGAAGCTATTAAAATTTGGGAAGCTCCAAAGACTCCAACTGAAGTCAGAAGTTTTCTTGGATTGGCTGGGTATTATCATAAGTTTATACAGGATTTCTCCCATATAGCTACTCCATTAACGAAGTTGACCAAGAAGAATGTGAAATATGAGTGGGATGAAGCACAAGCTCAGGCTTTTCAGGTATTAAAGGATAAATTATGCAGTGCACCAATTCTATCTTTACCAAATGAAATGGAAGATTTTATAGTTTATAGTGATGCATCAAAGATGGGTTTGGGTTGTGTATTAATGCAACATGGAAAGGTAATAGCTTATGCTTCTAGACAGTTAAAAGATCATGAAAGACAGTATCCTACTCATGATATGGAATTGGCGGCGGCAGCAGTGTTTGCTTTGAAGATATGGAGACATTATTTGTATGGAACGAAATGCCAAATCTTCACA
>NC_037541.1:10545053-10557443 GCF_001531365.2 Cynara cardunculus var. scolymus
ACCTGGGAATCAGAGTCTGAGATGCAAATGAAGTATCCCTACCTTTTTGCTTAAATGGAATTCCGGGACGAAATTCTTTTAAGGAGAGAATATTGTAATATTCGGATTATTATTATTATTATATTAGATTTAATAAATTAAATCTTTATATTATTATGAATATTTTATGTGGGTGTGGGTGATATGGTTATTATGAATATTTTATTTAGAATATGTGGGTGTGGGTGACGTGGTTTTGATTAAGCCGACCTTTGAGGGGCGGTCTAAGTTTATCTGAATATATTATGTAGAAGAGTGTGGGTGAGGGTGACGTTGTCATGCTTAGCCGACCTTAGAAGGGCGGTCATACATTTACTATAAATAGTAAGTGTATGTGAAAGAAAAGAGGGCTAGCACACCTTTGAAACACTTTCTACATTAGGAAAGACTCCTTGGTAAATTTTACGGTTTGGCAGAAAAAGAAGAAGAGAATTCAAAGCTAGGATATCTGATTTCTAAGGTGAGTGTATTAAAGCTTTGAGTATAAATTCTTTACATACAATTTAGTAGTATTTGGAACTGGTTATTATGAATATAATATGTTTAAGTCTAGTTAGTTATACCAGAGGCTCTGGTCGTATGACTAGAAGCTCTGGTAGTGAAACCAGAAGCTCTGGTAGTGAAAGCAGAGGCTCTGATAGTGAAACCAGAAGCTCTGGAAGAGAGACCAGAGGAGCTCTGGTAGAGAGACCAGAGGTGCTTTGGTCGAAGTATGTTCTAATATATATATTCTAGTATGGTTTGGAACCAGAGGCTCTGGTAGTGAAACCAGAAGCTCTGGTAGAGAGACCAGAGGGGCTCTGGTAGAGAGACCAGAGGGGCTCTGGCAGAGAGACCAGAGGGGCTCTGGTCGAGAGTGTTAAAATATATTCTAAGGCTAACTTAGTTCAACCAGAGGCTCTGTCGTGTGACCAGAAGCTCTGGAAGAAAGACCAGAGGGGCTCTGGTCCGAATATGTTGAAATATTTTCTAAAATATGATTTAGAACCAGAGGCTCTGGTCATGTGACCAGAAGCTCTGGGAGAGAGACCAAAGGGGCTCTGGTCCTTGTTATCGATATATTTTCTAAGTATTGTTTGAAATCAGAGGTCTGATGGACCGAAGCTGTGTGTTTGAAATGGTGGTGTAACCGCGAGAGAGATGTAATGGCGGTGTAACCGCGAGAGAGATGAAATGGCGGTGTAACCGCAAGAGAGATGAAATGGTGGTGTGACCGCGAGAGAGATAAATATGTTTATGTATCGAAAGTTTTTGTTAGTCCATGTTTTGTAACAATACTATTTTTAGTGTTATGAGTATGATGATGTGAATTATTTGTTAATGGGATATTTGGGTTGTTACATGTATCAATGTTATAATCATGTTTGGGGTAATGTTGTAAATAAAAGACAGTATCTTGATGTGCACCCTTCTTCATCCTTTTCTTTGGCACCTTCGCAGTTCTCGTTGGTGTTTCAAACAACTGAATTTGAGTTTCATTGTTGACAACATCTCCTGTAGAAGTATCTTCTTGTCCAAACACGCTTTGTAGCTCTCTGCTCATTATCCTCAAGTCTCAATCCAACGGGAAATCTGATATGGCCTTGTCTATAGTCATCTCAGCGCTTTGTTTCTGTGCTAAGATCGAATTCATCTTTGCCCTTATAGAATCCTTGTATCCAGCTTTGTTTCATATGGACATTCTCATGTACAACTACATGGTTGCCTGAGAAAACACAAACACTGTCAGGGTACCACAACGTACCACACCACAGGGTACCATAAGCATGTTACAAAGCTGATCATAATAGTCGGTAGCACAGTTCTCATGTATTACAAATGTGGTTTCATGTGGTACCAATAACTGTTTTGTTTCATGTGATACATTTCCATGCACAAGTAGTTCTAATTGGTTACATACCACAATGTAYCACACCACATGGTACCACAAACATGTTACACAACTGATCATAAACCGTTGGTACAACAGTTCTCATGTATTACAACTGTGGTTTCATGTGGTACCAACAAAGTTCTCATGTATTACAACTGTGGTTTCATGTGGTACCAACAAAGTTCTCAGGTATTACAACTGTGGTTTCATGTATTACAACAGTTCTCATGTATTAGAAAGTAGAGATGATGATCATCAACATGATTATGGGTTTTCATTTCAACCTGCAACTGTTTACAGTAACAAAAAGAGACTTTATGATAGTGATCTGGGTGAGCTAAAAGAACTTGTTGTTAGAATGATGAGGAATTGATATTATATACACTCACATATATTTGGTTTTTCATTACAAAGAATCAATGAAGGGTATTCAAGATTTGGTTCCACTAGATTTCATTTTATCTACTTCAATTTTTGAGTCAATTCTGTATAGTATTTTTCATCTACTGGCAAATTCTTGCATAAGAAGAAGGCACCTAAAAGTTTGATGTTATTGGAGCAGGGAATCATTGAGGAAAATTATGATAAACTGAAAGGCCTAAAGCGAGACATGGGTGAAGAGGTGTATAAAGCTGTGACAACTGCAATGACAGAGATTAACAACTACAATCCAAGTGGAAGATACATCAAAATGTAGCACAAATTGAATGGAAACAAGGAATACTAAGTGTTATCACGATGTACCACACAAAATGTAGCCTATTGTCTTTGTGGGTTTAGGGGAATCGACTCCTTCTCGAAAAATAGACAGTATCTTGACTCTATTTGGATTCGATTTGAACATTGTATAATAAGAATATTAACGGATTTGTAGCGCGCGCTCAAATCCGTCTCAATAACTTAAAAAAGAAAATGACAATCTTGCCCTTCTTTCCATTATATCATTAAATGTCAGTATGTTATTTTAGGAATTACATTAATTAGGAATCCTTTCAATTTTAACCATTGATTATTAGGGTGTTGGTTAAGATTGGATCTCACGGTTACCACAAACAAATCAGTTCTCATTTGATTAAGCCCCTATATATATACATATATATATATAGAGAGAGAGAGAGACTTGGGATTATGTGAGACCAATAGTTTTTCGTGAGACCCGTAAGACCAATTCTCAACCCTTGGATTAGATCTACAATCGTCAGATCTGAACATTCATAAACGTCACGAAACTTCTCAATAATTACAAAATTGACACCGTACAACTTTAGACCATTAAATCATATGTTTATAAAGTTGATCAATGAACATAAATTGGTCTTACGGGTCTTACAAAAAACCTTTGGTCTCACGTGAACCCAACCCTATATATATATATATATATATATATATATATATATATAGGGTGTGATGATCTTTTGTTAAACAAATAAATGTTAACTATGCAAATCCTTTTGCACCAATAACAAGCCATTCTTGGTCCTTGTTATTTAACATGTCAAAGTTTATTATTAAGGGTATAAAGATGATTTCATTTTTTAGTTTTTTTATTAACAAATTTAATGGGATGTCACCACAAAGAGTTGCATGATTTTATAGATGACAATATATCATCTCCTTCGGCTTCTCAAAAATTTCAATGAACATGTTATTGAGGAAGAAATATGGAGATTCAACTTGACCAAGTTGAATTTTCAAAAGTTGTTCGCATCTATGGTTTAATATCACATGTGATGGATGATAACATCATATCAAGAACACATTTATCACATGTGATAATACACATGAGGGGGATTAGAGGTGTGAGGACGACTAAGCCGGCAACATAGATATCACAAAAAGTTGTCCATGTCTCTGATTTAGTATCACATTTGCATTATATATGATTGAATATAGTATCACATGTAATTGCCTATAGTCAGGCTCGTTACTGACATTTTATAGGCCCAGACTGAACATAAAAACATGGCCTACTGCAAGAAACAAAACTTTTAGCAATGATTTTTGTCGTTGCTAAAAGTCCATTTATCATTAGAAAGAGTATATAACAAAAACATGTCGTTGCTATAACTTGTGTTGGAAACATGTCATCACTAAAAGGCGCATCGTCAAAACTCACTTTTCTTGTAAAGACCCTAAGTAAGTATGAAAAAAATTCAATAAATGTTTTTTATGATATAAAATTGAGTACAAGAAATGATGATAATTTACTAAGGAAATAAATCTTATTTATCTTTATTATAGATATATAAGAGAGTACTTAAATGGGCAAATTGCATGAAAAAGTAACGTACTTTAACTTGATTCCTATTTTGGGTAACGTACTTTCAAAACTTCCATTTTGGTACATAAGATGTAAAGTTTTAAACATTTAAGTACCCGGGTAACCTGGTGAAGACTAATTTTAGACTAAAAAAAAGACTAATTTTAGATTTAAAAAATCCACGTCACTGACCACGTCAGCAAATAATACCGAGTTGGATATCACATCACTCGCCACATCAGCATGATAATCGGTTAATACTTCAACCAGTTACCCGGGTACTTAAATGTTTAAAACTTTACATCTTAAGTACCAAAATGAAAGTTTTGAAAATACGTTATCCAAAATATGAATCAAGTTAAAGTACGTTACTTTTTCATGCAATTTGCCCTACTTAAATTTACATACTTCTTATTTAGTAATTTGAAACCAAGAGTATAGAAGCCATGGTTGATAATTTTTTGTAAATAACCACAAGAGTGGTACTTGATTGGTTTGAGCTTGGCTCCAGGTCAAAAACGTCTGGAGGTCACAGATTCAAATCCAATGAGGAACGAAAATCCCCTTGTGGCCACAGAGGTTCAAATGCGGTGACTCCGGGCTACCTACAAAGCAAGTGGTCGTCCTGGGATTAGTCGGCTCACATAGCGGGTTGTATATCCAGGTTAATAATTTTTTTTTTTGTAAAAAAGTAAGAATTGTTTTAGTTCATAACAAAAATATGTGTTATTTTGATATTGAAAAGAGAATTTGTGTGAATAAAATAATCGTGAGGGCCAATGAGAGATCAATAATAGAGAAGGTTATTAAGGTTTTCTTGACAAATAGACAAATCAAGATCAATAAGAATATGGAAG
The DNA here is from genome assembly GCF_001531365.2 of Cynara cardunculus var. scolymus. Classification (NCBI taxonomy): domain Eukaryota; kingdom Viridiplantae; phylum Streptophyta; class Magnoliopsida; order Asterales; family Asteraceae; genus Cynara; species Cynara cardunculus. Next base: position 10,550,083 of record NC_037541.1, read on the forward strand.
AAAAAATGATTAGTTGAGATCCAATAAAAATATATATAATGAATTAAACATATAATATGCAAGCTCAACAAATGGTTGTTTGAGCACTTAAATAGAATATTGTGGAATTCTAATGAAAGATATATATGTCAAACAATTGATGAAAATATTTAAATTCTATTTTCCTTCTTTTTTTGTTAAACTAAAATAAGATGTAAATATTAAAAGTTTATGGAACATGACATATATGAGAGACATTACTAAACGCATCTAGTAGAGAAAATTTATTGATTAATTACAAAACCATGAAACACGTCTTAAATCATAAGAACAATAGATTGATTGTCAAACAATAGTAAAATATTTTTTTATAAAAACAAAAATAAATAACAATAGTCAACAAAAGCAATTAGAATAACATTACCATATACCAATAGTCAATAGAAGCAGAAATACATAAAAATATCCAACAAAAATATACAGCAATAACAAGCACATGATCTTAACGTTGAATTGTTGAAGCACGAAAATAGTCAAACATATAGAAATAGCAATAACCAATGTTATTGGACTTTGCTGGAGATAAAAAAAATTAGAGAGACAATAAACAATATCATATATTGAATGACCAATTAACTTTTCCCCTAAATCTCCCCCCTATATATATATATATATATGTGTGTGTGTGTATATATAAGCAAATGTGTAAACGGACATTAACAAACATAAATAAAGAATGTTCACGAACGTAAATGAATGAACAAGACCAATATTCATGTTCGTTTATTTTACAATTTACGAAACAAACTAAAAATGTGCTCATATTCGTTCATTAAATGAACGAACATAAACGAACAACTTGTCGAATTGTTCGCTGAATGTTTGATTTGTTTACAACCCTACACAAGGGTATACGGGTTACTTGGTCCGCGACCTAGGTCATAGCCAAGGTCGCCCGCAATCACATGTACATGTGAATTGAATCCAGTGACAAATCATACGTAATATAGACGTTCTCGTGTTTTCTTATTTGAACTATGTTCTCATTTAATTGTCATTACAACAACATTAAGTTTATAGAACGACTTAAATGTTTAAGTGTCCTAATTAAATACTTTATAGAATTTAAGTTTATAGGACCAAACAAAAAAATCTTAGAAGTGTTACAATAAATTTATATGACACTTTTGGAAGTCTTAACAAGTTCTTATGACACTTTAAAATAAAGAGCCGTCTTAGTTATTTTATAAGACATTAGTTGAAAAAGTCTCATATAAACACAAGTGTTCTATAAAAAGATGAGTTTATAATAACACTTATTAAAAATATCCTATAAAATAGCTAGTATGAAACTTTATTTTAAAAACGTTCTAAAAGAACTTGTTAAAAACGTTTTATAAACCTATTATAACAATTTTAGGTTTGACGCTTTATGGTTTGATTCTATAAACTTAAATCCTATAAAGTATGACTAGGACGCTAAGCGTCCTATAAACTCAATTTTTGTTGTAGTGTGTTTGGTTTATGGATGGAAAGGATTGAATTTTGCAACGTGAATTCTGTTGAGAGATTTGATCATTCATTTGTATATGGTGTTTTATCATTCAATTTAGTTTTCGATAAACAAATGTTTATATAGTTCACATAAACATTCCAATATGACATATATAGCAAACGAGTCCTCTTCTTTTACAAACCCTGTAATTTATACGAACTTATAAATCAGTTTTTATGTATTGCTTTATATCTGAAATATAAGAACTGTTTTTTTCAAGACGCATAACAGTCTTGAACGTTTCACATATAAAACAAAACTGTATAAAACTGCATTTTCGCATATGTTGTTTAATATGTAAAACAACCCCCAAAAAAACATATTTATAAGTTCATACAAATCATTAAGTTTGTAAATGACTATGTATTTATAGCGAATTTCATATTATCATACGAAGTTGGTTCATTTTGTTGATTTCATCATTGATTTACTACTTTTAATTAGTGTACGATTATTAGTCAATTAAATGCTTAACACATAGTTAATTTTGACTCATGGAAAATAAATAGCTCGAGCGGCATCATGGCACGCCATAACGTTGAGGAGCGGCCTTGTCACTACATTTAAGCCTATGGCGTTACTCTAAGTCGTTGCTTGCAGTATGATGCATTATGGCGTTACAGCGGGTTATAGCGTGCTATGGTGGGTTATACTCAAGGTGTAAATGAGTTTTTTTTACCTTTATATATATAATTTATGGCTTAAACCACAAGGGTGGTGCCTGATAGGTTTGAGCTTGACTCCAAAAGTCAAAAGTATCAGGAGGTCTCAGGTTCAAATCCAAGGAGGAATAAAAATCTCATTGTGGCCACGGAGGTTCAAATACGGTGACTCCAAGCTATCTGCAAAGCAGGTGGTCTCCCTGGGATTAGTCGGCTCGCATAGCGGGTTGGATATCCAGGTTAATCAAAAAAAATTATGCCTTATTAAATCAAATATTAATGATTCTCATTATTCATTGAAAAACGGGAATTCATTAACTACAAGTTGAAGATGATGATGGTTTTGAATTTAATTTCAATGACGAAAAAAATGAAGATTACATGAAAGGATAATTTCTTTATAAAATATATCTAATTTAATCCACTCTAATATGTTTTTGCCATATGCTATTAGAATCTTAGATTAGAGAGATATGGATTATGAAACCATTAATAAAATATCCTTTTTACTATGATCTCTAGATATCATTTTTGTAAACATTGTATATCCGATATCAAATTGTGAATGCATATTTTTTCTTTTATTTATAGTTCATATAAATTTAATCTGTTTAATTGTTATTGTTCAATACACTGATTCACATAGACATATGTATGTATATACATATATATATATATATATTGTATATACAGATTTGTCACCTTAATGTCGTGACCTCGTCGTAACTCATAAGACTTAAGGTTTAACCTCGACACCACGTCATTTAAAACCTTACTTGAGCTGAAATCGATATCACAAAAAAGGAAAAAAAGAGTAATAACGATGGTTATTATCACTTTGGTGCATGAGAGTTCCATACAGAATTCGTATTGTAAATGTACAATCGATTATATATTAATCTAAAACATAGTTTAAAAGCTAATACTTTAAGCATAGTCTGTAATTTTTAAGACAGTTTGTATTAAAGTATAATGTATTTTATTTTGGAACGTACAGTGTTTCTTTATTTTTATTTAATTATCTTGTTTGAGATGTACAATTAAATATCCAAATTGAGTGTTTACAAAAGTGCCTGGAAGTCCCAGGTCGAATCCAAGGAGGAATAAAAATCTCCTTTTGGCCACCGAGGTTCAAATGCAATGACTCCGGGTTACCCACGAAACAGGTGGTTGCTCTGGGATTAGTCGGCTCGCATAGTGGATTGAATATTCAGGTTAATAAAAAAAATCGCGTGTTTGAATCAAAATAGGAACAAAATAAACTATATAATCACATTTTGATACAATCTGCTTTTTTAGCAAACTAGTTCATCGGGTTTCAAGATTTATACATTCTTATTCTACTTGTGTGGAATCCTTTTAGTTTTCTATATTAATAAAACGGAATCGCAGAACCTACATAAACGTCCCATATTGGCGTTTTACGTACATGCCACAATTTAAGGATTGTTGCGATAATACAATAACATTAAATAGAAATATTTTACGCTTAATGCATTATATCTTTGCTATGATTTTAACACTTTCAAATTGAAATGAAATTCTCAAATAACTAAAGGATCGTCTGAATTACAATAATCATTTCACAATCGACAAAACACATATCTCCAGATGAATTCAATCGAATTTACGAGAACCCAAAACTAAATTATTATTTCAACGTTACTTTCAGAGCCCGCACGTTGTTCTTGCAACCCGAAAGAATCAACATAAAACCCTTCTTTTATTCGAAATCTTTGAAAATAACATCTTTTTTGTAGCTCTTTACAATAAACAATAATCAAGATTTGTATAAAACATAACTTTAAACAATTTTGACTGCAAGAATTTACCCCTTAAGTTATAAAGATGAAGACATGGGGGCAGATAATGCATCTTTTTGCAAGGCAAAAAGGGTACCATCAAATCTTTGGGCTTCATTTTTTAATGTTCTAAATTGCACCACATAATCCCCTCAGTCTTTGGAGGCTTCTTCATGACAAAAGTTGCAAACCCCACCTCCAAAAAGTTGATTATAATCATACTTTTTTCATAAAAGGGTGATTTGCTCTAGGGCTTGTAAAAAAAGTGTCATACTTTTTAATGGGGTTTCTCTATAATGCATGGTAGAAGATGCCTTGATGCTCTCTCTTTCTACCAGAAAAAAAGGTTATTGCTTTTCTAAGACTAAATCTTGAGATCAAGAAACCCCATTAAGTTGTACCTTATGCAATAAGCTTTGTATCCAACTTTAGCTTTCTGGGACCTCCTAAAACCATTTTGAAGATACATTTTTTGGGGAGGGGTGAAGAAAAAGCCTCTTTTCATTTATCAGAAAATGGATTAAATTAAAAGGAAAAGGTTCTTTCACTATGCCTTTTGTTACTTTTGCTTTCTTTTTCCTTTGTTCATGTCGCAGTTGGCAGGCCAGACTTTCCAACCAACAAGAAAACCAAACTTTGCCCGACACCCAAAACTGTCTTATTGATCTCAAGAAAACACACATATATGACATGTGTTGGTTCTTATGAATTGAAGCTAACGCACGGTTTTACGGTATTTGTTCTTGAAAGATTCGAGAAATCGGGTGGATTTATTTCCGTCATTCCATTAACGCAAGTCTTTTGGTAATCCATTAGGATCTCCCAAATGATACGATTCGAACTTATCATCTTTAGGTGAATATCAAATTAGGGTTTTCTCTAACTTAGGAAAAAAAACAACTTTTTGGTTCATGAATTTAAATCACAAGAAAATGCATGGACCATGAGCTTTCCTTCCTAATGATGTACATAAATCAAGAAATCTTGATATAAACCCTAAATCTGAAAGTCATGCTAAACCGTACTTTTTTTTTGATTAATCTGGATATCCAACTCGCTATGCGAGCCGACTAATCCCAGCACCGCATTTGAACCTCCGTGGCCACAAGGGGATTTTTATTTCTCCTTGGATTTGAACCTGAGAGCTCTTGGTACTTTTGATTTTTGGAGCCAAGCTCAAACCAATCAGGCACCACCCTTGTGGTTGCAGTTATTATACTTGCAACTGTGGATTATAGATTGAATGGCTCCTGAGTGGATGAAAAAGGAAAAAAAGAAGAAAGAAACAAAAGAAATGAATGAAGTTTGGTTCCTGAATTAACATCTCATTGGTATCATATGTAGAAACTTACAAAAGAATGATCAAAAAGAGAGGTTTGGAGAGGGAGACATGTCTTCTTTTAGGTTTAAAGTTATTCTTAATGTTTGTTTCAGAAAATGACTCCTCAATATATTTGCTTTTTCTAAAAGCTTGTTATATGGATGTTTAAATTCCCTTTGTTCTATGAACCATATTTTTGATTCAGCTACTTGGGTATAATTTGCTTATTGAATAATCCGCTAAGATCGTGTTTGACAAAGTTTCTTGGTCGAGTCTCCAACATTTCTCTCCGTCCGACCTAAAAACATGTAGATCAGTTAAAGGATGATAAGTACGTAGTCGCTAATTCCTAAACTTTTTTCGATAATTAAATGATGTTTATGTTATAAACACGGTATTTTACATGCTACGACTATTTAATTCGAAAACCGTGTGACTCCGCGGTTAAAGTTTAGACATGCTCCATACCTATGCTTTTTCTCTGCAGGGATATGTAGTTTTTGGTACGCTTTACCCTTTGAGGGTAGGACATGTAGTCATTCTATTTAGTTAAATGGCAGCAATGGATGCAGAAGCTAGCCAGTGTTAAAATGGACGACAATAGTAGTAAAGTAATGGAAAATTAGAAGAAAAACCCAACGAACTTTTTTATTTTGAATAATTAAGGCTCTCGAAAAAAAATGAGAAAAGTCGTTGAATTTTTTTATTTTGAATGATTAAGTTCTTGATTTTTTTTAAAATAAATAAACTATCGAATTTTAAAAATTACCTAGATCATTTTGACCCAAAAAAACCTACCTAAAACTGGTTAGTAAGGTTTTAAAGTAAAAAAAAAAAAAAAAACCTAAATCGGTTTTTTATTCCCAAACCCTATGTCATTTGAACCCCTCGTCTTCTCATCGTTGTCCGCTCTCTATCATCGGCCATCACCGTTGTTGGCCCCTTCCATCGATCTCCCTCTTTTTGATTGTTTTTTTTTTCGATCCTCCATCTTTTTTTATGTATATATTCATTCCACCAAATTGTTGTAAAGAGGGAGAATCAAAAGATGGCAAGGACCAATGAAGATAATGAGCGATATGGTGAACAAACAATGATGGGGCGATAAGGTGTGACGAGGGGGAGTGATGTTTGTGTGCATGGTGTTTGAATGGTAAAGAGTTTGGGAAACGTAAAATTGATTTAGGTTTTCTTTACTTTATTACCTTCCTAGTCGATTACAAGTAGCTCTCTTTTTTGTTAAAATAATGTAGGTAACCAATTTTAAAAAGTCCAATAATTTATTTATTCAAAAAATATTCAATGACTTAATCTTTTAAAACGAGAAAACTAAATAGTTTTTTAATTCGGAAAAATAGTTCAGGGACTTGAATATTAAAAATAGAAAGTTCGTTGGATTTTTCAGTAATTTTTTACCTAAAAGGAATCATATTTTGTTGGTATTAATTTTTACTCTTGGAGGGTTCTAAAAGGATAGTTATGAGACTAAATCTTAGAAGGAACGAGATTAATGATCATGAATTAATAACCATCATAATTTTGTATAAGCATTTAATTAACTTAAAAAGTAAAGCAAGATGAGGCCTTCTATTAGCATTGCAAAGCAAACCCTAAATCTAAAAGAATACCATATAAATAACTACTTTACTTAATAGATTTTAAATTATAAAAACTTCAAGGAAATTTAAATCGGATATCGTAATTCTGTAAAAGCTCAATTGGTGTTGAATTTTAAACTGAATGTAAGTCAAGTAAGACTATTTTTGGCAAACTAGTTGATAAGCTAGCTGATAAATAAATTATGTTTGGTAAAAATAGCTGATAAGAATGTAGAATGACTAAAAAACATCTTGAAAAATTATTTTATTATAATATTATAAACTATAATTGAAATAAATTTCTAATAGTATAATATTAACCAATACAAACAAAATAGTAAAAAAATTAAAGATATAATATATTGTAATAAAAATGTGATGTTTTATCTCTGATTTTCTCGTGTTTATCGGTTAGTTAAAGTAATTCAAACATTGAGTTATGAA
>NC_037541.1:10559613-10582142 GCF_001531365.2 Cynara cardunculus var. scolymus
TAATATCGATATATTTTTGTCAAATTTTTATGATATCGTCAAACATATATTTTATTCAAAAATAAAAACATCATCGCTTTCTCAAAATCACATAAAGTCATATTATAACATCGACTGAGATAAAGAATAAAATGAAATATTAAAAACACGATGTATCTCGCTGCATTGCACGAGTACGCTTCTAGTAAATAATAATGTATAATATATAGTTATGATTAGTTAATAATTAATTTTCATTTTGTATTTAATTAATATTTGTCAATAATGAATATTTATTAATATTGGTAATATTTAAATCTTGTTAATATTTATTTATAATTAATATTATTGAGGGTTACAATTCAAAAAGGTGACAGTAAGCTAAAAAAACGCTACTCCAAGTAGCATCTGAATAAGTTAACTTATAAGTTATGTGCATCCAAACGTATACCCAGAAAATAAATTTGCTTATAATCTATCTTATTTTTGTCAAACAATGTCTAAACATTCCCACATTCAACGAATCAATTCCCTTGGTAATGATACGTCATACAACTAAATCTTTCCGGCATTTCTAATTTCCTTCGGTTGAAATTTTAGACCCATAACCATCTTGTCATAAATCGTCACATTTCATTATTAAGTAAAAATTCACCGTCGAAAATTTAGAATGTAGCCTAAGTGATGAGTTCTACAGTTTTACTCATAACAATCTATAAGTAAAAAGTATTTTCTTAACAAGAAAACAGATAAATATAACAAATTTATTAATATCTTCTCTCGTTATACCATGCATGTTTTTTTCCATAAAATGTCAATCATTTGTTACAAACTCTTGAAAAGAAATAGACCTTTAAGTAATCATCAATAGTTTGTATTTCATATTGAATACTCCATATTAAAAAAAGAACATGAACATAGTCACTTGAATTAGGGTTTCATTGCCTTTTATGTCTAAGGTACTAGCAATGCCTACCTTTTTGGAGCTAAAAATGATATGCATGGGTTCTATGGCAATTTTCTTAAAGTTGATCATTACCTTGAAGGACTAAAGTTTCAACCTCTTAGTAGGTATGGTTGGACCATTTCTTTTATCTAAGAGATTCATCGACATAGGAATCTCTCTTGCTTGCAAAGAAAAAAACCTGTATATCAGAATTTGTATCATGTCATCTTATTGATCGATTTATTGAATCAGTCGATTTTTGTATTAATGGTAGACATGAGAACTATATGACATCGTGTTACTTTTAACAAAATTGGGTCGTTTTTTTACGTTTAGGGTATATTTTTTCTTGCATGCACGCAATCCCAAAACGTAAAATTAATTAAGAAAGATCTTTTGGCGTTAAATGTTTTTGGTGGTCAAGAGGACAAAATGCAATCACTGTAACATGTATCTTTTGAGAAGTGTTTTCTTATGTGTACGTAAGACATGGATCCACATGAAATCATTTTCATGAACCCCACCCAAAGATTTTGAGATAGGGTTCATAATTGTTTTCCAAAAGAAAAGCTATGAACAAGATCACCCAAAGAGGAAACTAGTGCTTGAATCATTCTTTCTCACCATTGAATTTTATATGATACGAAAATAAACACCGTAGCATGTAATATGAACAAATGAAAAGACAACTTAGTAAAACTACATGTATAATTAATGATTAGAATCACAACCAAATTCTCGTACATATGCTTCACGGGTTTTCTTTTCATTTAAAATGGTATTTGGTTTTTAGTAAAACCGATCAAGAATACAACGGTCTGATGATTATCCAAATAATAAGATGAATGATGGAAATATCCATAACAACAAGAACACCATTGGATAATCCAAAGTAAAGGCATTGTAAATGTACTGAGTCTTTGTAGGGTTGAATGCATGCATGATTATATGTATTATTGTGGGGTTGTATCAAGCCAAGACTCAAAAAGAGTGTTGTGTGGATGAATTTAATTCCCAAAGTTTCACAAAGTGACAAAATTGACAGTCAGAAAAAGGGTTACTTTTCACATTAATTGAAGATACTCATACATTCCCATCCATTGCATCTCATATTGTGTGGTTACAACATACATCAACATTAACATGTGTATTGCTTGTTTTTTTATTCCCCCATCATCCAAATTGTTTGATTGCATCATCTTGGTTTGGTTGGTGTAAATTTCAACCAAATCAATCATTTTTTGGTTTGGTTTGGTTTGAATATATTTTAGGGTTTAGATATTTTTTTTAATATAAATATATGATATTTATTTATACATGTTACCTACAGAGTTATCGTTTTATTATTTTTGAAAGATGGGTATCGTTTGTAACTATCCATATTTCTTCTACTCAAAAGAAAAATAACGAGTTTCATGAGTATCATATGTCGTTAACAAAACGAGATTGTTTTATTAGATTAATTCTTGTAATATAGGTTAAAATAATATAAACTTGTAACCTTTAAAATGGGATTAGAAACCAACTATGGTGTGTTTTCTTTATTAAAATTATATTAAATTATGTAAATTACAAATGAAAATATAGTTTAGTTAATATGTTATTGAGTACAAGTTTTGTTTGAAATGGTTGGTTTAACACCAAAAATCACAAATAGAAGTAAGCTTCTCGGTTAAAAGAAAAAAAAAACTTTGAAAGATAAACAGAATAATTCAACCACACAAAGTGAAGTAGTAAATATGAGTCGAAATTAGGCCAACAGGAAATGATGGCGAGATGTATGCATACTTGTCAATTAAACCAATGAGTAGACATAGGCGAATCTACTTCCGTTGTAGTGCGAAAAAGTTTACGAGCTTTAACTAGGCATGGGAATGGGCCAGGAATCCCAATTCCCATCCCTGTTCGCGGTCCCTAATCTCCATCCCCTTCCCCATCCTCATCTCCATTGCAATTGATCCCACCCCCACCCCCAATGGGAATTAGGGATCCCCAATGTAGATTATTTTTCCAGTTTATGTGAAATATTTTAAATTAAATGTTTTAAGCATCACATTTAATTCAAAATGATCCATGTTTAGATCTTATATATTTCCGAAATTTTGTTTTACTGGAGTATTAAATATTCATATATAAGCAAAATCACAACATCATACGTAATTGTATGATCAAACACTTTCAGTCTCCAATTTTTTATATCTAAAAAGGGTAAGACAAGTTAGAAAAATATATATATTAAGTAAAAGGTCAAACTACTTTTTCTAAATCTAAAAGATACTAAATTTAATTACTTATATATAATATATTTAATAATAAATTTACAATTATTATAATAAATATATAATATAGTTAATTTATCGAGACAGGACAGGGCGGAGATCACGTTGTCCATCCCCATCCCTGATTTTTAACTTTCAAGGATCTCTATCCTCATCCCCGATTTTATGGAGAATCCTCCGTCCCAGTTGGGATGGGATGGGATGGGATGGGAGGGGAGGGGATGGGAGGGGGACACTAGGTTCCCATGTCTGTACTCGACCATAAAATTTATTTTGTACATGGCAGGATGTTCAGGGTGGTCTCATTCTCATGCCTACCTTTAATGGTGCTATCAATATGATTCATTTGTGCATATCGAAACTTAAGTTTTTTAGTTTCTTTCTAACAATGGTGGAACACAAAATTTCTAACCATAAATCATTAAAAATTAGAGCCGATTTCTGGATGTTTTGCATTGTAATTTGTAACTATAATTAGTTTTTATTTTACACTTATATTATACTGGATTTTATAATTAAATTTATATTATGGTAATTATGTTTGTCGCCACTAAAAAAGCTGGATATGCCTAGGTAAGTAAACCAGTTGTTTATGTGAAGGTCTCCGACTTTTGTATATGGTTAGTCCTAAACCAATACTATATTGATTGGTTTGGTTTACTTGATGGTTTGAATCGTAACTGTACTGATTTAATAAAAATTACTTTCGACATAATAAATTTTAGAGTGTTGCTATATGTATTTTTATTTGTGTCATAATTATATAAATCATACATTAGAAAATATAAAAATTAAGTTTTGATATTGATGTGTATAAAGAAGAAATGATTAAACCACAAGGGTGGTGCCTGATTGGTTTGAACTTGGCTCCAAAGGTTAAAAGTACTAGGAGGTCTCAGGTTCAAATCCAAGGAGGAATAAAAATCCCCTTGTGGCCACGGAGGTTCAAATGCGGTGACTCGGACTATATGTAAAACAGATGATCGTCTTGGGATTAGTCGAAAAATTTGGTGAGGGTGTGTATAACTTGAAGGGACTGAAATTGACATGAATGAAAGATTGAGGATGTGATAGTAAATTATGACAACAACATTTCATCTGCTGCTGCTGCTGTGTTATTTGTAGGGGTGAGCATAGGCGGGTACCCGCCCTTTTTGACAGGAACCGGAACCGGAACCGGAACCGGCGGTTCTTGAGATATTGGAACCGGAACCGGAACCGGTTAGAGCGGTTCTTAAATTTTTGGAACCGGAACCGGAACCGCCGGGAACCGGTTCCGGTTCCGGGTACCCGCTTCCTAAAATATTAAAATTTTGTTATTTAGAAATAAAAAATAAAACATTGCCAAAACACTAAATAAATAAGCAAGAATACAAATTATATAGAATAATGGTTACAAATATTGTTTAACGATTACAAACCATAATAGACTAATAGAAAATGTTCAAAGTTTAACGATTACATACTATAATGGTAAATGTTCAAAGTTTAACGATTACATACTATGAATCCAAGTGAATACACAATTTGAAAAAATACGAATCATTTTACATGAATAATTTAGATGAAGAATGAAGATGACGACATGCTTTCAAGATGTAAACCTAATATAAATTTGGTATAAAAAAAATAATAATTATTTTTTTATTGGAAAATACCGGGTACCCGGCGGGTAACGGTTCCGAAAAATTGAGAACCGGAACCGGAACCGTTCTCAATCGGTTCCGTATTTTAGGAACCGGAACCGGAACCACTCATATCGGTTTCGGTTCCGGAACCGGCGGTTCCAAGGCGGTTCCGGTTCCGTAACCGGGTACCCGGTTCCGCTGCTCACCCCTAGTTATTTGAATTGGATGGACAAGGAAGGATTGTCTGTTATGGCACCCCACACAAAGATTGTGGTCAGGCAAGAATGGGCCATTGGCATCCGTAGATGTTTGGAGTATGGTATTTAAACAGCTATGGTGGGTACGGGTGTACCTGCAAGGATGCATACATCAGAGCCATACACGTGGTAGGACCCTTATGATGATGACAACACTCTTTGTAGGGTCCCACGTCCCTACACAAGTTGGCTTTTAAGGTTGATCTATTGTCGTTGTCATCTCAATGCTACCACTCAAGAAGTTGACCCTTTGACTTTGCCAGCCTAGCGAACGACTCCTGAACGTTATAATAAAATCGGGTTTATAAAACGTTAAAAATATTTAAAGGTCTTAATAAGACTTAATTTATAGGACAAAAAATAAAGGTCTTTTATTTAAAGGCGTTGTAATAACTTTATAGAATGTTTTTGAACATCTTAACAAGTTTTTTTAAGACATTTTTTTAGTACAAAACCTCTTATTAACAATTTTATAGGAAACTATTTGAAAAAGTATTATATAAAACAAGTATTCCATGAAAAAAATGAGTCTACAGAACATTTTCTCAAAAGTGTTCTATGAAATTACTAATGTGACGCTTTGTATTAAAAATGTTCTAAAAAACTTGCTAAGACATCTATCAACGCCTTTAGATAAGACGTTTTATATTTTAGTATTATAAACTAAGTTCTATAAAACGGTCTATTAGGACATTTAGAAATACGTAACTTCCTATAAACTCAATTTTGTTGTAATTAATTAATTGATCAACATTTTTGTTTTTACAATTTTTTTTACTTGGGGAACTTCTCCATATTTTACATATAGGTAGGTCTGGCGAGGATAACACGAAGCTAAGGTTCGTTTATTGTAAGTTGTGTGAGAAGAAACACCCGCGGAATGATATGGCGTAGGTTGGAGCTTAGCAATCTGACTAAGATGGCATGTGAAGATCACATAGAAGTTCTGGGAGAAGTGGGCGAGCTAGCCATGTAACCGCAAGTCACAGGGCAGGTAGCTTGGATCTTGTGACGGTTTTTAGTGTCTTAGTGGTTATTTTTTGAAATCCCACCGAAATTTTAGGCAATTACTTTGTATTCTATTAGGTATTTTGACCTTAAATGTATCTTTGATCAAGTGGCATTATAGGGAAATAGGGATGGTCAAAAACCGGTCTCAGTTCCAATCGGTCCTAACCTTTCTCATAACCGGTCCCGGCGTAACCAGTCCTGGTCCCGATCGAAAATGATAGGACCGGTCAAGGTACTTCATAACCGGTTATGGTCCGCCGGTCCCGGTCCCGGTCCCAATCGGTCCTTGCATTAAAAAATAAGATTTCTTTTATTTTTTTAATGATATATATTTTTAATACATTATAAAATTTACAATTAGGTCACTCAAATACATTTTAAAGATGCGTTTTAATATAATTAAAATTACGTTTTCTTATAAAAAAATACATTATAAAATTATTTAAAATTACATTTATTTATAACATTACTTGAATTTTCGGGCCAGGCCGGTCCATAGTCGGTCCCATAACCGGTCCCGGTCCCACGAAACTACCAAAAACCTCAACCGGTCCCGGTTTTCGGTCCCATAACCGGTCCTAGGCCGGTCCTTTGTCGGTCCCGGTCCAAGTCCCGGGCCGGACCGGGCCGATTTGGCCATCTCTATTGGGAAATGATGTTATGCTGGTTTTATGCTAAGTTTTAAAAAAAATCAATTGAGGGTCAAAACAAGGGTTTATTTGCTCGAGGTCTCTTGGCGCGAGCGACTTTTGGCACGGCGAAAGTCATCCCGATTGTGCAGGTCGACTTTTAACCCGAATTTGACCTAGGTTTGGGCATTAAGTCACTTCCTCATCCTTATCTCTTTGTTGATTCGGGTTTGGGAGTTGTTGAAGCATTTATTGAATAATTTGTGTCTAACAAGACTTCAAATTTAGAGTTGTTAGTAAAGAGATCAACCAGGGATCTCCAAGCCGCCTTCATCTTCTTAGGGTTTTTGGTTCCTAAAATCCCACAATTTGAACGCTAATAATTCTTTGCTTCTTGAGATCTTGTCGGCACTTTTCGAGGATTATCAGGCGGTGAGTAACAGCGAGTCTACAACGGTTGGGGATGAGGAGTGTGGGAAGAAGAAGGAGAAGAAAAACGATCAGATGGCAATGATTCCTCGGAAGCTCAAATGGTAGTTAAGGATGAACCGATTGCGGGAATATTAAAAGAGAAAGAACATCAAGATTTAGTGTGTTTATATCCTTTTATTTCGTCTTCTAGCGCCACACAGAGGAAGATTAACAACAATACGATCATCTTGTTAAGTCCCACGGGTCCAATAGATTGACTCTTCAAGTTCATCTTCTTTTTTGTTTTCATCACATACTTGCTTACGATTCATATGTAATGTACTTTGTGAAACTACAATAAATTTGAACTCTTATGAGCTTAAATGATTTTTAGGTGAAGAACTTTTACGTTCATCTTTGATCATTTTCTTCTACATTAGATGGAGATGGTTCAACGTGAACTTTGAAGAAGAAGATAAAAATTATTCCCAAATCAATTAGAAATTAAAAAAAAAAAAGAAATAGAATTATGGATAGAAACATTGAAAATATTATGTCATTAAAAAAGTAATTATCTTGTATTCGTCAAAGATGAAAGTACATTTTTCAGTTAAAAAGAAAAGAAAAAAATCAAAATAATGGATGGTCAAGATTTGGTTGTACTAGTTGTAACAATAGAAGGGGTTGGGTTTCAAATGTATCATATATATATATATATATATATATATATATATATATATATATATATATAGGGTATATTTCAAATACAACCATGTCTATTTATACAACCAATGCAACCCAATTAATTGAGATATTAATAGAAATGATGGCAGTTCATTTATTATGATTTGAATATTTATGGAAGATGAATAAGGTTCATTAATTATGATCAATACTTTATATTAGGAAACAATCAAAACTTTTATAAAATCACATATTCATCAAATTAAATGGACGGTTAAGATTGAGTTGTATTGTTTGTACAAATGTAAATGGTTGTATAATAACTCACTTCTCTCTCTCTCTCTCTCTCTCTATATATATATATATATATATAACTCATCACATTTATACAACCAATGCAACCCAAACAATTGAAATATTTATGAAAATGATGAGAGCTCAATTATTATGATTTGAATATTTATGAAAAATGACTAGGGTTCATTAATTATGATCAATACTTTATATTAGGAAACAATCAAAACTTTTATGAAATCACATATTCATCAAATTAAATGGACGGTTGAGATTGAGTTGTATTGGTTGTACAAATGTAAATGGTTGCATAATAACTCACTTATGTATATATATATATATATATATATATATATATACATATATATATATATATGTCATTTCATTTATAAACTCAACCATTAATACATACCATACAAACTAATTAATTGAGATGTTTATGAATTGATAAGTATACATTTATCATGATTTGGATATTTATTAAAGATCATCAACGTTTATTTTTAATCAAAAAATTATATTAGGAAACAACCCGAGATATTCATTATACCAGATGAACGGTTGAAATTGTTTTTATAGTAATGGTTGGATTTGTAAGTGAAACCTATACACACATACACACACACACACACACTCACACTCACACTCACATATCTATACTATATTATAAAGCATTTGGCTAAAACTCTTAAAAACTCTTAAAAACTCTTAAAAACTTTCGTTCATCCCTATCCGATTTCATCCCTATCTTATTTGATCGCCAACAGAAACCCAATTTCCTCCCTAAACCATTTCATCTCTAAACGATTTCATCCCTATCCGATTTCATCGCCAACAAATTTTGAAGAATACGGATTCGATTTAGTCCCTAACCCAGTTCGATTTCATAAACCCTAAACGATTTCATCGCCCTCCCTAAACGATATCATCGCTAACCGATTTTCAAGAATACAGATTCGATTTAATCCCTAAATATTCTGAGATGATATCGATTGATATGATATTGACTACAATAGAATTTAGAGATGCATATATATTGCTTCAGACGCAGCCTGATTTCGGGTTTGTCAATTACTTTAAACAAGTGGCTAAAACCTCAATCCTCTTAAGTTTCTCTTTATTTCATGACCTAATTCTTGGTTGATTCATTGTTTGATCAATTAACAGGTCAGGTATGCATGGTTGAATTTTTTTCCATTATGATAAACTGTGATGCCTACTGATTTTTCTTCTTCTTGAAATTTTGTGTATCAGTCTCTTTGGGTAGTAGGACACTTAAATGAGTATTTCAATTGGAACTCAACCTGCGTTTAACCTAAAGTTTTGCAATGACACTTACAGGTTTTATTTGGACTGATTTCCTCCTGATCAACGAAGTGTTATTAGAGGCTGCTCTTCAAGATTTTGCTTTCGAGGTTGTCACTCTGACACTCTTTACTTCTCTCATTAATGGTTATTTTGTCATAAATACACACACACGATTTGCAGAATCTCAACCACTCGCAGAAAGTGGGGTGGGGTTCTATTTCTTAAAGATGATGGAGACTCACGTTAGAATCAAATAGCTTAAGTTTTGTTATTTTGTTTAACTTCTGCATTGTGGGTTTTAGAATCCACAACGGCTAGACTTGAACCAATTCTCCTATTTATATGTTGAACCCTCCGTTCTCTCCTTTCAAGGGCTCTTTTGGGCTGGGGTTCCACATATTCTCATGGTAGGATTCTTGAGATGATAATAGAAGTAGTAATACTCAAAGAGATCTTGACCTATATATTAGGGTAATCATTGAGTTATAACAGAATATTTAATTATTATCTTTATAAAATGTTATATTATTAAACCAAAACTAAATTGTTTCGTTATTAAACTTAAATTAAATTATGATAACAAAATTAAAGAAATTACATAAAAATGAGGACTTTTAAATAATTGATTTGATATTAACATTGAATTTTTTTTTTCAAATTTTTTTAATATCTTCAAATTTATATTTTATTCAAAAATAAAATAATTATTGCTTTCTTAAAAACACATAAAATCGTGAGAGACAAATAATAAAATAGAACATTAAAATCGAGATGTATCTCGTTGTATTGATCGAGTACCCTTCTAGTGTGTGTATATATTTATATTTATATATATATATAGAGAGAGAGAGAGAGAGAGAGAGAGAAAAGTTCATTTCCAAACTTATTTTTGTGAACATGAGGACTAATCTCGGCCCTACGTCTTATTTGATCCAACAACTCATATTAAATGAAATTTTGTAATTGAAATTATTAATTATGGTGATTAGGGGTAAAAAGAAAGTTAATTTCAAACCGACGTCTACCTTTTTTATTTTTTATTTTGTTTTTAATTAAAAACTTTTATCTCCTTAAAGTTTAAAATAAATTATTTTAAAAATTATTAATATTATAATCAAACAAATTACATAAAAGAAAAAGATGATTTCTTGCTCTTCAATATGACATCCATCTCGATAAAACTTTTTTTCTCCATTTTTAAATGAAATGGTATATATGTGTTATATTCATTATGAATATTTATATACGTTCAAATGTGTACAACAACTCGACACCATAAGTCTGTAACTCGACATCACCTTCTTCAACACTTTCTTCAACGTCGTGAAGCACCGCGTTATTCATCACCATAACCCACCAACCCATCGAGGTCGATCAAGACCGACCGAGAACACGAGACCGATGACCGATCGAGAACCCATCAAGACCTATCGAGAAAGGTCGATAATCCATTCATTGACTTGATATGTGTTTAAAATTTTAATAGCCGAATTAATTTTCAAAATAAAATAACTATAAAACATAAATGATAAACATGAGAACTTGTATCATTTTTTTCTACTGTTTTTCGTTCACACTTTTAAAAACATAAATATTTTCGTAAAAATTATGATGACAGTACTTTCAAATCATAAACTTGGTGTCGTAGTTTATGCCTTATGAATTAAATTCAGATTGCATTCTATATTCTATATTCTATAAAACGTAAAAATGATTTAAGAAGTATCAAAACAACTGATATATGTCCAAAGTAACAAAAATGATAGTTTATGATTCAAATAAAAAGTGTTATTATCAACAAATTCAGTTACTTTAAATTAATTTAAAATAAATTAATTAGTGGTTTGAACATATTTTAAAATATGTACAAATTTTTAACAACGTTTAAAAATATGAATTCACGTTTTAATATTTATATATTATCAATAATATAATATTTTTAATACATAACATATAAAATTAAGCATTGTATATTTAATATTTATTCGTATGTGATGATATTCAAATTTTAGGTTCCCTCCATCTCATTAAGATTGCAAAGCATACCTATTTTTATGTAGAGCGCCTAGTAACCCAAATGGAAGAACAAATGGACCCGAAAAAAACAACAGAAAAGCTGAAACAGAAGTAGTATCGGTTATCCTCAATCAGCCGATGCAAGCAATATCGTCAAATTATTTTTTAAGGAGATAGTTTGTCTACAAGGACTTCCCAAGACCGTCACCTCTGACCGTGACACAAAATTCTTGTCCACTTTTGGATCACTTTATGGAGAATGTTCAGAATTGCATTGAACAAAAGTAGTACCACTCATCCTTAATCTGACGGCCAAACTGAGTTGACGAATCGAAGGTTAGGAAACATGCTTAGAAAAGTATGTGGTGAAAAACCCAAGCAATTGGACCTTGCCCTACCGCAAATCGAGTTTGCCTACAATAGTGCAATCCACACTGCAACGGGACAGTCACCATTTTCATTAGTCTACACTCCCATTCCAAGCACGTGGTTGACTTAGTTAAGCTACCACGACTTCTGCAAACAAGCATTAAAAACATGGCAAAATATGTGCAAGCCGTCAAACAAGAGGTCAAAGCCATACTAAAGGCCAATGAGTGCAAAGAACAAAACAGCCGTCGGCATGCACCTGCGGCGAAGAACTTTCAATGTCAAAGACAATGTAATGGTATTCCTATGCAAAGAACGATTTCCAGTTGGTACCTACAACAAGTTACAACCCCGAAAATATGGATCATTCAAAATATCAAAGAAGACAATGATAACGCCTATGTGGTTGCACTTCCCAACGTACTATGCATCTCCAACACTTTCAAGGTGGCCGACAGTTATGACCACCATGAAAATGAAGCGCTTCTTCCTGATGACAACTTGAGGTCGAGTTCCTCGGTGGTGGAGGAGACTTGAGATGGCCAAATCGGCCCGGCCCGGGACTGGGACTGGTAAGGACCGGTTATGGGACCGAAAACCGGGACCGGTTGAGGTTTTTGGTAGTTTCGTGGGACCGGGACCGGGACCGGTTATGGGACAGACTATGGACCGGCCCGGCCCGAAAATTCAAGTAATTTTATAAATAAATGTATTTTTAAATAATTTTATAATGTATTTTTATAAGAAAACGTAATTTTAATTATATTAAAACGCATTTTTAAAGTGTATTTGAGTGACCCAATTGTAAATTTTATAATGTATTAAAAATATATATCATTAAAAAAATCAAAAAAAATCTTAGTTTTTAATGCAAGGACCAATTGGGACCGGGACTGGCGGCTCATAACCGGTTATGAAGTACCTTGACCGGTCCTATCATTTTCGACCGGGACCGGTTATGGCCGGTTATGAGAAAGGTTAGGACTGATTGGGACCGGGACCGGTTTTTGGCCATCTCTAGCGGAGACTAACGTAGAGCGCCTAAAAATCTAAATGGAAGAACAAATGGACGAGAAAAGACAACAGCAAAAAGGCTGAAATAGAAGATATCGCGACTTTTTGCATGACCTAAGTCACGTGTAAAGCAACAAAACTCAATGAACGAACCAACAGTGAATCTCGCGGCCAACCCCATAGCTTAAGTCATGCGGCTAGCTACCCGCACGTACGTGGGCATCTAATTACCTATTCTAGAAACTTACCTTATTTATTTAATTAAGTTCCATTGTTAGTTTAGGAAAAGGATTGATTTAATTTGATAGTTATCTTTAAGTTTGCGTAGATTATAAATATGGTTTATTTTTACATTGATCAATAGATTATCAATTATCAATATAATTTCTCAATAATTCGAGTTCTTATGATAGTAAGTCTTCTTAACCTTTGGGTATTGATGCCTGTCAACCTATTATTGTTTCTTACTGCGTTAGTTGGTATCAAAGTACATACTTCTTGTCTCTTTTACCTTTCAGATGGCAGACCAGCAACCCCTTACCAGAGCAGACATTGACGGGATGACAACGGATTTCACCGTATCCCTCACTACTCTGACAACAACCTTCGCAAACCAAATCAATGTCAATAACAACAAACAACGGATGAGAGATAGGCAAAAAGATAGAAATCGACCACCATGTAGTGGCCGACCTAACAATACTGTTAGTTCAAGTTCCGAATCAGAATCTGAAGGGAAGCTGAACCACCCCTAACGATG
This sequence comes from Cynara cardunculus var. scolymus, assembly GCF_001531365.2. Taxonomy (NCBI): domain Eukaryota; kingdom Viridiplantae; phylum Streptophyta; class Magnoliopsida; order Asterales; family Asteraceae; genus Cynara; species Cynara cardunculus. The sequence continues at coordinate 10,573,199 of NC_037541.1, forward strand.
ATGATTATCGAATGAAATATGATATTCCCTACTTCTATGGAACCATGAGTGTACAGGAGTATTTGAATTGGAAAATCGAGGTTGATCGTTTCTTTGATGTCATAGAGATGTCAGATCACAAACAAATGAAGAAGGTTGCATTTTCGCCTAAAAAGCACCGCCACAATATGGTGGTACAAGTTGATGATGCAGCGGCAAAGACAACAGAATGGACCAGTCAAGTCTTAACGAAGAATGAAATAACTAATGATGGAAAGATTTATGTCAGAAGATGACAAATAGATGCTCTACAAGATGTATTTGGACTGCACATAAGCTATAAAATTGTGACCAAGTACACAACCTAATTCTTACATCTCTCTCGAATGGAATGAAATTGATGAGATGGAAAGTCAAAAGTTCGGCCGTTATATTAGAGAATTAAGGAGTTCAATCCAAGATAAGGTCGAATTCGAAATAGTATGGACTGTCACAGAAGCGTCAAGCTTGGCCATGAAGGGAAAAATCCATAGGAACATCCTCACACCATCTATATTCTTCCCAAACTTCTAATGGAAGTTCTGGCTCAACATTTGATAAAGGAAAAGGTATCTCACCTAGCATGGTTCCTCATGATTTTAATCCCCTGCCTCGTAACAATAACTCTCAAAACAAGCCTACTACACCAAAGCCAGGAAATCCTAGGGCAAACCAACGGGACTCAAGTGCTATCATTTTGGACCATCAAGCCACCGATCCAACGAACGTAGCAACCATAAAATTGTTCGCTTTGTAGACGGTGAGGAAGATGAGTATGGGGGTCGAATTTGCAAAAGAAGAATTTGAGAAGAAGGTTAACATCATGCTCCAACGAGTGTTGATATCACCAAAAGAAGAGGGCCAATGATAGAACCTCTTTAAACCTATTACTCGATCAACAAACTTTTTTTTAAACTTAATTGTTGACAATGGAAGCTGCAAAAGTCTGGTCTCATAGAAGTTAGTAAACTACCTTGGTCCACCAATCCAACCTCGGGATGCACTTTACTCTCTTGAATGGGTGAAGAAAGGACCTCAAGTTCGCATGACCCATGCTTACAAAGTTTCCCTATCTATAGGCAAGTATTACAAAGAAGAAGTATTTTGCTATCTACAACCCAAGATACCACCTATGAGGACCAAATACATTTGATCTAGGGTGCCAATCTACTAAACCTTCCTCATAATTGTATTATCCCTAAAGGAAATGAAATATTCAGAGAACAAGTTGAAGACCTGTTAAGGAAGGGTTTCATTCGGGAAAGCGTAAGTACATGGGTCCTTCCCATCCTTCTCGTACCCAAGAAAGGAAATCAATGGAGGATGTGTACTAACAGACGGGTCATCAACAAGATTACCATCAAGTACCGATTCCCTATCCCTCATTTGGAAGACATACTCGATGAACTAGTCAGCGCCAATCTCTTTTCAAAAATCGACCTCCAAAGCGGCTACCACCAAATCCGGATTCGACCAAGTGATGAGTGTAAAATATCTTTCAAGACACCTTTGGGGCTATACGAATGGCTAGTCATATCCTTTGGAAACTCCAATGCTCCAATCACTTTTATAAGGACTATGAACCACGTCTCTTCGGCCCGTTATCAGATTTTTTGTTGTGGTTTACTTTGACGGCATTCTCATGTATAGCATCAGCAAAAGGGATCACTTGACACACCTTCGACAATTCCTAATCATGCTCCAAGAAAACAAGCTTTATATCAACTTCAAGAAGTGAATTTTTTGCACTAATAAGCTACTATTTATGGGATTCATTATCAAGGAAATCGGCATAGATGTGGACGAAGAAAAGGTACATGCTATAAAAACTGGCCAACTCCAAAGACAATATCATATGTTCATAACTTTCATGGAATAGCAACATTCTACCAAGGATTTGTGTGAGGTTTCGACACTATTACTGCTCCTATTACCGTGTGCTTAAAGAAAGGAGAATTCCAATGGAGTCCTGATCAAGAACAAAGCTTTTCCTTGATCAAAGAAAAGTTAAGCACCACACCAGTTCTCGCTCTCCCGATTTCGAAAAATTATTTGAAGTCGAATGTGATGCAAGTGGAGTGGGAGTAAGAGCTATCATTTCTAGAGAATAGAGGCTAGTAACATTCTTTAGCAAGAAACTAAGTGAATCCCGACATAAGTGGAGGACCTGTGATTAGGAGTTCTATGTGGTTTATAGATCCTTAAAGCAATGGAAACACTATATAGTGAAAAATTAGTTCGTATTCTTCACCTACCATGAAGCTCTAAAGTTTACCAATCCAAATTTCAGTAAGAAATATACATGCATGATCAATAAGCTACTTACCAAAATTCCCATTTGTCATCAAACAAAAATGGGAGTCCTTAATAGAGTCGTTGATGCATTAAGTAGGCGAGCCACCTTACTAATCACCCTAGCCCAATAAATTGTTGGGTTCAAGGTCCTAAAAAAACAATATGAAGAAGATAGTGGCTTCAAAGAAATTTGGACCAAATGCACAAGAGGCACTCTAACAGATGGCTACCATGTTCTGGACAGGTATCTTTTCAAAGGTAACCAACTATGTATACCCAACTTTACTCTTAAGAAGAGACAAATGCGAAATTCACATGGAGGAGGATTAAGCGGATATCTTGGTCGTGACAAAACCGTTGTTAGTGTGATAGAAAAATACCGTTGTTAGTGTGATAGAAAAATACCATTGTACACATTTGAAGCAAGATGTAGGGCGATTGTTTGAAAATGCTACACATTCCAAGTCGAAAAAGGACAATCTCTACTTACCAATACCGGTTCCCGATGACATTTGGCAAGATTTGTCCATGGATTTCGTCCTCGAGCTTCCCTGCACACAAAGGAAGGTCGATTCCATATTTGTAGTTGTTCCGATTCTCTAAGATAACTCACTTCATATCTTGCAAGAAAACCATTGATGCAAGCAATATCACCAACTTATTTTTTTTAAAAGATAGTTCGTCGACACGGAGTTGCTAAGATGATATACATTAAACAAAAGTAGTACCACTCATCTTGAATCTGATGGCCAAACTAAGGTGACGAATCGAACATAGGGAAACATGCTTAGAAACGTATTTGGTGACTAACCCAAGCAATGGGACCTTGTCCTTCGGTAAATTGAGTTTGTCCACAGTAGCGCAATCCACACCGCAACGGGATACTCACCATTTTCATTGGTCTACATTTCCATTCTCAAACACGTGGTCGACTTGGTTAAGCTACCACGTCTTCCAGGAATAAGCATTGCAGCATAAAACATGGCAAAAGATGTGCAAGCCGTCAAATAAGAGATCATACCCATACTAGAGCCCAAGGAAGCAAAAAAACAAAACAGTCACCTACATGCACCAACGTCAGAAACCTTTCAATATTGGAGACGATGTAATGGTCTTCCTATGCAAAGAACGATTCCATGTTGGTATATAGAAAAATTAGAACCCCAGAAATACGAATTATTTAAAATATTAAAAAAGATCGATGATAACGCCTATGTGTTTGCACTTTCGCACTCACTACGCACCTCCAACACTTTCAACCTGGCCGGCATTTATGACTACCATGAAGATGAAGCGTTTATTCCTGATGAGAACTGGGGGTCGAGTTCTTTGGAGGTGGAGGAGACAGATGTAGAGCGTCTAGCAACCCAATTGGAAGAACAAATGGACTAGGAAAAGACAACAACAAAAAAGCTGAAACAGAAGTTCATGCAACTTTCTGCACTTCATGTGGAAAGCCGCACAACTCACTCGAAAATCAGCAGTAAATCCCGTGATCAATGCCCGCTGTTTAAGTCGCACGGCTAATTACTTGCGCATACCTAAGCGTCTCCTAAAGCAGATCGATTTCGTATTCTAGCTTGACTTTAAGGCTGCATTTGGTACATGGGATGGGACAGGACAGGACGGGACAAAACCTACTGTCCCATGTTTGGTGCAGCATGGGACAGAACAAGAACTCACTGTCCCACGTTTGGCGCGACATGGGACAGGGACAAGAACTGGGACAAGGTGGGACAACATGTGACAAAAAAGGTTTTTTCTTGTTCCACTAAAATAGGTGGAACAAAATGGGACAAGAATGGGACAGAAACTAAAATATTATTAATCTACCCTAGTTTGATATATAACCCTAATATGGTATTTGTTTTAATGGTCATCCACTAGTTTCGGCCGCCGTCGCCACTACCGGCGATCACCGGCGACCACCTCCACCTCCTCTTCCTCTACAACAACATCCTCCACCACCTCCACAACCATCGTCCACCAAGTCCATTGCCACCTCTACCATAGTCGACCACCGACCACCACCGTCCATCGGCCACCACCACTACCGCCTTTCACCACCTTCAACTCCTCATCTACTGCAACAACCTCCTCCACGACCTCCACGACTACCGTCGGCCATCACCACCTCCACCATAACCAAAACCACCTCCGCCACCAATACTACCATCAATTATACCAAATTTTTCATTCAAATTTGATCCAAAGAGGAAAATTATGTACGAATATTTATTCTTTAATTATTTACTTTATTTGTGTTAATTATAGTTATTATATAATATTTAAAATCATCAAATAACTTTTGGGGGTAGCTTGTCTAGTTATGTTCCGTCCAGTCCTAGTCATACCAAACACCAGACATACTCTTGTTATGTTCAGTCATGTCCCGTCCAGTCCTATCATGTCCAGTCCTACCCTCTTATCCTGTCTTGTTCTGTCCTGTTCAGTCTTGTCCAATTATGTCTGCGTATCAAACGCTACCTAAAGCTTATCTTTATTTATTTTGGTAAGTTACATAGTTTAGGAAAAGGATTGATATAATTCCATTGTTATCTTTAATTTAGCTTAGATTATGAATAGGTTTAATATTTACATTGATCAGCAGATTAACAGTAGAAATTAAGTTTTCTTTAAGTTTCTCAACAATTTCGAGTTATTAAGCTAGTGAGTCTCTTAACCTTTGGGTTTTGACGCTTGTCAACCTACCGTCATTTCCTACTGCATCATATTTCGTATAGGACAAATTGCATTAAAATATAATAAAGTTTGGTCTAATTATTATTTAATGTAAGGAATTAGTTTTTTCCGATCAAACAAACTTTCAGTTTTTTTTCCTATTTTATACATATATTTTGACTAGTAAGCTATTGATTCACTAAAATAGGGCAACATAGGTGCCAAGTTGTCAATTATAATGTCAAATGATTACGTCGATTTTCAAGTTGTAAACTTTATTGTTTTTTAAATATATTTTTATTTGATTTGAGTTTTGAAAGAAACAAGATTTTTGTTTCGTTTACATATTACAACTTCATTTTATACCTCCTTGTCGTTACATCCGTCCATTCTCCTATCATCATTCTTCCTTTGCCGTTTGGCCTTCCCCCTTATGTCATTTGCCGTTCTCTGTTCCCCCGTTCCCGTTGTTCGTCGTCGTAAGTATTTCTTTCTTTCTCTCCTTAAACATGTCATTCCCTGTATCGATTTTAGGTTTTTTTGAGAAATTTTCTTCTTTGTTGCACTTTGAGTTTAAAAGAGTAACGAATGTCGAACTTCTATATGATTTTAATTTTGTAACATGATTCAAACGTCCTTATGAGTTTGTATCCCAAATGTAAGTCACAGGTTTATCATGCAAAAATGTAAGCCACTACTTGATCATAACAAAAGTCGAATAAGACTAAGGAACAAACAATAATTGATCTTTAAGTTTGACAATGATTGATCATGAAAAATGCAACATCTTTTCTAAAATGCTAATATATGGATAGTACATTTTATACAGAAAGCGTTTATTGTAGATCTACTTTAATCCAAATTTATTTAAAATATTAATTTTAATTTTATAATTAAAGATTTGAAACTTCATAATGAATTTGTCTTAATTCATGTTTGTCTTAATTCATGTTTAAAATCTTCATTGGTTTTTAGTTAAAATTATGGACAATTTTATAATTTTGTGTTATGAAATCATGTTTACCAATAAGCCACGTTAGTTATTTCAATTTACTTTAATACCCATTTTGCTTTTAGGAAATTGAATTTAATTATGTTACATTTAATAAAATGAAATGAAAAATTGAACTTAATTCTCCCATTCTTCATAATTAATCATTTCTTATTTTAATGAAACACATAGGGGCTGTTTACTTGCGGTTTAATTAGGCTTATTGGTTTATCTGGCTTATTCGCACATCTCATTTGGGTTATTTATTTATGGCTTATTCGTAGAGAACATGACTTAATCGCACAGATAGAAATAGTGTGTTGTCTTCATTCAGCCACGAAAATGACACCCCTACCCCTTATTTAAAGCAACGCCTCCTTCCCATATGAGACACCCCATCGTCGGCTCTTTATGATTTTTTGTTTTGATGTTCAAATAACTAATACTGGAAGGTAAATCGGTCATTTATGTTATTAAGACTGTTGGTTCACATAAAAAAGTAAACAACAACACTCATTTATCCAGACGGACAAATTTATCCATACAGGACTTAATAAAAAATTTGGTATCATGCCCCATAGTCTCTCACTATATAAGGGGTTTTCTGGTAAAAACCTTATAGTTTGTGAGATCTGTGAAATCCAATATAAATCAAAAAATCATAATAAATTAAGAAATTATTAACTTTGATAATTTAAAATTAAAAAATTAAATAAAGGGTATTATGGATATTTATAAATCGCTCACCTCTCTCTTTCTCTCTCTCACATCCCACATCTTTCTATGTTGGGTCATTGACCAACATCGTCCTAAATTGAAATATGGCGTTGACTGCTATGTTATAAGAAAATAAGTTAAGCCTTCTCCATCATCAATTGCTTTTGGCATAGTGGTAACGTTTCCATCATAACATGTTGTATTAGAGCAGGTCACGGGTTCGAATACCATAAGGTGCATAATAGTGCCAAAAGCCATGTTGTGCACCATTGTCTTCTAACGAAGATCTTGTTTTAGCTGGCAAATGCTTGGGGGGGGGGGGATTGTTGGGTCGTTGACCAAGCATCTTTCTAAATCGAATCATAACGCTGACGACTATGCTATAAGAAAATAAGTTGCGTTTTCTCCATCGACAATTTCTTTTGGCGTAGTGGTAAGCGCTTCGATCCTAACATACACACTCCCTCTCCTCTCTCTCAACTATCTTCATCATCTACAAAATCTATGGCCTAAACAACCAAGAAATCATGCCAATCAACCATATACATGAGTAGTTTTTCTTGTTCTATCTCATCCTCGGTTTTTTGCCTTATCTGCTCCTGTGAACGCTCCCACTCGAGCCTGTGCAAACACTACTTGCATCATTCCATTTGTAGGAGCCATAAAAAGGGTTGACTTAGAAGTAAGTTCATCGGATTGTTGAGATAACCGAGATAGTTTTGATTTTAAGTATGAAACTCTGACAGTCGATGCTGGTAATAAGAATCTGAAGCATTCAAAAAATTAAACTTGAGATTTTTGGGATTGATAACGATGATCCTTTTCTCAAACTCGGGTCCATTCTTTGCCACAAAACTTGCAGGGGGAGGGTGCAGATGTGGAAGAAGGGATAGATTTTGATGGAGGAGCCGGTATGGAGCAGTTGACGGAAGAAGTGATTTTTTAGAGTTTTGATAAAATATGGAAACCTAACGAGAGATAAGAGAAATAAATAAAGATTTATGAGTTGTCATCGATGTAACAAGTTACACAATTACTCTTTTATGTTTATTTAAAAAATAAAATTAATTAATTCAAATGAATGTACAATGATGGATCCACATATCTCACATTTTGGGGAGTTCTCAAATGATTAAACCCTGTTCATTTGAGATGTGGTAATTACTTGAGAACTAGAAAAGTGATCCTAGCCCTATCAAGATTTGCGGCTTTGACTGTGAAGCACCGTATAATTCCTCGCATGATATGACGAAGATAGCGGGATAGTTTTGTAACTTTTACAAATAGGTAGCAAAACAAGTGCATATGTGAACTTCTATGATTCACTTATGAACTATATATTCATATGGGAACTCATGTAATTCACATATGGACCCCGGTGATTCACATATGAACTAATTAACTGATTTACATATGAACCTGTGTGATTTACATATGAACAATGAGTTCACATATGCACTTATGGATTTATATACACGTTTTTGCATATTTGTAAAAGTTACAAAACTACCCCTCTATTTTTTGCTTGACTAGTCAAAGCCGTAAATTTTTACCAGTCAAAGCGCAATCTTTGACCAGTCAAAACGGCAATTCTAACTAATCTTGACGGTATGAAGGGCAAAAATCACTTCTTTACTTCCCAAATATTTACTACTTCTCATATGAAGATCTCTCTATATAGCTATAGGTTACTTTGAGAAGTGTTAAGTATTTGGGGAGTAAAGAAGTGATCTTATCCATTCATACGATCAATATCGTATTTGACAGGTCAAGAATTAGGTATCACAGTGGTATCATAGTGGTATCATCGGAGGACGGTGGCCGGAGGCCGGAGAACGGTGACCGGAGAGAGAAGAGAGGAGAGAGGAGAGTTTTAAAATACTAAAAATATCATTGCATTAAGATTTTAATTTAAAATTACCAAATTTATAAATTTCCTAATTTATCTATTGATTTATGGTTAATATTGGTTCTCACAGTTACCACAAACAATTCAGTTCTCCCTTGAATAGGCCCATATATATATATAATGCATAAATAAAAACTAGTTGTTAGCTCATAAGTTTGATAAAAAAAACGTAAAATGACCAAGAAGCCATCTTAAAAAATTAGTCAATTATTATAATATAATTAAAACAAATCTCTAATAATATAATATGTTAACTAATACAAACAAGATTGTAAAAAAATTAAATAATATAATATGTTAATTAAAAGAATTTCAAATTAATTATTATATAC
>NC_037541.1:10582424-10583433 GCF_001531365.2 Cynara cardunculus var. scolymus
TTATAATTAAATATATTAAATAGTAATTACAAAAATCAAATATATATATATATATATATATATATAACTAACATGAAAAATAATAGTTCTAAATAATTAAATAGTTAACATTAATATATAATGTATCGTCAAAATTAATTAAGAATTTAGCTAGAAGGATACTCGTACAATGCAGGAAAATATATCTCGATTTTAATGTATCATTTTATTTCGTCTCTATAGATGTTCTAATATGGTTTTTATGTGGTTTTTTGAGAAAGAAATAATATTTTTATTTTTGAATAAAATTTAAATTTGAATATATCATAAATTTTCGAAAATAAATATATCAATATTAGTATTAAATTAACTATTTAAAAGTTTTTGTTTTTTGTGTAATTTATTTAATACATTTTTTATCATTATAATTTAATTTATCTATACTATATTATAAAGCATTAGACAAAATCTCTTAAAAACCACTTTTTATGTATGAAGTACTGTATATTGATGCATGTTACTTAAATTTGATATTACAAGTAAATTGTGCATAATTACAACTTATTAAAGTTCCATGTTTGAATTCTTGTAACTAACTGCGGATAAACATAATCAAATAGAGGATAAACATCTCATTTTACAATATAAAATATATAAAATATAATTAGGTTAATTATCGAGTTTTAACAAAATAATTAATTATTATCTTTATAAAAAATATATTATTAAACCAAATATAAATTACTTTGTTATTGAACCTATATATACTATATTATAAAGCATTTGACAAAAACTCTTAAAAACCATTTTTTATGTGTAAAATACTGTTTATTAATGCATATTACTAAAAACTCAAGATTGCAAATAGATTGTGCGTAAGTACAACTTATTAAAGCTTCATATCTGAATTCGTGTAACTAACTGCAAATAAAAATAATCAAATACGAGATAAACATCTCATTGATTAAATATAAAAAAATATAAAATATAATTAGGATAATTATTGAGTTCTAACAGAATACTTAATTAT
>NC_037541.1:10583613-10588371 GCF_001531365.2 Cynara cardunculus var. scolymus
TTCAAATTTATATTTTATTCAAAAGTAAAATCATTATTGCTTTCTTAAAAACACATAAAATCGTATTATAATATCGACAGAGACAAATAATAAAATAGAACATTAAAATCGAGATGTGTCTCGCTGCATTGCACGAGTACTCTTCTAGTATTTAATAACGAAGTAATTTATTTTTGACTTAATTATATAATATTTTCTTATAAGGATAATAATTAAGTATTATGTTAAAATTCAATAATTATTTAATTATATTTAAGATTTTTTATATTTAAAATGAAATGTTTATCTCCAGTTAGTTACACGAATTCAAACATGAAGCTTTAATAAGTTGTACTTACGTACAGTTTATTTGTAATCTTGAATTTTTATAATACTTTCAAATTTATATTTCATTGAAAAATAAAATTATTTTCTTTTTCTCAAAACCACATAAAATCGCATTATAACATCGATAGAGCGAAAATGTAAAACGAAACATTAAAATCAAAAACTATATCGCTGCATTGCGCGAATACCCTTCTAGTTAGTATCGTTAAAATTAATTAAGAATTTCCAACAACGTTAATTATTATTAATGCAAGTGATAATTAATTTTATCTATAATTAATAATAATAAATAACAATTAATATTAATCAAAATTATAATTAAGAAATCGAAAAAAACTACTAACACGATATTTCAACTAGTGTTTCAATAAGTTAGCTTATATTCATTTAAATACGTAATAAAAAATGGTTAAATATGAGTAATTATTTTATTTATCTCGAGTTTATTTATAATGTTATTTTAGAAAGAAAAAAAAAGAGCAAATTGAGGAAAAGGTATCTCTACGCAGACTTTGCGTGTAACGGTGCAAGAGCCGAGCTGTTAAAGCCACCCCGGTGACTTTTCCTTTCTTTTTTTATTTATTTTATTATTTTATAATCCATACCACATGGAAATTAAATTAAATATTATTTAAGAAAAACTCTTTATTTAATATTGAACTAAAACCAAGGTAAAATGCTTTAGTTTTCAATAATAAATTTCCATTTTTCTATTTAAATATATTGTTCATAATTTAATTTCAAAAACTACGAAATTCAGTTATTTTAATGCGTATAGAAATGTTTTATTTACCAAAACCGTCAAAGAAAAATGAAAAAAAATGTTATAACCGAGATATTGGTTATAAAAGTTTGGTATCAGAATCCTAGTTTAAGAGATTTAGGTATTCAGTATGATATATAGACGTAAGGGGTGTTTGGGATTGCTTATTTGAAACAACTTATGTTTTTCTACAACAGCACTTATCAACTTATTATAAGTCCGAATGGTTTTGCTTTTTCAAAAACTTCTTATTACCGGTTTGACACTGATATAAGTTGTTCTTTCAAACACTCAACAGTGCTTATTACCGGTATCACACCAGAATAAGTCAATAAGTTGTTTTTATAAACAATTCCAAACACTTCCTTAAACTGTATTATTTGCATACTAAGGGTCTCTAACATTTGTAGAACCTTTGAAATAAATATGTTGGATTAAAAGAACGATATGTAAGATAAATTTGAATTACAACTGATCAATTTAATCATGGGTTTGCAGGTACATATTAAAATGTTCAAGAGAATCTACCTGTTAATCCAAGTAGAGGGGGGAGGCAGGGGAAGGAACAGAGGAAGAGAGCGATATTAAAATGTTTTTGACATGTAAATTGGTGTATACATACACCTGTTTTGAAGAAACATGTGAGAAAAATATGAGTTGAAAATAGAAAATTGGAAATTAAAAAATAATAATAATTGAGAAGGTAATTAAAGGAGGAGGTGATTGAATTAGGAGGGAAGTAAACTAAAGATGACATAAAGCTTGTCAGTCTGTCTTAATCATATATTAATTGTTTAATTAATTTTAAAACATATTCATGTCCTTTTCTATTTCAATCAACAACCTTAAACTAAAATCAACCATTATCACAACCTTTTTCTATTCAATTACATTAACAAAAATAACCAATCAATTTTATCATTATTTTCAAAATGAGGTCAGTATTGAATATTTTTTTATTTATTTATATCATTAAATATCATAAATACGTAAAAGTTGTTTTTAATATTTTTGTTTTATACCTTTATAATTGTTTTATCTTTGTGAAAGTATAAAGTGTAAGTATTAAAAGTTGAGTTAAACTGAGAAACATAAGAATGATTAGGCATGGGAATGGGGCGGGGATGGGGCGAGGACCTCAATCCCCGTCCCCGGTTACTTCTCTCTATCCACATCCCCGTCCTCATCCCCATCGGGGAATATAATCACATCTCCAACGGGGAACGGAGATCCCCAATGGGGAAATGAGAATTTTTTTCCCCCGTTTATCTAAGTTATTTTGAATTAAATATGTGAGAGATCATACATGTTTAAATCTCAAACATTTTCAATAAACTTAAAACCAAAGTGAATTTAATTTAATACAAAAAAATCACAACATCATATAAAATTAATAACCTAAAACCCAAAAAAAAATTCAATTTAATCCAAAAAAACTTAAAGTCACATGTACCAAAAGATAATAAGTAATATAAAACCATATCGAGTAATATACAAAACTTATCGAGTAATTATATTTTGACTTGACCTCCAAAATATTACATATTAACATCCAAAAAAATATTACATATTAACATCCAAAAAATAACAATTTTAGATTCTAAACCTAGTTAAGAAATAAGAAATTATAAATTATCGCTTTAGTTGAAATAAATAATATACTATATACATGTGTGTGTATAATTTATTAATATATATATATATATATATATAATGGGTAAGGGGCGGGGCGAGGAGTACCATACCCGTCCCCGTCCCCATCCCCGGTTTGAAACAAACGGGGATCTCCGTCCCCGTCCCCATCCCCGATTTAGCGGGGAATCCCCGTCCCCGACCGGGGCAGGTGGACCAGGTTCCCCGACAGGTCGGGGGCCATTCCCATGCCTAAGAGAGATCTCCACCCTTGAATGCACAATAGAATGAAATGCACCAGATCAATCCTTGTATCAAGCGCAATTCATGGGTGAGTTGGAGATTGAAGATGATTAAGAGTCCAGATCCCTTCTTACGCTTCTCATCTTAACTCTACTTTTCACACGATCTTTCGCCTAATAACCAAACAGATTCAAGTAATATGGTTATCATAATAGATGATTTAATTAGGTGTTGCTATATGCACTCTATCTATGTAAGAATCAAGTCATATTATATATTAAAAATGTAAAAAAATAAGTGTTGATGTTGATGCGTGTGAGTAAAAAAACTAGTATATAAAAGTGCATTTAACCTACCTTTTTTAAATATATTGAGTTTAAAAATGAACAAATTCTATATCAAAGATAAGGGTGTTCAAGAAAACCGGAAAACCAAGAAACTAAGTAGAACCGTACGTTCCGAAAATGAAAAAACTGAAAATCGAAAAATCAAAAACCCGAAAACCTTAAAAACCGGATATTCACGGGTGGGTTTCGGTTTGAACTTTAGGTACCCGCAACCCAAACCGAACCAGATATAACACATATATAATATTCAAATGTTAAATATTTACATTATTATTTATATATTTATTAACACAAAGTTAAACGAGTAAAGTCTTTTATGTTTTGGCGTCAATAATTACGGTGGATGATTAAATTTTGTGTATAAAGTCGTGAAAGAGTTAACATTACCCGAAAATGGATGTTTTTTAAACAATTAAACTTATTTTAATTTGTAGAGTTCTGATTATTTTCATTTGTTATTGTGTAATTGTTTTAAATGTTATTTTTTGGTACCACTTTTATATTGTAAACGCTATTTCTTTATAAATCCAGCCAGGTAACCGTGAACCGAACCGCGAGTGATCGTCTTATTTCGGTTCGGTTCGGTTCAACCTGGGGTTCGGTTCAGGTAGCCAGGTATCTGTCTCATACGGTTCAGTTCACATTTCCTCTAGTAACTGAACTGAACCGAACCGAACCGAACCATGAACACCCTTGATCAAGGATACGTCAAGTTTTACAAGCATTACGTCAACATAATGCATTAAAAACATCTCCAACAGATTCTTCAAAAGGAGAACAAAAAATCTCTAAAAAAATTACACTAATCTCCAACAGATTCTCCATTTTTAAGAATTCAACTGTATAATATTAAAATATTTCATTGATCTATTAAAATGTTATTTCTCTCTATAATAATTATTTTCGAAGTTTTCTACTGGTAGAAATATATTAAAAATATTTTTCTTAAATGGTAATCATTTTTGGAGTAATCTTCATATTCGAAGGGGAAAAACCCTACTATTTACTACTTTTCCCATTTTGGAGATATTTTCTTATCGAATCTTTTGGAACTCAATTTTAGTTCAAAATCTTTATTTTTTTCTATTTTATAGAATCTGTTGGGGATGCTTTAAAAAATTGGATATTGAATAAAATAAACATTGATTTGATTTTTTTAATGTAATTTGCAGTGGAAAAATATTATATCTGATAACCATAAACTATCGACTATTTTGTACTTTTTTTCTATTGATTGACAAACACAAACTAACTCATTTTTAGTACGTGTTTCGATATACATAAACTAGCTTATAATCTAACTTATTAAAACGCTAGTTATAGTAGTTTTTAGTAGCTTATTGACTATTTTTCCAATTATGCCCTTATTATTATTAATTAATAAATATTAATTATAAATTACTAATTAATATTAATTCCAGTTTGTCAATTAATTATAATTTTTAG
>NC_037541.1:10588856-10595845 GCF_001531365.2 Cynara cardunculus var. scolymus
ATTTAATTTTCTTTACCATCTGATTTCTATTAATTATGATATTATATTATTAATGAATTGTTTTAATGTATTTATAAAATATTAAAATTTACTAATTTTTAAACATATCTTTTTTAGCTATTTTACAATTTTCAAATATTTTATCAGCTAGTTTTTATCAGACGTATTTAGTTTATCTGATAGTTTTATCAGTTACCATGTAGCTTATCAACAATCAACTAGTTTGTCAAATATAACTTAATTATAAGGATTATTTTTTTGAAAAATTATTTTAAATAAAATTTAATGTTTTTTTATAATTGTGCTTTTTAAATTTTTTAGTTAATTATTCGTTTTACATTATCGTTTAATTTATTAAAAATAATTATCATCAAATATTACTAATTTATCTATATTACCTTATAAACTAAATTTATCAAAAGTCTTGAAAACAATTTTTAATGCATAAAGTCTTAAAAACAACTCATAATGCATTAAGTATTACTACTTTATGCATTTAGTCTTAAAATCTCTTAATCTACAATTAAAATAACATATAGTACAAGTTACCAATGCACATTATTATTTTTCTTTTCATATTCCCAAGATACTTTTGACACATTTCATTCATGTTTTCACTCTCTCATACTTCTATGTCTTCTCCCCATCTCCCAAGGTAAAATTTAAATTGATATTCACCATGAGTTATTAAAAGGTCTCTCATTTATCTCTCATTTAATTGCTCTAGAACTCTCGGTTTCGCTCTCGATCTTTTGATTCTTTGTTCTTGTTGAAATCGAACAAATTTGTGGAGTCGTTTAAATATGTTTGATTTTAAACTGTCGTACAATTTTTCCATCGATAGACTGTAATTGGAAACCATAATTCTTATTTATTCAAATTGTATTAATATGTAAAGACCAAATGTAACTTATATCATCGTTAAATCTTTTCTAATAAAACCAGTGAAACTTCAAAACCGTTAAAATTCACGGCTCCTGCCGTATTGCACAGATACACAACTAGTTAAATAATAATTAGATTTTTTATCAAATTAATTTGCTAAATATAACCGAATAAAGGAGTTAAATCAAAATTAAAGCTATAGCATAGTGAAAGGGTAATGCAAAGAGACAAAACTAATAGAAAGATTACCAAAATGCCCTCTCTACTTGAACTCACATAAAACAAAGTGTAATTAAATAATTCATAACTTCCCCCTTGCATTAGAGACACCATGATCTAAATCATTTGATTTTTGTGTTTTTTATGATTATATTAAAAATTAATTAATTCATAATTGACTTTTTAAATACAAGCCTAATTTTCTTTTTCTGAATTTTAAATTCATGAATTTAATTAAAAATTTTAATTTAAAATTCCTAAAATCAGATTTTTTGGAAAAAGAGAGGATAAACAAGTATTTGTGAGGTCCAATAAGAAAAGTTGCATGTGATATGATTAGAAGTGTCATTAAAATTAGTGCTTAATTAATTAAGCCTTAAAAAGCACCAAATTTGATGCATATATCTCCCAACATCCATCAAAAAATGTGGATTTTTATAAATAAAAACATCATTATTTTTATTAATAATTTCCAAAGGGTATTATGGTAATTTTAAAACAAAAAAATATTTTACATTTTTCTATGATGAGTTGGGGAAAACATCCGACCATGACCATTGAGACTCTCAAATGCCAAAAGTGATTGGTTTCCCAAGGCTTCATTAGGTTTAAACATTCGTTCTCGAATCGAGCTCAAAATCGAATTTGAGAACGAACGTTAAACCAGTAACTTGTGATCGATATCAGATCGATCTCGAACCAAGATCGAAACCAGATCAAGTTTGAGATTGAAAACCGTGTTAAACCGCCAATCGACGGTCAGTCATCAGCGTTTCATTAGACAAATGGTTCCCTTGACGTAAGTCGTAAAATGGTTACATAATAACTCACCGACACAAAATAATTATCCTATAAAATAAAACAAATATATTTATAAAAAGTACGGCTTAATAAAAATAGACACGAGCGAATTATTTTAACATCCACGTGGTTTCTTTTTTACTGTAACCCGTTAACAGATCAAATTAAAACGAATGCACCTCTAAACTTGATCTACGATTTCAGTAAACGGTAGAGTGGGTGCATGGGCACTCATGGTCGAACAAATCTACGACAACACGAATCGTTGTTTTTTCACAATTCGAAATGATTTCGATTTTGCCGTCAAGATTACAACAACGAAAGACATAACCTAAAGATAATTAGAATCGAGATTAATGTTTTTTAGCTGCCATAAACAGCCCGAAAACGAGATCAACAGTAATACATTCATAATCACATCCAACGTACTAAGAACATCAACTAGTGTATCTTGTTCTTTCTTGGATCCGAAACGATTAGCAACATAGAACGTAAATAAAAATTCGCCAAAAGTTAACACCTTTTGATCGATCGGTCGACATCTTTAGCATCTCCAAGCGGAAGCCGACACGAGCTCCCGGCGTTGCCAGCAAAGAACGAGCAACGATTGCCGTTTCTCGACGTGAAAGTCACGAACCGGGGTCCTTTTGACCAAGCACTCGGCTTGACTCTCGGTGAAGTTGCTGAACAACAATGGCGAAAATCCGGCGGATAAGAAGAGGGTTCGCCAATGCTGAGTCTTTTCAGGGAAAAGGTACCGACCCAAAACGATCTTTTCGATGGCAGGTTGGACCAAGAAGCGTTCGATCTTCTGCAACGAGTCTAGGTTCATGTTCACAGCATTGAGCGATTCAAGTAGGTTCGAATATGATTGAAGGGCATGAATCAGATGATTAGAAAACGGTAAATCGGTTCGATCACACCCTCGGTCAACCGAAACCACGATTTTCGGAGATAGATTCTTGACGAATCGAAGAACAGAAGGGATTTGAGTTTGGTGATTCGAAAACACATGAATGGGTAGATTCACAGCTATGGCTTCTGTATCAGATACATGAAAGGGTAAAGACCATGAAGAAGAAGCAAGAACATCAATGTTGACTATCTCAAAGTCAAATCCAACACGGATTTCACTTGCGAAATGGATCAAATTCTCTCGGGTTAATCCGAGTTCGAGCTGGTCATGGGTGGAAGGGGAAGCAAAAGCTGTGATTTTTAAGGATGAAACGCCATTGTTACGTAAAGCAAGCTCTTGCATAAGAGAAGCCCATTGACCACCATATCCGATATCGAAGTCGATAATATGAATCTGATCAAACCCATTTAAGGATTCGAGTAATGCTTGATTACAAGTGAAATTTGCGAATTGAAGAAAAGGGGAAATCTCTGAGAAGGATTTGTAAGCACCGATCTTGAAGATTAAACTAAAAGGGGAAGCAGTGGGAGTAATTTGGGGATGAATGTTGTTGAGAATTGAATGTAAGAGTAATTGAAGAGCTTCCTTAAAATAGAAAGCAGCTCTATCGAATGGCTTACCGATTGGAGAGAGCTGATGATTGAGCCGCGCCAATATCCCTTGCGCGAGTATCGGATTGTTCCCCGATTGGATCAAATCGGCGGCTTTGAAGAGCTGGTCGATGATCCCTTGCTGCTGGTGATGATGGTGGTTTTGGTTTCCTAACCCAACTTCATTAATGGCTGCCATTTTCTTCATTGACGGCGACTTTTGAAGCAATTGAAGCGGGTTTTGACCCGAATCAAGAAACGGGTTCTTGGGTATTTCTATGCTTCCTGGGTTGTGTCTTTTGGGTTGTGGTGGCATCAGAAGTTGGTGTTCAAATGGCTGAGATTGGTTGATTAATAACTGGGGGTTGAACATCTGTGGCTTTATATCAAATGGGAGCATTTGGGGTTCGTTTAATGGTGAAAAGATCTGGTTTTGAGAGTGGTGGTGGTGGTGGTGGTTGCTGAACATCGCCTGCGGCGGCGACGGCGGTAGTTGAGGGTTTGTGGATAAACCAGTTTTGTCATTGGTGAATTTGTTCGAGATTTGGGACAAGTTTACGATTTGGTTACCGGAATCAAGCCCTATAGAAAAACCTTGATCTACAACACCAAACCCACCGTTAAATTCAAAGTCCACAGCACCACCACCACCACCGCCGCCGTTGCCATGAAGCACTTTGTTCAAACCCATAGACGGATCTTCCACATCTCCCATGATCCACCGGAGCATCGCCTGATCTTGGCCGGACTCTCCGGTCTCCCAATCCACCATCCCTACACATTTCTCGTCAAGAGACGGTTGCTGAAACTGATGAACATCAACAACTCCGGCATTGGAGGTACTCGTTTCTTGATTTTCCGGCGGTGGCCATTTAGAAGAAAAGGCCGCCACGCCGGCTGTGTCGCCACCGCCGAGAGAAGACGACAGGGTTGAAGTAGAAGCCGGTGGACTTGGAATGGTGTTGATGCTATCCAGGACCGACGTTGGCTCGTTGATATACTTTTTCTTCCGCTTCTTGTTTACAAATGGATTTACAGCAAAATCTTGCAACAACACCACCCCCTTCCCCTCGAATTCAAAGGGTAAGGGCATCCCCTTTTGTTCCAGTTTTCAAACTGAAGGAAAATGAAAACAGAAACAGCTTAAAAATGGAACTTCATGTTGAAAATGGCAACAAAAACTGAAAACTTTCGCAACATCGAAGAAGAAGAAGAAGAAGAAGATGAAAGAGGAGGGTTTTGGTTTTTATTTGTGATTTGTGTGTTTTTGTGGTATGAATGTATGTATGGATGGATGGATGCGTGCAACATAAAAAAGTAGTCTAGTGCCATTCATCTTCTCTCTCTCTCCTCTTTCTTTTGATATTTTTCTTGAAAAACATCCTTAAAATATTACTTTATTGTTACTGTTTTTATATAAAATATTATAAAAATATTAATTATATGAAAAAAGAAGGTATTTTGATTTGATATTTAGTTTATAAATATATAAAATAACCAAAAAATCTATCTTCAAAAATAGTGAATTATCAATATTATATAATATAATCTAAATAAGTTTTTAATAATATAATTAAAACAAAAATTTTAATAATATATAATATATTAATTAATACAAACAAAATTAAATAATATAATATATTAACCGAATATAATTAAAAATTGGTTATTATATATATCATAAATTTTGAATTTGTTAAAATAAATTTAAAAAAAAAAATCTATATGCATATAATTTCAGATAATCATTACATATAATATAAAAATAATAAAATTCATCTATCTCAAGTATCTTAATTAATTAATATTTTTTTAAATATTTTATTAAAATTATTTAACATATTTTACTTATATATGAAATAAAATATCTATAATTTTAATTTATATGTAACTTCATAAATATTTTTACTATTTAAATATATTGAAAAATAATTAATAATTAATATGTATTTATAATTAATAATGAATAATTAATATTAATGAAAGTTATAATTGGAAAAAATGTTAAAAAGTATCTTTATAGGATATTCCAAGTAGCTTATCAATAAGCTAGCAGCTTATGTGCATCCGAATGTTTACTTAAAAAGGTAAGTACCTTATATTTTCCGAACAATACCTTAAAATATGAAAAATGAAGATTTTAAAAATAAATTACATATATGTTCATGTAATTTTTCTTTTTTTATTAAAGCATATTTATTTGACAATTATAAACTATAATAAAAAGACTATTAATAAATTTCTAATAATAGGTTATAGTACCAAAACTTACTAAAATATATATTTAAAATGAATAATTACTTTACTTAAAATAAATCACATGTAGTTATAATTAATAAAAGTATTATATTATTTAATTTTCTTATAACTTACTCTTTTTCACTATATTACTATAAAAGTAGATTCATAAATAGAAATCCCCATAATATACATAGAGAGAGAAATATGTGAGTTATAATACAACCCTTTACATTTGTATAACTATTGTAACTCAATCTCAACTGTCTATTTAATTAGATAAATATGTGATTTCATAAAAGTTTTGAAGTTTTCTAATATAAAATATTGATCATAATTAATGAACCTTAGTCATCTTTCATAAATATTTAAATTATAATAAATGAACTATCATTATTTCTATAAATATTTTAATTAATTTGGTTACATTGATTGTACAAATATAATGAGTTGCATTTGAAACGTCATATATATATATATATATATATATAGAGAGAGAGAGAGAGAGAGAGAGAGAGAGACTTGGGATCATGTGGGTTTTTCGTGAGACCCGTAAGACCAATTCTCAACCATTGGATTAGATCTACAATCTGAACATTCATAATACCAAAATTACCATGAGAATTCTCAATAATCACAAAATCACCACCATGCAACTTTAGACCATTGGATCATTAGCTTATAAAGTTGATTAATGAACATAAATTGGTCTCACGGGTATCACGAAAAACCTTTGGTCTCACATGAACCCAACCCTCTATATATATATAATTATTACAAACCTTATAAATCTTATATTATAAACATTAAACACAAAGACGATGACTGGTATTTTTCTTCATGTAAAATCGATTCGTTGATTTGAATTTGTATGATTATAGGAATTTGAGTAATGAAAATATTATTTGTATGATTATTTTTTTAATAGTTAGCCATGAGATATGTAATAAAGGTTATAATTTTTTTTAACTTGTAGTTATTTGTTAATTACATTGTCCTTTGATGAGGAATTTAATTGTATTGATATATGTATTTAGATATTGTTTGACAAAAATAAGTTAGCTTATTTTATGGATACACGTTTGGATGCATACAAGATAGCTTGTTGAACGCTAGTTAGAGTAGCGTTTTGGTATCTTATAGTCATTTTTGGTAACTTATTGTCAATTTTTTCTAATTATAATCCTAACTAATATTAATTATTATTTATTACTATTAATTTAAATATTACTAATATTAATTATTAATAAATTCAAAATTAATTTTAATAGTTATCAACTCTAATGGTTTGGTTGCCAAATTCAACTACATATTCATGAAATAAATAATTTAATTTTAGT
>NC_037541.1:10595995-10610383 GCF_001531365.2 Cynara cardunculus var. scolymus
GGAAATGCCAAAAAACTCATTCCCTCGCTGTTCCCTCGCTGATCTGTGAGGGAAAATTTCCCTCGCTGATCCCTCGCTGATCCCTCACTAATTTGCGACACAGATTTGGTTTGTTATATATTATTATTTTCAGGTTTTTTAAAAATAAATACAAGATTTATGTCTTTTTAAATATTTTATTTTTTAATTTTTTACAATCTTGTTTGTATTAGTTAATATATTATATTATTAGATATTTATTTGAATTATATCTTGAAATATTATAATTGATTAATTTTTCAAAATGCTATTTTTGGTAATTTTACATTCTTATCAACTAATTTTTATCAAACATGATTTGTTAATCAACTAGCTTAACAGTTACAAAACTTATCAGTTGACAGTTAGTTTGTCAAACATCGCCTTAATGAAAAGAGTTAGTAGCTAATAGTGGATTTTCAAGTTAGCACAGAATATTAAGTTCTCTCATGATTAGCCCATATATAATTGTGTGTGTGCACCTTCTTTTGTTAACCGTCTAAGATTATCCACAATGGAGGTTCCTGATGAGGTTTTTCTTGGGGTTTTAACAAGATTTCCACTGTAGGACATAGATTATTGTCCAGTCACATGTTCGTATTAGAACCCATGTGTTTGAACAAGAACTCAGATTCTTACCTACATTCCTTTATTGTAATTATTTTATTTATTATTTCTTAAAAAAAATCTATAAAACATATAAGTTAAAAATGATACAAAAAATATAAACTAATTATTATAAAATAATATTTTTATTTTGTTTTATTTTTCATTTCTTGTAAACTTTTGTAATTTTGCACTCTTTTCAATCGTAGTATAAAATTTGTTTATGTTTTTATTTTTTYAAATATGTTAACAAAATATATAAACTAACAAATTAAAATTAGTATAGAAAAATGAAAATTAATAAATTATATTTGAATTTTTTATTATAAATTTGTATAATAATCTCTAAGTAAAATTATATTTTATAACTTGAAAAATGAAAAGTGGGGTTTCTTAAGAACCTCCATTTTAAAGTTTTATTAAGGTTCTTACTTTGTTGAGGTGTCAATGATGTGACAAAAAAAATATGGCAATGGGTTCTTGAGGTTCCACCACTGTGAATGCTCTAGTTAGTACAAATTTTGTTAATCGAGGTATTTTCGTCATTTTCATATATTGAGATCACATTATTTAATTATCTCATTTACTTAATTATCACATTACTTTGTTTAAACTTTCTTGATTATCTTATTCACTTTCTAGTTAACCTTGGTAATATTTTTGGAACAACCAATGTTCAGACACGAAACAACATTATGAACTTTAAACAAAGATCATTATTTCACCTATGAATTTTAAACAAAATCATTGTTTCACCTATGAACTCTTTGGTTTCATATGTGAACCTCGGTAAAAATATAGGAACAATGGAAGTTTAAAGATGAAACAACATCATGAACTTTAAACAAACATCATATAAACACATGATAATCTTCTGAAAAATAAAAACAATTTGTTCATAATTTCCCTCCATTTAATTCAATTTAATTTCTTTACTTTTTGATCATTTTATAACCTCCCATTTCATAATTGTTGATAAAAAATGAACGACTGAGATGAGTTTGTAAAATGAAGAGTATATTTTACTTGGTTAACAAATGATTGTTCCTATATATATAGCCAGAGGTTCACTTGAGAAGTGTAAGATATGCATCTTCGACTATGAAGCACTAGATAATTTCTCGCATGGTATACGGAGGATAGAGGGTAGTTTCGTAACTTTTTGTTGATCATCTCATTCAATGATTTGATGATGATCCTTTTAACCTTACGAAGTATATAACCTCTGTATTCAGCTTCAGCGGTCATCATTAATTCTGCACAGTGATCGCTGAACATGTATTATAATTTCTTCAGATACAAGTATCCTTCAGGAAAACAAAACTCACACCATAGATCCTTCATCAGTATCGAAGATAGAAGCTGAAGATAGTAGCAAGTTTGTGATCTAAAGCAGTTTTCAGTGGTAACAAGCTCGTCTACACAAGTGTGAAATCTATGCAAGATTCAGCGAACACTAATGAGACCTCCTGCGTCATTCCAGTGTCAGCGATCAAATGAATCTTGTTGAACAAGATCAGTTTTTGTCTTGTCCTTCTGCATACAAAGTTCAAACCCATACCTTTCAAAGTAAAGTACTATACGAAGTCACTCTATTGTCTCCAAGCGTGCTTATCTACTTTATGAAAGAAGACTGTTCATATACGGCCAAAAGACTGTATATCTACAATAAAGAAAGATGTCTTCTCTAACTCTACTGGACCCATTGAGAAATGGGTACCAAAGCAATCTTAATCTCTTTAGAAGTCAAAAGCATCTGGTATCTTGATAGTGGATGTTCAAGACACGTGACCGGAGACAAACTCCTACTATCAGACTACAAACACAAAAGAGGCCCTTCCATGACTTTTGGAGGAAACAGAAAAGGACATACCAAGGGCTTTGGTATATTAACTAACGGTGTAACCACCTTCATACGTGTTGCATATGTTGAAGGACTGAAGCATAATCTTCTCAGCATCAGTCAACTATGTGATAAAAATTTCACAGTGAAATTTCTGAAGAACTCATGTTATGTCTAGTCTACGACAAAGATGACAATCTTGCTTTTACATGTTCTCGTCTAGAGAACGTGTACGTCATCAACATTGATTCTTCCATCACTGAGAATAGTTGTTTTCTTTCTAAAGCCTCATTATATATCAACTGGTTATGGCACAAACGACTTTCTCATCTCAACTTCAAGACGTTGAACAAGCTGTCTCGAAAAGATCTTGTCACTGGCCTTCCTTAACACTCTTTTGCAAAGAGATATTTTTGTTCAGCGTGTGAAAAAAAAAAGCAGACAAAGGCTAGCTTTAAGTCAAAGAAAGTCTCTTCAGTGACTTCTCCGCTTCAACTATTGCGCATAGATTTATTTGGTCATGTCAACGTGCAATCCATAGCTGCAAATAAATATACACTCGTTATCATTGACAAGTTTTCCAGGTACACTTGAGTTTTTTTTCTCAGATCTAAGAGTGATGCACCTGAAGAAATTATCTCGTTCGTCAAGCGCATAGAAGTACTAAACAAAATCACAATATGATCTATCAGAAGTGATCATGACACTGAATTAAAAAAACAGTACCATTGATGAATTCCTTATATATAAGGGAATCTCACGCAACTTTTCAGACGTGAGAACTCCACAACAAAACAGGGTCGCTGGAAGGAGAAATCAAACGATTATTGAAGCCACTCAATCAATGCTCAGCGAATCTCGTCTCCCTACTCAATTCTAGGTAGAAGCTGTCAACACTGATTATTTTACTCAAAGCCAGTCGCTGATCGTTAAGATATTCAAGAAGACAACTTATGAACTCTTCCATAGGAGAAAACATTCTCTCAGCTTTCTTCATATCTTTGGTTGTACATGCTATATCTTAAACAACAGAGATCAACTTGGAAAGTTTGATCCCAAAGTTGAGGAAGGAATATTTCTTGGATAATTTTTCTATGCCCAAAGCCTTCAGAGTATTCAACAAAAGACGACAAATGATAGAAGAATCTATTCATGTCACATTTGATGAATCTCAGTCAGCTAAATCTAAACCCATCTCTGAAGATGATGAAGAGTTAAACAATTGGATGATATCTCACTATGGAGAACTTGAAGCTTCCTTTAGCAATGAACCGAACGCTAACGTCTCTTAAGCTGGAGATGATCTATTCTCATTAGCTACTTATCCTCTTCTACTTCAAATACTGACCCTTCATTCGTTGAATCTTCTTCAGTCACTGAACCTCTATCAGTAAATGAATCACTCACTGAGGCTCCTTTGGCAATTCAAACTGTTGCTGAAGACTCTCTTGCTGAAACCTCATCCTCTATACCTGAGCCTCCAGTCTCAGAAGGTGATAATATATATCATCTACCAGCTCAACGATGGATGAAAGACCATCACATCCATCAAATTCTTCTTGATCCAAGTGTAGGTATTCAGACTCGTCTATTTGTCTCTTTGTTAACTTTCTTTCTCTAGTTGAGCCCAAGAAAATCAATGAGACTATCACTGATCCAAGCTGGGTCACTGCTAGGGGTGCTCAAAAACCCGATGAACCCGATGAACCCGATCAACCCAACCCGAATTTAAAAAAAAATCCCCAACCCGAGGTAACCCGATGCATGATCGATAAAAAAATTAGCCAACCCGACCTTATTGGGTTGCAATCGGGTCAGGCCCAAAAAAACCCGACCAACCCGACAACCCGATGAACCCGACCTTAACTTTAGCTTTGAATTGTAGATGACAATCATGACATGACCAACCTCAACGTCAAGAAAGCGAAAGCATCGGGGTTGGAAACGTCTAAAACTATTGTTGTTGATTGTTGTATTATCATTTGGTTTAAACATTTTTATTGTAATATCTAAATATTTGATGAACTTGCATATTATCTTGAATGGTCGGTCGTATTTCAAAAGAAAGTTTTCTTTATTTTTATGTGATTTTACATTGTTTAAACACAACCCGATCAACCCGAACAACCCGAACGGGTTGGGTTGGGTTGAACTTTTGTTTGGGTTGGGTTGGGTTGAAAATTTTCAAACCGCCAACATTGGGTTGGGTTGTTAAAACGGCTCCAACCCGATCAACCCGGGCCGTGAGCACCCCTAGTCACTGCCATGCAAGAAGAACTCATTGAGTTTGATAGGAACAAAGTCTAGTACCTTGTCCTGCGTCTATATGAGAAAACTATGATAACCACCAAATGGGTTTATCGCAATAAGTTGGATGAACAAGGAATTGTAACCCGTAAAAAGGCTTATCTTGTTGCTCAGTGATACAGACAAAAAGAAGTCATTGACTATGATGAGACCTTCACACCAGTGGCTAGACTCGAAGCTATTCGACTCTTCCTAGCCTATGCTACCTATAAGGACTTTAAAGTCTACCAAATGGATGTAAAGGATGCTTGTCCGAATGGAAAACTTCAGAAGAAAATTTATGTTGAACAACCTCCAGGGTTTCTTGACCTAAAATATCCTAATCATGTCTATCGAATAGAGAAAGCTCTTTATGGTTTAAAACAGGCCACTCATGCCTGGTATGACCCCCTTTCTTCAATTCTCATCTTTGAGAAATTTGTCCCTGAAAAGATTGACTAGACCCTGTTTCTTATGAAAGTCAAGGGTCATATCGTTCTAGTCCAAATTTATGTCATGATATTATATTTGGTTCCACTAATCCCTGTTTGTGTTTTCGGTTCGCTGAACCCATGAAGAAAGAATATCATATGAGCATGATGGGAGAACTGACTTACTTTATAGGTCTTCAGATTAAGCAATCTGATAAAGACATCTTTATCAATCAGAGTAAGTTTGTCAAGGATATGTTGAAGAAATTCGACTTAACCAACAATTTATCTATGAAGACTCAAATGGCTCCTCCTCTCTCACTGAACAAGGATCCAAATGGAAAGCCTGTAAACGTTATTGTTTATAGATGAATGATTGGCTCCTTGTTGTATCTCATAGCTAGCCAACCTGATATCATGTATTCTACTTGTCTTTGTGCAAGATATCCTATCTGATTGCTGTAAAACACATATTTAGATATCTTAAGGGTACTTCTAATCTGGGCCTTTGGTATCCCAAAGACTCTTGGTTATGTGGATAACGATTTTTCAGGTTGCAAGATTGATAAGAAAAGTACCACTGGAGGCTATCAGCTTCTAGGTGGAAAGTTGGTGAGCTGGACAAGTAAGAAGCAAAATTCGGTGTCCACATCAACTATTGAGGCTGAATATGTTGCTAGTGGAAGCTGTTGTGCCCAAATTCTTTGGATGAAAAACCAGCTCAGCGGTTATGATCTTCAGCTCTTAAAGTTCCCTATCTACTACGATAGCACTAGTGCCATTGCAAACAACCATGTACTTCACTCCAAGACCAAATATATTCAGATCAAATATCATTTTATCATAGATCATGTTATGAACTTCACTTTGTACCCACTGAGTACCAACTCGCTGATTTGTTTACAGAGCCTCTTGATGAAACAAGATTTAATATCTCAATCAGCGGAATTAGAATGCTAAATGCTGAGGATTAGTTCCTTCAGCTCTAAGCAATACACAATGATACATAAGTGAAATAATTCAGTGCTCTTATTCTATCATTGAACTCTTGAGTAAATGTATCTTTCTCTCTAAGATATGTATACTTATCTTCTTTTCTAAAATCTTAAAACCATCACTGAATCTTTTCTTATTTAGTGATCAAAATGTTTAAAAAAAGATGTTTTGGTGTTTCCTTATATCACTGAACTCTTGAGTAAGTATATCTCTAAGGTATATCTACTTTTATTTTCTTAAAACAAAACAATCACTGAATCTTTCCATATTCAGTGATTAAAATATTTTAAAGGTGAAATGATTTAGTGTTTCTTTTCTATCACTGAACATGTATTTTACTCTTAATATATATTTTTAACTTAAAATTATCACTGAACTTTTATTATTCAGTGATCCTTTGTTTTAAAAGAAAAAGGATGATGAACCGTCATATGTTTATGACGTCAGTAAAATCTTTTATGGTATTATACGCGTCCTTCTGACACACGTGGTCCATTTTCTCTTCTAACCAATCACAGTAAAATAACTTGCAAAGAAATTCATCATTACACATCTTTTTGAAGCGTCATTTTCCTCTCTCCTCTTTTCTCTTTCATCTCACCTATAAATATTTGACTTAACCTCTCAAATTTTTTTTACGCTTACACAAATACTCTCTCTCATTCGAACCGGTTTATTCCCTCTTTCAAGAAACAGGTTTGTAATTTCTTTTTTGGTTGTTGATCTTCTAAGAAGCATTGTTTGTTATTTAAAAAATGATTTTCTTTCTTTTAAATACAAACAACAGGTTTTAAATCATTCTTCTTCTTGATTTTAACCTAGTTTCTAAAACCCTAATCTTCTTTGGGTTTTTCAAAAGAAAGTTTTTCTTTAAAACTTTGTCCTAAAGTGCTTTCTAACCTTAATCTGTGCACAATCCTATTTTTTTGTTCTTTTTTTACAGAAATAGCTGCTGCACAAAGCGTGAACTTTGCTTTGAAATAACATTCAAGCTGAACAATCACGTCGCTCTTCTGAACATTCTTTGCAAACAAACCACAATTTCTAGATGCTGCTAAGTTCTTAAAGAACTCTGTACTTGGTATGGTATGATCTTATCTTCGAACCAGTAATGATGAAGGACCTTCTGAAGCAGTTCTGCTACACCGCTGAAGCAAAGACGATGCAAAACAAGAATGACAACTCTAATGACCAGATTGTCTGTGAGATCAACCATCTGACTGTAAGTTTTGGCTTCTCAGCCATGCGGACTGCTCTCAGACTACCCAAGTCTGTTTCCTATGCCAGAGACCCAAACACTAAGCATATCGTCAAGAATCTGGACGATATTGGCTACAACTGCCTCTGAAGAGAGACTCTACTTTTGACCTCAACAAATCGCTGACTAAGATTGAGAAGAACAAGATGTCCGATGTATGACAATACTTGTTTTCGTACTCTATTTAGTGCACGGGCGGAAAGACTGGAGGACAAGACCAAGATTCAAGGGTGGCGCTGAATATCAGCTGCTTAGCGATCAGAGAAATCAATGTCAACTTCTCTAAGATGATATTCGACGATCTGGTGCTGAAGCTGAACAAACGTCAACGTGAGAAGGTGGTCCCCTACACCAGGTTCCTTAGTATGATTCTTGCTAGGATCCTTTCTATCAGGTACCCCATTGAAAGTGACCTCCCTACCTATCAGCTTGGATCAAGGATTCTTGATCACAAGACAAAGCCTTTAGACATTGGCCTATTCTCTCCCATGCTTAGAATAGCCAATGCGCGTCCTCCTCCTCCTCCTTCTTCTAATTCTTTAGTGGTTAAGACTATGACAACCCCCCCCTCGATCTATCCCGATCACTACCACCTTATCTTCTTGTAAGAGGGCACCATCTAAAACCCCTCTTAGTCCCTCAAAAAGGGCTAAGAAAGCCAAAAAGGGGAAGCCAGCCATGCTACCTAAGACCTCTCAATAGGTCTCAACTATTGAAACTCGCCTTACCCCTAAGGCACCTACTGAAACCCTCCCAAGCTCTTCAGCAATCTCTTCAGGTGTTGTCATACACGTTGTTCCTATCGTAACCACTTTAGTGACTCAAATCACTTATTGTGTGAATACCAGCATAGCCACTATTGATCCTTTACAAACTTTCTCAGTCGTTCTCTCCTCACATCCTTCATTGGTCTCTATAACACATGCTGATGATCCCATGGTGGTTGTCCCCACCATTGGTGAAGCCATCACCACAAGAACTAAGGTTGCTCCTCTTAGAGTACCTCAGATAGATGTTGTTGATCCTCAAGACAACACATTTGAGATTCCCAACGGAAATCGTTCATATATCGTTGATGACCCCTTAGGTATACACCAAACCTCCCTTTATTTTTTTGTTACTAATCTTGAGCTATCTTATGCTCAATGCTCTTCTCTCTCTATAGGCCCTTTGGAAAATGAACCCTTAGTTACCGAGGCTGAAACCTATGACATGACTTCGGATGTCAAGTTGTTGTTGTCTGCTGTTGCCATTGTCTTAGATAAAATGGATGAAGTGCACCAGGCAATGCCCTGCAAGGAAGAACTAACTCACGGCCTCTCTACTGTTCAATCTGAGGTGCATGATGTTAAAGATATGCTGAATGATGTGAAGACTAAAGTTCAAGCCAACACTAAAGCTGTCGTTGCACTCTCCAGCGAAGCTGGCGAAGTTGAGGCCCAGCTCACCAGACATGGTGAGCTCATTCAATAAATCTTCCAACTCCTTCAGCAACCAGCACCTAACCTGCCTTCAGAGATGTTGATCGTCAACAGTTGGACCAGGTTATTGCATTCAACCTTCTTCAAGCAAAAGTTATCTCTTCCATCGAGCACAAACTGGAAGACCTCACCTCTCGCCTTCCTCTCCTAGGTTCTAATCTTGATGATGACAAAGAGGGGGAGAAGGATACAAAGGGGGAGAATAATGAGGAGACTGCTGAAGACGCTCTGAATGGACATGCTCTAAACCGTCATGCTGAGGATGACAAGGAATCTATCCCTGATACCATCAATGACGATGATGATGTCGTGGTTACTGCTGCTGTTGACCATAAAGATCTTCATTCTTCCACCTCTGCATTGCCAAAGCCATGGTTTTTCACGAAAACAATTATAGGCTAGGTGTGGGTACTTCCTGCTTTCAGATGGGATATGTTGGCTTGTTTGGATATGTTACAAGTAAATTTGAGTATATATTTAATGCACATGTACTGTTTGCAATTTATATTTACTTGTGAAGTGTACTCGTCAATTTATAGTTGATATCTACAAGTTAATGACATTTAAGTTTGTGTGCATCTTTGATAAATATAAATGATTCTGCATTAGTTAATACTGACGTATGAATGTGGTAGTGTTATATATAATGTAAATGCATCCATTTCTTGTTTTCTAATGGATCATTTTCTCGTAATTAAATGAATTGATATTAACAGGTGAATATGTTAATAGTAAATTTGAGTATTTCTTTATTGTATATGCTGTAGTTGATATTCACAAGTGAATGAGCACATGCATATGTTGCAGTTGAAATCACATGTGAATTCATAAACATATTATTAAGAGAAACAAAACTAACTCACAAGATATGTCAAATAAATATTAACACGTGAATGAACATGTGTGGAAACAATATGTATAACCAAAAATTTACATCTACAAACCTACAATAAGATAAAAGAAATTAATTCAAAAAACAAAAACAAAAACAAAACTAACGAATTTAACTGAATTTCAATAGTTTCACAGATCAATATTGTAGCCAATGAAAAAAGAAAATTCGATCTTCTTGGAAACATGGGGATCAAAATCGACCAAACCATTTCATTGTAAAAGGAATGAGATGGTAAAAATTCTTTAGCTCTACTAAAAACAAGTTGTCAATGACAAAGGTATCACAACGGAAAAAAAAGATAATGAAGATTTTGATAGTTCTTTTGATTGAATTTAACTTGTAACATTGATACTGTTGGGTTCATAGATTAATGAAAGATTGAAAATACTACAAAAATGAAGAGTATCAGCGAGGGAAAAATCCCTCGCAAATCCGTTGCTAATAGAGTCTTCCTTGGCTGATTCGTCATTGATCTGCGAAGGATCAGCGAAAAAACTAATTATGTTTAAATGTGCATGTATTTTATTTTTCTGTAAATTTTTATTTAATGGAATTTTGTTTTAGATGATTTAATTCGAAATTAATTACAAAATGTAATTTGGTTTAAGTATTGTATGATAATAAAATTACCGTAAAAATATAAAATATATGAATATCATACGTATAGTGAATACTAAATTTATGTAATTGAGATAAAACAGAATAGGGAAATTAATTAAATTAGGGGCTGTTTGGCAGTTGCTGAATGATTTAGTGCAGAATAGTTAAGAGGTCAGAATGGTTAAGAGGGTCAGAATGGTTAAGTGCTGAATGAAATAATGTTGTTTGGTAACTGTTCTCTGAATGATAATAAATTACCACTTTAACCCTCTAGGATGTATCATCATGATTTCACAACCAAGTTATCCAGCGACATTTTCATCCAACTTCTCATCTTCTTCAAAACACTCGTCTAATTTCTTTTCATACTCACGATTATCATCATCATCTTCTTCATCGTTATCATTCTTTTCCTTCAAAAATTCCCCTTCGTCGTTTGCATCACCAACAGCATCCAAAACTCCTTTCTCAACAACTCCTGCTCTTCAAAATAACTCTTTGACAAGATCTTCCTCGTCTTCAGATGACTCATCTTCTTCATCGCTATCAATATCGGAATCGATTATACCTTTCTTCTTGTTGTGCTCGTACCGCTTCGCAAACTCTTCGTTGATTTCGATTTTGGATATGTGGCCGACTCCGCCGTCGTCAAATAATTTCATCCCCATTCTTTCTATGCTATGAATCGTCCGACAACTGAGGCTACTGAAAGTGAAGCTACTGTTAACCCTCCTGTTAAATATATCCGGCGACCAAAATCATCCAAAACAGAAGATAGATGAAAGATTGGAGACAGAAGATACCTGATGGAGGCGAGCGGCAAAGCTGTGGAAGGCGACTGGCGATGGAGACGGTGGAGGTCACCGGCGATGGAGACTCGGGAGGCGACAACCGGCTAACCTGGGGAAGGGGACGAGTTCTCGTGAAGGCGACGTTAAGAGGGAATGCAACGGCTGAAAGAGTGGTGTGGAAGGGTAAAGAGGGAACAAATCCAATTTGAATGGTTTAGTGAAGTAGTAGATGCAAAATGGTTAAGAGATTATTGTAACCATTAAGAGGGTTGTTTTTTTTGCCAAACAGACCTTACCTCTTACCTATTAACCACATGGTTTCACCTCTTAATGATTTCTCTCCAGAAATTACCAAAATATCACTCGGATCACAAGTAGCAAGTCCGCAATTTACGTAAAGATCAAATTGTAAAAAAGAAGTTTCTAAACCAAGTCCGCAATTGTGGCAATTTGGAAAAACACATCTACAAGTTGGACACATTTTTTTTTGCAGACCGATACTTAATTTACATATTTGGTCTCTGCAATTACAGACCTGGTTTAGAAACTTTCTTTTTTACACTTTGACACCTCCGTGAATTAGGGATCTGCCACTTACAAACTGGGTGACATTTTGATAATTCCTGAAAAAATAGTTAGAAGGTGAAACCACGATATGAACACAAATTTTAATTAGTTTTTAAAAACAATATACTTAATATATACATATACATATATATACATATATATATATATACACACATATATATATATGTATATATATGTATATATATAGAGGTTGGTTCAAATACTAACCCATTTTTTTTATGTTAACTATGTTAACCAACATCAACCAATCATGTTCCATCTTTTAGTTAGGTTCAAATGTAACTCACATATTAAGTGTAAGGGTATTTATGTAATTTGTTATTTTTATGTAGCTCCCCAATATTTTAATTGAGAGTTACAAATCTTAAAATATCACTAATTGATCTTCATGTAATAATGACATGAAGTTTCACATTTGTTCATCTTACTGATTTTTACATTTCATTCTTCCTACAATGRTTTTGATMTTKTAAATTTCAAAAAARTCYMTTTTGTAAAGATTCCGTTATAGTCCGAGTAATATGGATAATCATAGAGTACAACAGATCGACAACAATGAGAATGAAAAAGCTAAAAGCGTCTACGAATACATTCGGAATTCGAATTCCGAAAGTGAAGAAAATGATMAAACCGTTCACACACATGTTCACTCAAACGTCGACATATGTGTTCACTCGTGCACCTATGTGTTTAATTAGTTCACACAATATGTCCATTTGGTTCACACACATGTTTCAATTGTTCATTTTCACACATTGTTTTGATGAAGATTATGAACCTAATTTTTCAGTTGTTCATTAGATTCACACACATGTTTCAATCTTATTTGGATGTCGTCGCCTGGTAATCCTTCCAAATCCTCCATTGTTTTGATGAAGATTATGAACCTAATTTTTAGCTACTGATTTAAGATATTGATCAATGAGATTGACGGTTTCTTTATTGATTAGTTACAGAATAGGCTGACAAAATAGGATACGTTAAGATCATTCACTTTTTACAATTTTATCCTTTGAACCATTGTGAACCAATTTTTTTTATTAATATGGTAATTAAATAATTAAATTTTTAGTCTCAATAAATGACAACCGTTGGATGTTCAAATCAACAACCAAGATCGGTTAACAAAGTTAACACGATAATCTTGGTTAATATTTGAACCAGCCCCTATATATATATATATATATATATATATATATATATATATATAGAGGGTTGGGTTCACGTGAGACCAGCCTGTTTTCGTGAGACCCGTGAGACCACCTTTTTACACTTAATAATTCACAGCAAAAACACTATGAAGGTTAAAAAAGGTCGAACCTTCACAACAAAAACACTGTGAAGGTTAAAAAAAGTCACCTTCACAGCATTTTGCTATGAAGTTTCAAGTGTAAAAAGATGGTCTCACAAGTCTCACAAAAACATACTGGTCTTACATGATCCCAATTCTCTCTCTATATATTACTATTAGTGATAAGAATAATACAATATATTGGATATGATATTATAAAAGAACTTGCAAGTGCCACCTATTATGGTCTATTATACAAGAAGGTCTATTAATTACAACCATTAAACCCTAATCAATCGATACATGCCACCTCAACCACCACCATCGCTATCAACACCACATGCGCCACCGTCTCCGCCGCACAACACCGGCACCAAATAATTGATCCTATAAGTTAAAAAGAAAGGAAAAAGAAGACATAATCATGCTACAAATTTGCAATGTTTTTTTGTTAAACTTTTTTATTTCAATCATGCAACTTGAAATAAACTACTAAACCCATTATTGTTTGAATGTCTTATGGGTGTTTTGGTTTAAAATATTGTCACTTTCTATAGACCTAACATGCATAGAATGAGACAACAATATAACAACTTCTTTAATTAAAACACATTTTGTATCCAAGATGTTGAGTTCCAACTTGATGTTTTGATGTGAGTTAACAAATTAATATGTGAAAATGATGAGTTAACAAATTGGTTGCAAAAAAATTATCCTTTTGGTCTTGTTTTTCTTTGTGTATTTTAAAAATCTAAGAGGATGTTTGTATTTAAAATGATTGCTGTTAGGTTATGGCCATTATGTTTGGTAAAATAACTGATAGACTAGTTGATCATGATTGATAAGATAGATGATAACTGATAAGCTAACTGATGACTTATAAGCTAGCGKGTAGTTGATAGGCTAGTTGATGAACAAAATATGTGTGGTAAAAACTAGCTGATAAGCTAGTTGAGATGTGTAAAATGATAAAAAAAACATGTTCAAAAATTAATAATTTTAATATTTTTTTTGTAAGGGTGTCCGGGCCAAAACCCGACTAATCCCCGGCAAATTTGGAGGCTAAACATGGCCCCACTTAAATGTCGCCAACACTCCCCTCCTAGGGCTCGAACTCGAGTTCATGACTATGTCATGCCCAAGCCTTTACCACTAGGCTGGAAGGTCTTTGACATAATTTTTAATATTCATAGTATATTTAAAACAATTCATTAATATACAATATGTTACTTAATATAAACCATATGGTAAATAAAATTAAATAATATAATAAGTTAATTAATAGATTTTTTGATTTGATTTAT